>NW_016107421.1:913786-949023 GCF_001604975.1 Cebus imitator | reverse complement strand
ACGGAGTCTTACTCTGTCACCAGGCTGGAGTGCAGTGGCACAGTCTCAGCTCACTGCAGTCTCCACCTCCTGGGTTCAAGCGATTCTTCCGCCTCAGCCTCCCGAGTAGCTGGAACCACAGGCGTGCACCACCATGCCCAGCTAATTTTTGTATTTTTATTAGAGACGGGGTTTCACCATGTTGGCCAGGATGGTCTCGATCTCTTGATCTCGTGATCCGCCTGCCTTGGCCCCCCAAAGTGCTGGGATTACAGGCGTGAGCCACTGCGCCCGGCCCACATTATATTTTTAATGGACAGTGATGCTCTTGAAAGTATTACCTCTGTGGCATGGAATATGTCAAAAACTCATTGCCTTTTTTAGCTATTCTTTGATCTGATATCCAAGGCTTAGCCTCATGTATCCAAGCAGTTGCAGGCCTCCACTAAGTTAGTCAAAGCATCTTTTGGTCTTGTACTAGGATTACCTTTAAATCTAATGTTAACATATGCAGCAAATCCCCACTCTTAATAAAAACCACCCAACGTTTTTCTGCTGTTTACTAATTTGATTGTTACTCTCCTTCACATATTACCATATTCCTATGTAACACACTCAGTCTGGCAGCCTTCTGTTATTCTTATCCAATGAAGGAGAAGCTTATACTTCTGTTCTCTTCATTCAAAAAGTATCCATCCCTATAATCAATCTTTGGATAGTCTAATACAAAATCCCAATTTAATGTTTTTTTCATGTTATCTTAAAAATGAATAAAAAGAGATGATTTGAGGAAGTATAGGTGATAACTACTTTTCTTGCCTAATTCTAGGCTTTATTAGAGAGCTGAATTTTATAATACACCTCTCCTAAGCCATTGCTTGTGGAGTCAATTTGAAGGACAATTTGAAGTCAACTTGAAGGATTGGTTGCCTTGCCAACTCTTAGAAAGACCCAAATAATAACCATTCCTATAATTAATGCTACCAAGGTGAATTTGATCAAGGTACATGAAGCCAGTTTAAATTCCTCAGCCCAAATAGAAACTATGGATAATAGAATAAGCTTGGGTTTTATTTTGGCCAAATAAGAGAGTCTAGGCCATCACTAATACTTTCTGCTATATCTAGATTAATTCTATAAGTGACTTGGACCAATCTATGTCAAAGCTAATGGAAAGGCAAGGTGAGCTATTCAGGCAGTTGTTGAGAATTCTTTTCTTAGGAAATCACCCAATCCCTTCTTAAAATAATACTCCTTTTGTTTTTGTTTTTGTTTTTGTTTTTGAGATGGAGTCTCATTCTGTTGCCCAGGCTGGAGTGCAGTAGTGCAATCTCAGCTCACTGCAACCTCCATCTCCCAGGTTCAAGCGATTCTCCTGCCTCAGCCTCCCGCAGTAGCTGGGATTACAGGTGTGTGCCACCATGCCCAGCTAATTTTTTTGTATTTCTAGTAGAGACAAGGTTTTACCATGTTGGCCAGGCTGGTCTTGAACTCCTGACCTCACATGATCCACCCACCTTTGGCCTCCCAAAGTGCTGGGATTACAGGCATGAGCCACCGTGCTCAGCCTATATATATATATTATATAATATATATTTTTTTAATTTCACAGTTGTTTGAGATCTGTTATTCAGAGTCTTAAAATGCTTTTGTGCAGCTACTGTCCTGACAGATGATTCAATGAAATATTCGAAGATAAAATCAGAATGAAATTCTGCTGATCAATGTTCAGACTGAAAATACTATCTTTGCAAATGAAACCTCTTCTTCAGGAAGAATCATTAATTGTGGTAAAGAGGTGGATAATTTTTTATGATTCTTTCTTGTAACTTTGGCTGAATGAGAACAAAAAGAGGGGACTGAGAAGAAAAAGGGTTCCATGGACCTCTCTGACGACTCAGCAGTCTCACATGAATACCCACACTTGCACAGGCTGCATCAGGCCCTGGCACCACTGAAACTCCGTGAATCCTGAACATCACACTCTACAAAACTCCATATACTGTCAGCAGAAAAGACTAGCATTTGAATAGGCAGGCCAAGTCAAGAAAATCGCCCTCACCAATGTGGGTAGGCATGGTCTAATCTGTTGAGAACCCCTGAATAGGACAAAAAGGTAGAGGAAGGGTTAGTTTGCTTTCTCCTTGAGCTGGGACATCTATCTTCTGCCTTCAGACATCAGAGGGCCTGTTTCTTGGACTGGAACCATACCACCACCTTTCCTGGACCACCAGCTTGCAGATAGCAGATGGTGGGAGTTCTCAGCCTCCATAAACACAAGAACCAATCTCTCAAAGTAAATTATCTATCTATCTATCAATATCATATTGGTTCTGTTTCTCTGGAGAACTCTGGCTAATACCTAAAGGTTGTTTCCTAAAGAAAAAAGAAAGTACTCATCTAATGAAGACACCATGTTGGAATTTAGGAAAGGGCTTAGGATTGTTACAAATTTCTACTACCTGGATGGTTTTAGTAAGTCAAGATAGACAAGGTTCATTTGCCCTCAAGCCTTCTACAATTTACTGCAAACCTCAAGTTTGTCTCTGACAATCTGGCACAATAAGACATTTTTAGGTTAAGACCAAATTTCTCATTTTCCTCTTTTTTACTTGGTTTCAGTCAATTTGCCTTCCTTATTCTTTTCAGACAACTTTAAAATTTGACTCTGAAGGGGATGATGTTCTACGGAAGTTGGATTTATTGTAGATACAGTGCCATACATATCAAAAGAAGAACTATATTGTTGTCTATCTGTATTTATAGACAATTCTCTTTAGAAGATTAGAGAAAGGACAGGGAATTTGGGGGTGCTAATAGCTCCCCAAGAGTAGCACCGTTGAACAGATTTTGAACTATTTATGTTTCTCAGTAAAGGTCATTGGCTCTTCCAACGCCTTGCTTCTCAAAATCTACAGGTGTCCTTATTTATACCCTCGTGATACTTAGAGAATACAGAGCCCCTTAGATTCTTGTTTTTATTTGGGGAACCAGTTGTTTCATTTATAGAGCTGTATATTTATTTTTATTTCTAGCTTCTTTTTTTCTAGGGCTCAGCTACTTGATAGAAAATGATCTGGGCCAGGTGCAGTGGTTTACGCCTGTAATCCCAGCACTTTGGGAGGCCAAGGCAGGCAGATCACGAGGTCAGGAGTTCGAGACCAGCCTGATCAATACGGTGAAACCCCATCTCTACTAAAAATACAAAAAAATTAGCCAGGCATGGGGGCGTGCACCTGTAATCCTAGCTACTTAGGAGGCTGAGGCAGGAGAATTGTTTGAACCTGAGAGGCAGAGGTTGCCGTGAGCTGAGATCGTGCCACTGCACTCTAGCCTGAGTGACAGGGCAAGACTCCATCTCAAAAAAAGAACGAAAGAAAGAAAATGATCTGTTACCTTCTAAATTTACAGTTTTCTACTTTTTTAAGGCTCCTAATTCAAATCGGAGTCCATTTTCAGCTGTTGATTCTATCCTAGAACACTGCTCAAAAGGTTCCTGGAATCTAATTTTTAAATCTAGTGTTCATTAAAATTTTAATCTTTGTCCAAGTTACTATTTAATATGTTTCTAAAATGATTTTAATGAGCTTCCTTCTTTTTGTCTCTAAGAATTTTTTAATTTTCAGATGGATTATTTAAATCTTCTCTTTTCTAACCTCTTGTTTTTAACTTCTTTCCCCACTTGAGGGGCTAAAATGAAGTGAACTTGTCTATACACATCTAGTCATTCATGAAACTAGTACATAGCAAAGATCCTATTGCAAATATCTGTCCATCTTCCTAAAGTATAAGAAAATATAGCATTGCTATGGACTGAACTGTGCCCCCTAAAGTTTATGTGTTGAAGCCCTAACCCACAAGTGACTATATTTGGAAACAGGGCCTTTAAGTAGATAATTAAGGTAAAATGAGGCCATAAGGATGGGCCCCTGATCCAATGGGGTTAGTATCCTTATAAGAAGAGACACCAGAGAGCTTGCTCTTTCTCACATACTCTCCCCATATGCACAATAAAGAGGTCATGTGAGCACATGGCCACCTGCAAGCCAAGACAAGAGGCTTCAGAATGAAACCTACCTTGCTCGCACCTTGATCTTGGACTTCCCAGCCTCCAGAACTGTAAGAAATAAATTTCTATTGTTCATAAGCCGGTTAGTCTATGGTAGTCTGTTACAGTAACCTCTACAGACTATCTTTGACTCAGCTCTAGATTAGGTTTTAAATTCAACTTTTATATATTTGCCTTATAATCTTGCACATTTACATGAATGTTCCTTTCCTGAGAAATCCTAAGACAATACTAGCTCATTTAGAAGAATGGAGGAAGAAATAAAAAGATTAGAAGGGGTACAAGTGAAAACTTGCTTGGATCCAAACGGGGTGGGTCTCAGAAGGTTAGTGTCTTTGGACAACTTGTGTTTTCAGCTCCAGCACACCAAATAAAGAAGCTGACTATTGAAAGGTTGGTGTCTTTGCCTCTTAATCTTTCTGGAGTGCCTTCTAAAATATGAATTGATTTTGACACAGCAAACTTTCACTAAAATGGTCATTGTTTCTTTTGCCTTTTGTCCAAAACAGTGCAAGAGTAAGGATTATAGTGAGACTTTATATAGAAAGAAAAATTTCTTGTAGGAGTTAGAAAATTTGATAACACACAAATCCAGGTAAAGAAGATGGGTTGCTATAGTCAACTGTGCTACAACTTGCGCTCATGAGTGGTGTCAGAAGTTGACCAAGCGGAAGTTAGAAATCAGCAAGACTGCCAATGACCCAACAATTGTTTGACCTAAAATCTGGACTGAGCAAAGAGGTCTTCACAAGTTGACAAAAGTGTAAATGTCATTTTCAAGGTTTTGTAGGGTACCCAAGGCTAAGTTCAACTAATTGCCTTTTCACAAAATTGTTACAGGTCTAAGGAATCTCTGATCATTTGTCTTCAAGACTGGATTAGATTGAAGCAGAAAATAACTTATATATGCACCTGTCTTTTATGGAACACTCCCTTATATGATCAGATCAATAAACACAAGATAATCTAGGACAAAACAAAGACAGTTGAAATAAGACTGCCTACACACACACACACATACACACACACACACACACACACACACACACACACACACACAGCAAGCAGCAGGAGAATAAGCAAAGATGTTTACTAAATGTTTTATCCCCAAACCATAAGGTCTAATGATCTTATACAAACACCTAGATCTAGTTACTTTGGTTATAAATCCTAGGGTAACAAAATAAATTCAGCAATGAGAGCTCAATGAAACTAGCAAGAACTCAGTGTTGAGGCTGGCTGACCTGGCAACAGATATGAAGGATACATAGAGTTTGGCAAAGAGGCCCAGTGAGTACACGTGTTGGCCTAAGAATGCCCTGGAATGCTTGTGAGAGTCCTTGAAACGACCTCAGTAGAAACTTTGGATTTGCCAGAGAAAGATAAGAAAACCCTTAATATCTGAACTGAAAAGACAAAGCTGAATATATTGCTATCAGCTATGTGTTGTATCTGCTGCACAATAGCAGCTTTAGAATGTTTGGGGCCATTGTCTTGTTTGAATAAATGGTCCCTGATTTTGAAGAGCCAAGGTAAAAACGCATAAGGGGTGCTGTGGTTTAAATGTGTCCCCCAGAAATATGTATTGGAAACTTAATCTCCAATGCAACAGAGTTGGGAGGTGATACCTAATGGGAGGTGATTAAGCCATAGGGCAGAGGGAATAGATTAATGCCATTATTGTGGAAATGGGATAATTATTTCGGGAGTGGGTTTCTTATAAAAGAATGAGTTTGAACACCAGGTGCAGTGGCTCACGCCTGTAATCCCAGCACCTTGGGAGGCCTAGATTGTTGCATCATTTGAAGTTAGGAGTTTGAGACCAGCCTGGCCAACATGGTGAAACCCCATCTCTACTAAGGAATACAAAAATTAGCCGGGTGTGGTGGCAGGCACCTATAATCCCAGATGCTCAGAAGGCTGAGGCAGGAGAATGGCTTGAACCTGGGAGGTGGAGGTTGCAGTGAGCCAAGATCACGCCATTGCACTCTAGCCTGGGTGACAGAGCAAGACTCCATTTCAAAAAAAAAAAAAAAATGAATGAGTTTGGCTGTCTTTTGCTCTCTCTTGCCTTCTCTTGTTCTTCTGCCTTACACCATGATATGGCACAGCAAGAAGACCCTCGCCATAGGCCAGCCACTCAGACCCTCGCCATAGGCCGGCCACTCAGACCCTCGCCATAGGCCGGCCACTCAGACCCTCGCCATAGGCCAATCACTCAGTCTTGAACTTGCCAGCCTTCAGAACTGTGAGAAATAAATTTCTGTTCATTATAAATTACAGGTTTATTACTCTCGGGTTTTCTCATAGCAATACAAAATGCACTAAGACAGTTGGCCCTCTGTGTTTTTTAATTACAAGAGTAATGCATATTCATAATTGCATAATACATGCTCATTCTAGAAAAC
Source organism: Cebus imitator (assembly GCF_001604975.1). NCBI lineage: Eukaryota > Metazoa > Chordata > Mammalia > Primates > Cebidae > Cebus > Cebus imitator. Next base: position 942,567 of record NW_016107421.1, on the reverse strand, counting down.
GCAGCTAAGGAAAGCTAATATGAGAAATAATTCATCACACTATCATCCAGAGACGGCCCTGGAAACATTCTGAGACATATACACTCACACTTTTAAAACATATATCATCATAATTTAAAAACATATGATGTATACTTTTTAAATGCAGATGTATAATACAGGTTTATAACCTTTTTTGTATTAAAAAGATCATATACAATTTTGATATCAATAATTACAGGTCTCCAAATTGTTCTCAATGGAACACAAGTAAGTATCTATCACCATTTATTTTGCCATCCTTCTAGTACTGGACTTTATAAACTGCTTCACGAAAGCTCCTCCAGCTTAATTCTTTCCAACATCCTTAATTGCTTCAGTTAGAGGTGAGATTCATTAAATCAATGAACACGTTTTGTGAGCTTTGATTGACACCTCGTGCAAAGTCAACTTGTTGCCTATTTCACAGCCTCTGTGTTTGCATCAGTTCTAGGGGAACAGAAAACAGCAAACTCTTTTTTTTTTTAAGAGTATTTAAATTTTTTTTAATTGTGCTTTAGGTTCCGGGGTACCCATGCAGATCATGCAGGGTTGTTGCATAGGTACTTACATGGCAAGGTGGTTAAGAGCAAACCCTTTTCTTAGCAGCCTAATGGGTGGAGTCTGATGTTTGTGACTGATAATTTGTCTCAGACTGACATTTTCACCGTTACATAGCGGTCTCTGTGACAATGCTGGGACAGCCAAAAGCTGAGCTTCTCCAACCACAGACGAGTGGTAACATTTCCACCTTTCCAACAGAAAAATATTTACATGATAACTCCATGCAGAATACATCTCCATCTCTTTTATTTGAAGTAAAATTCAGGCACATTTTATAAGAGCGGTGGTAATGTAACTTTGATGAGAACTGTTTATCCTAGGCATTTAAACAGCACTTGGAGGGTTGGAAATCCCAGCCCGGCCAGCAGAGGGCACTGTGCAGGTACAGCCAGAGCAACAGCCCTTATCCCTGGAAACCCTGTAAGACTCCAAGATGCTGCACCCAGAAACTTGCTGCTGGGGAAGGAGCTGACTTATGATCCTTCCCCTTACGTGGGAGTGGAAAGCGGTGGGGAATGTTTGCTTAGCAGATCTGGAATAATATGGTTAGACTGCCAAGGGCGGCAGGGTGAAGTATTATAGAGAATGGCATCACATGAGAAGCATTGTGCAGGGTTATTCTTTCTTAGGTGGAGCACCACTTTGGACCATGGGATGGGAAAAGCCAGTCAGAGACGACTGGAAGACCAGCAGGCCAGAACAATAAGGGTTAATACATGGACTTTGGCTGGCTTAGAAGGGGTTTGGCTAAAGCAAGTATGTTTTGGACTTCGGTTAAAGACTTGATCTTGAGATTGAGAAATCTCTCACTGAAGAATCCCCAAACCCCTAGGACAGAGGCAGATGCTTGGATTGTTAGTGAAGTCAGCAAGGGAAACCCTGGAATGGTTTCCCAGGAATGGAGAATAAGCCCTGGAAGAAGTCAGTGTTGAAAATGGCATTATCATGATTGTTGGAGAGTCATGGCGATGGAGGAGAATAGGGAATTGGGGTAGCCAAGGGTTGGGGACTAAGCAAAGGAATAGCAGGTGCAGCCAGCTTTAAGCAAGACTGAGAAGCACACAGGCCACATCTTCACTCCCGTGGTAAAAAGAAGTTTCCACTTCAGCCCCTGAATGGCTGTGGGCCAGGTTTCTGCTTTAAGCTCTGATTGGTCACAGGCCAATCCTTCATACGGTGTTACCAATCGGAGGACTCTAAAGGGCACCTAGGGGTGTTGCCAAGTTCTTTTAGCTTTATAAAAACCCTAATTGAAGAGCCTCTTGAGCTGCATGCTCCAGCCCGCTCCCGCTCTGCGAATTGTCCTCAATGAATCTGTGCCTTCCTTACTCCGTTCTTCCATTGCTTTGTTTTTCCTTGCTTCATTCTTTTCTTACTTTGTGTGTTTTGTTCGATTCTTTGTTCAACACACCAAGAGCTGGACAACTCTATCCAGTAACAATGGAAGAGTAAATCGTCCAAAACTCAAGAAGAAAAAAGGAAATCTTACTCAAGGTCTCAAGTCTCTAAATGTGCCCAGTTAGATGTTTGAAAAGTAAGTTATGTACAGAAGCACAGACTCAAAGGAAGAGCATGTTAAGTTTCTGAACTCTCCTAAGGAAGGAGGAGGAAGACACCTCCTTGTGAAAATTGCAAAAACTACAAGTTAAATGTGTAGATCCTGCAACTGGCGCCGACTCAAAGAGGATGTTTACAAGGGAGGAAGAGAGGGAAAGAAACATTGGATAGGTTACCCCATCCAATTCCCAGGACTCAGAGCTCGGAAGATAAAGTGGCCCAGGGTTTTCTTCCAACAGACTGAAATGGCACAAACTTCTGGTCCCCACCTAGATCAGTCACTGTCGCTGGGCCGCCCTGGGCAGCAGGACCTTAGGTGAGAGAGCTCTCTGCAACTGGATCATCCCAGAAGAGGCTGACAACTGACGGCCCCTGCCAACTGCCTTCACAGCAGCTGTGGCATCTTAAGGGAAATCAGGCCAGCGCATCTCTGTATCCAGCACAACGCAACACATTTTGTAGACACACACACTCCATGAGCCCCGAGGTTCTCACCCTCCCCCCACCGCCACGTAAATTTCTGCAGGACATCATGGTAGAGTTGCAGTGCAGGCTGAAAGGAGGTGAAGAGCCCCCTCTAACGGACCTCCTGGTGCTCTGTAATGCTAAATTATTTTCAATCACAGGCTATAGTAATCAAGTCAGCACAAGCACACAAATGGGGTTAAGTAATCAAGCTGAATAAAACTTTCCTAAAATGTCAATCACAAATTCCGTCAACCATACTAAAGGCTGATTTATCTTGCTCTTCTCTCTGGAGAAAACATTACAAGATTAATATCAATGAAGAAGCAGAGTATGCAATCAAAAATACAGAGGGGGAAAAGGTGGGTTAATAAAAGTATTTTCCTGGATTTTGTGATGTGTATCGCATTTGTCAGCGTCTTTAAATGTGTCATTCGTTGAGACTTATTTTTTCCTTCTAGATGAATATTCGCCATCCTGCCTCCTTCCGGGTTGGTAATTTGGGGTAGGCCCCTGCCCTCGAAGCCGCGCCGGGATCCCAGGCGGGCGGGTGAGGAAGATGGCCCCCTCCTGGCGGCGACACCCAGAGCAAGTCACGCATAACATGCATCCCACCGGATCTCGCGCTGCACCGCTGATTAATAAGCTCAAGAGCTGTGCGAGCAACCACCACCTGCCGCGGCGGCTGGAGACCCTCCCTCCTTTCCGCCCTGCGGGCTCCTTGAGGCGTGGCTGGACGCTCGGGCGCGGATTGGCCGGGAGGAGGGACGCAAATATGTTTGAAAGACCCAATCAGCGCCCTGCTTCTCCGCACTAGCCAATAGAAAACCGAGAGGAAGGCAGGAAGGGCGGAGTCGCCTATTTGAGTTGCGGCGCTCTGGGCCCTGGGATCTGGGTCGGCGCTGAGGTCTTTGTTCGGTCGGCAGCTGGGTCCGCCGTGCGCCATGGAGGACGAGGGCATGGAAGACGACGCGCTGCTGCAGAAGCTCAGGGCCAGTCGCCGCCGCTTCCAGAGGCGCATGCAGCGACTGTTAGAGAAGGTGAGGCCCCCACGGGTCCGCCGGGAGGGGAGGCCTTCGGGGCGAAGTGAGTCTGGGAGAGAACGCAGAACGGGAAGGGGAGGGGGCTTTGGGGGCTCGGAGTGGGGAAGCGGGGCTGGGGCCTGGCTGCGGAGAGAAGGGGGAAGTGGAGCTGGGGGCTCTGGGAGGGAAGAAGGAGGCACTGCCTAAGGCTTCGGAGCGGGACGTGGAGGAAGGCCTCCGGAGTCGGGAATAGGGAAGCGGGACTGGGGCTCGGGTGCAGAGAAAAGGGCTTGGTGGGGCTGGGGGATCTTGAGAGGGATGAGCGAGGCGGGGTTGGGGCTGCGCTGTAGAGACTGTTTGGGGCGCCCCAGACCAGACTAACAGCCTCTCGCGGGCTGGCGCCGCCTCCGCCTGGGTCTGGGGCTCCTCGCAGCCCTGGGACCTGACAGGAAGCCCCTTTCTCCCTCGCAGTACAACCAGCCCTTCGAGGACGCCCCGGTGGTGCAAATGGCCACGCTGACCTACGAGACGCCCCAAGGTAAGGATCATTCTCCCCTTCTGAGTATTCGGGTGAAGAGTGTGAATGGAGTAGTTGAAATCCCTTTCCCTGCTCTATTATGAAGTAAACTTTGTTCATCTAATAGGAACTAAAACATTGGTGCCCTTAAACCTGCGAATTAATTGAATTACTTATTAAAGCAATTCCTGAAGAGACAGGTGCCTGCCTCCAGGTTCACATGCCTCTGCCTTGCCGGGTTGGCATCCCTGCTGGCCACCTCCCTACCGTGGTAGCTTGGGCCAGTTGCTTAGCTGGACTGCTCTCAGTGTCCTCATCTGTGAAATGGGAAGGATGATGACAGTAACATCTCCTGGGTGTGGGTATTGTAACAGTTACTTACAATCCCTATGAAACTCTGGGAAGAGGAACACTAACATCGGCTTGTTTGCCCTGTTTAGCTTGGAGTAGTAACTGTCTTCCCTGAAGCTCCAAGTACTTGAATAGGGAGAAGAAGGCACTCTGTTAAATCGGACTGAAATCGTGTGGATTCTTTTTGGTAAATAGCTGGTGACACTTTGCACTGCCTGGGGTCAATTCTTCCCATCTAGCTTTATAACTAACTCATTACCACTTAATGAAAACACCTCAGAGCAAGTTCTATGTTGTAGTAAACAGGCACAAAAGGTTCACAAGATCTGTTCCTTTAATTAAAAGAAATCCTACCTTTCTGCCTTTATAGCCAATCCAGGCACACCTGGGGTGAAAAGTTTACACAGGCAGAAACTAAAATATTCCAGTGGCAGGTCTCTGTTACCCTTTGGTCTCTGTGTAACATGTAAATTGCCCTTAGAAAGCATTCACGATGCTGTATATCGGATATAGAGATTGTCTGCAAAAAGTGCTAACTATATATAGTATGTAGATTGCCCCCTCTCTATATATTTTAAGAACAGTCCTTGTCATATATATGTTCCTTGTTTACATTTGACTTTTTTGGCTAATGATATAATTTAATGAGCCACTGCCTATTAGGTGGGAGAGATTTCCATGAACGACAAATTTGCCTTAAAAACCTGGAACTTTACCATGATGAACAACAGTGGGGTATCAGAAACGGCTTGGTTTTAATATTATACCTTTTCATTCGCCTGTCACTTTGGCTTCCGGTGAATACAGATTGAGCAGAAATTTGGCATTCAGGATTACTTAAATGGTCGTTTTTGTTTCTTTTCTTCAGGATTGAGAATTTGGGGTGGAAGACTAATAAAGGAAAGAAATAAAGGAGAGATCCAGGTATGAAACGTGAAGTGTTATTGCCACATAACCTTGCTGTGGAGGAGTATTGATGTGAATAAAGCTGTGGGTGTACCCAACCTCTGAGGTTATGTGGAGGCCACTACGGAGCACTTTTTCTCATCTTGACTTCACTCTTTTTCTGTTTTTAAGGATTTACTTAGAAGCGTTTTTGCTGTTGCTTGTCCAGTGCAAGGAGGCACTGTGTAAAGTTTGGCCTTTTTTGTCACCCTGTGTTTCCTGTGTCACAGGCCGAGGGGCTCTGATAACACGCGTGCAGAGGCTGGACCAGCCCCAGCTGGCCACTGTGCCGTCCCAGCGAGGGGCTCGCTGTGTTGAGACCTTACAGAAAAGACCAAATCCAGTTCCTTCTAGAGAAAAAAAAAAAATGCCTCCCTTCCTCTTTTGAAAGGGGAGGAAGAGAGATGAGGGGGGTGCGGTGTGGAGGATCACACATCTTTCCCTCAGCGTTTTTCTACCTTCCAAAGACCTGGGTTTCCCCACCTACTTGATCCAAAGGTGTTGCAGCTCTGAGACCCATTATTTTAGTGGAAGGTGCTATTGGCCTTTCTGCGGGGACACCCAGGAGCCCTTTTGTAGGTTGTCTGGCATTCAGTTAATCACTGCCCCTCAGATGCCACATGGTTCCTCCCCGTGGTCACAGGTCAAGGAACCTGTGTCCAAGAATGCAAACATCAAGGTCGAGGTGACATAATATTAACAACAAATTTGAAATCAAATCTTCTTGATTAATTATTCTAGTCATAGAAATGTTATAAGTACATACAACTCCATAAATGAGCTGATTTCTCTATGCACAGATGGTCCCTAATGCTATTTTAGTACAACGTGATTCCCTATAACATTTTTACAAATGCATTTTTTAATCTCACTTTTCCAGTTAATATATATGGAGAACTCTTCATCAACGATTGTATAATTATAAAATTATATCATTATTTTTAAAACTATACTTTTTTAACTGCTCTCCTATTGGTAGGCAATTAGTTATTTGTGGCTTCCTTCATTATAAATAAGAGTTGGCACACTTTTTCCACAAAAGGTCAGTTGTTACATATTTTAGGCTTTGCTGGCTCTATGGTCTTTGTTATGACCACTCAGTTCTGTGTTGTAGGGGGATAGTGACCAAAAAAATATGTGAATGAGTATACGTGGCTGTGTTCCAATGAAACTTTACTTATAAAGCCCCTGTTAGAAATGGTTCTCAGAGAAAATCCCGGTCCTTATCTTCTCCCAGTACTGCTATGCACCATCTTCAGTAGATGCTGAGAAGTAGGATTATTGGGTTAAAGGATATGGACTGTTTTAATTATACATAATAGAGATGTTCACTCATCATTTGAAGATTTATTTAAGGTTTTTGCTTAAAATGTAGGAGGACCCCTACCTGGATCTCCAGAATATTCAGACCCTTTCTTGGGATTAGGCGGAAACTGGGTGTAGTCTGAGATTTCAGCTGGGACATCTCTGACTTCACTGTAATTGCTGTTGGTGACAGCGCCCAGATCCACCTTCGCCTTTTCCTGGACAGCTGGGTGCTCCTGCTGCCCTGGAGCCTGCGGGAGGCAGTGGGCCCTGCCAGGCCAGGCATTGACCTGTGCTGGTTTGATTATGACCCACACTTGGACTCTGTTTGTAGCTATCAGAGCTGCCAGGTAGTTCGGGGTTGGTGTAGATCGTCTGCTTCTCCGTGATTCTCCTACCAGGTTCTGCCTCAGACACAGCCACAGCACAGCCCCGTAAACTCTAGCTCACGTGATGGTTTCACCGGAAGCAAAGGTTCTGATATTCAGGAAGTGGGCTTCAGTTACCCCAGAGTGCTCATGGGTAGCCCCAAGTCCCTTGAACCCTCAGAGTTGACACCTGAAGACCATCCCTAATGATATAGGCCTTACCACCTTCTCACTACCCTGTTTTTATAAGCCTGGGTGGTTCCTAAAATATTAATATTTTAACCAGTCTGGTATCTTGAGTGCTTGAATTTCGCTAACGAGAACCCACCAGTGCCATTCGCTGGGATTATTCATGCTGGAGAGCAGGCCCGCCCAGGAGTGTGGCCACCTACCCACCCCTGCCCACCAGGTGCAAGCTCCTGGTCAGGACAAGCAGCTGCCCTTGTGACTGTAACTTAGGCTTAAACTGACTCCTCCCAGCCTTTTTTTTTTGAGACAGAGTCTCACTCTGTTGCCCAGGCTGGAGTGCTGTGGCGTGATCTCGGCTCATTGCAACCTCTACCTCCCAGGTTCAAGCAATTCTGCTGTCTCAGCCTCCTGAGTAGCTGGGTTTACAGGTGCACGCTGCCACGCCTAGCTAATTTTTTGTATTTTTAGTAGAGATGGGGTTTCATCATATTCCCCAGGCTGAGCTCAGGTAATCCACCTGCCTCGGCCTCTCAAAGTGCTGGAATTACAGGCGTGAGCCACCATGCTGGCCTTCCTCCTGGCCTTAGGCCTTAATACTCTATCACATTCTTTAAAGATCACAGGAAGTCCCCCAGGGGCCACCGGACTATTTCTGTGTTTTTGCTGATGACCTCAGGATAATTTTGTTCTGTTTCAGTTTGGTTTTTCGCTTGTCCCAGTGCCTATCATCCTTGGGCCAGTGTTAGGAGGTGTGAGCTTATCTGCTTGCGCCTGGGCCCCCAGACTTTCCCTGCTCCTTCCCTACCTTCCAAGTGGCTTTTTAAGTAGCAGCTCTCTGTGTAACCTGAGTGAGCCTCAGCTTCCTCCTCTGCACTTGAGTCCTCTCATAAAGGGGACATGCAGGGAGAAGAGAAGCCTTGTGGGAGTCTCCTGCTGTCGCCTGTGTTAACGGAGGGATTACAGGTTTGTGACTTTACAGTGACTGAAATGTGCTGTCACTCAACCATGTCTTTATTAACTTCTGCACTCGGAGGACTCCCTCGTGAGGCCCATGGACAAGACAAATGGCTCCGTGCAAGCCGCAGCCCAGGCTCCTGAGCTTCCCTCGCATCGCACAGTCCTGGGAGCTGGTGAGTGTCGCCTTTGTCAGAGAGCTGAGGTCAGGAAGGATCAGACCTGACACACCTATTACAACAGCTGAAAGCCGAGATTCCTCAATATTAAAAGTTTTTATTTTTTCTAAGTTATATCTTAAAAACTAAAATCATGTTAAAGTACGCTGTTGATTCCTTCTGAGCTCTGCCTTGCTCACAGTTATATCTGTTGCCTGACATATGAATGGTACTCAGGTGGTATTTCTTGAGTAAATAAACATGTCCCTCCATGTGAAAAATTAGTACCCAGATTTAAGATTTGCCCTTACAGCGTGGTGTTGTGAACCCTCACTTCTACAGGGAAGCTTCCCGTCTTGTCTTCCTAGGAGGCTCCTTCCTTTCCCCCAGGCCAGTCTCACTGCCCAGCCCCATCCTGTTCTCTTTTCTCGGGAATCTGTCCCTCACCCCTTCCTTCCATCTTCAGCCTCTGTTCCCTGGATCCATCCATTGGTGTTTAGATGTGCCCAGATTCACGTTAGACACATCAGACCCTTCATGGCTCTCCCCTGTCCTGGGCCCTTTCCTTTGTCCAGTTCCCTTTACAGCCAGAGTCAGATGACCTGCTCCATTGGAGGTCACTGCTGCCATGGATTCCCTACCCCACCAGCCCTGTGCATTCCTCTCTGGATTCCATTCTGACTCCATCTCTAAAGCCCAACTCTGGATGAGGTTTCTCACAACCCTGTTGCTAAATCCTGTTGGCACTCTTTGGGTTTTATTCTTTGGGTTTTGCCCTCTCCATAGCATTTAAACCTTCTGGAAGTTCTGGCCTGGGCCTCTGTGGTCGCCCCCATCTTCTTCCTTCCCAGTCTGCAGTCTGCTCACCTCGCAGCCCTGCCAGGTGCCCTTTCTGGAGGATTTGTCTGAGCCGCCTTTGCCCCTCACCCAGGTGGAGCCATGGCTTCACTGTATGCTGACTATAACCTCCAGCCAGACCTCAACAGAGGGCATGTTATTGCTGAGCAGCCCCTCTGCTTCAATACTTCATGTCCAGACTTGGCACAGCTAACACTCAGCCCGGCAGACAGGCTCCCCATCTTCTCTTCTGCACCTCAGTACAGGCCCCTACCATCTTGCCTCTAGTGTGAGCCAGAAACCCAGGGTCCTCTTCAGCTCAGCCTCTGCCTCATTCCTTACGGCCAGGGCATCCCTGTCCTGTGCCTTGTGCCTCGTGAGCTTTCATGTCCACCCTGAGCACCAGACCCCATCCCCACCCGGGCTCCCTCTGCCCCACTGACACACCTGTGAATGTGGTCCGGCCACTTCTCTGATGCAACACGTGGCTTCCCATTGCTTTTGGGGTAAAAGGCCAGAACCCAGAATGGCCGCCTGAAGGCCCATCTGACCTGCCAATCTGGTCTTCTCACTGCCCCCGGGAAGCCCCTGTGATCCCCAGGCTGGAACAGACCCCCCTTCTTATCTAAGCTCTTTAGACCTGGGTTCCTCTGTTTGTGGCCCTGAAACATTTTTGTCACTAGCCTTTAAATGTCTATCTCTCCTGGACACTGGCCTTCCAGAGCCTCTGTCCACTCTGCCCAGCCCCTTCCCTGGCACCTTGCCTACACCAACAGTTAGTGATGGGTGTTGAGTTGCTAAAGGGAAGCTGGTGGTCTTTCAGAGTAGAAATTAGAAAGTTCTTCATGAGGATATTTACCTATGATGCTGTGTGGTTACTGCTGTTAATCCAGATTCTAACCATAAATCCTTAGGTCCATGAATATCCCCAACTGCTTGAAATCACAGGAAATAGTTATTTGACAGCTGTACTGCCCAGTATGGCACCCACCAGCCCCCTCATGATGATATTTAAATTAATTGAAAGTTAAATAAAATTTAAAATCCGTTTCTTCAGCCATAGTGGCCACATTCCAGCTGTTCAGCGGCCCCATGTGGCTAGTGGCGGGCCTGGGACAGCAGACAGAGAACTTTCCATGGTCACTGTAAGTTCTGTTGAGTGGTGCTCAGCTTGAACGTCTCAACTTCCAGGCTCAGGCCTTGGAAAGCTGGAGGTGGTGCAGAATCTGCCTTTCTTTACTCCATGGCCCCAGGCAGATTCCCGTTCCAAGGGGTTCTCTGTGTTAGTGAGAACCATGGACAGCCACAGATGATTCCAGTGGGTGCAACCTTGAAGCAATGGGGACTTTTACTTTAGAACTTACTCAATGTGATACCAAAACCGTCCTTGAGAGGAAAATGCACTCTTTCCTAAAAATCCTGATTGATATTTACTTGTTTGATTTTTAGATTCAAAAAGCAGTGATGTCGATGTCACTTCAGACCAGGAAGAGTCAGTGGCTTGGGCCTTAGCTGTAAGTCCTGCCTTTAATAATGAATGGACAGAGGGGGCGCTTGGGGGCTCAGGGGTGGATCCATCAAAGCCCATGTGGCCTGGGGCGGGCAGCGTTGCCTGCACCCTTCTGGAAATCCTCTCCTGAGGCTGGCTTTTGCTACTTCCAAGTCTTATGCTGTCCAGATTCCCTTAGCGGGTAAGTGACTCCTTTTCAGTCTAGCACTTGGCAGCCAATTCTACCCCCAGTGCAAGCCTGATTCCTGATGATTTTCACTCTGCAGATAAAGCTGCCAGTGTGGTTGACAGGGCGCCATTTGCCTTGATGAGCACACAAGGGCTCTCGGTCTGCCCCACAGAGGCAGGGTCAAAAGAGAGGTGCTCTGGGAAGTATTTCCATGTCTGCCCTCAAAAGTCCCAAGTCACAGTGTTGCCTCATTGGGCAGCCATCACTAACCTAAACAGTAACTGTCATTTAAATGTGTTTCCTAGAATACCCCAGGGTCACAGAAACCACCCATTTCCTTATAGGATGTGCCTCCGACCCTCCTTGGTTGGGATACATGAGAATTCACACAGAGCTTAACCTGCTCGAGCGTCTTTCCTGGCCCGCATGTCACCCCCTGTCACCTACTACAATAGCTGGTGCACGGTTTTCCTCTAAAATTGCTACTTTTGCACAGAGAGTTTCCCAGGCACCCATGTGTGACTTTCAGTGACTAAGAAGAAAAAGTCAGTGGCCCTGGGGGAGAAAGTGGGTGCTTACTGAGGGCTTATGTAGGGACTGGCAGCAAAGGGAAAGTGGGTGGGGCCAAGAGTCGAGAACCAAAGTGCCAGCCCCACTCCGCAGAAGATGGAGGGTGATGCCCTTCTCTTTACAGTGTCTGGCAGGGGAGGGGTAGGGCAGCCTCCTGAGCTGGAGCACTGAAGTTCTGTTTTTGTTTTTGATTTCTTTGGGATAGTCTTGCTCTGTCACCCAGGCTGGAGTGTAGTGGCACCATCTTGGGTCACTCCAACCTCTACCTCCTGGGTTCAAGCAGCTCTCCTGCCTCAGCCACTCAAGTAGCTGGGACTACAGGTGCCCACCATGCCCAGCTAGTAGATACAGGGTTTCACCATGCTGGCCAAGCTGGTCTTGAACTCTTGGCCTCAAGTGATTCACCCGCCTCAACCTCCTAAAGTGCTGAGATTACAGGCGTGAGCCACCATGCCCAGTCAGGAGCACTGAATTTCTTATGAACTTACCAGTTTTATTACCAGTACTTGAGTCCTGAACTCACCTAAGAATATTCAGATGGTTATATATGTTTTTTTCTTGTCTAGAAATGCTGTCATAAACTTCTCCAGACTTGGCTTTATTTTGCTTTTTTGTCTTTTTACATCCTTTTGGGTTATTAACACAGCAGGAGATGAAAAAGTGACTCAATAACATCATGGAGGTGAAAGTGACTGAGTAAAATCATGTAAAGATTTGTACATTAGTAAGCTTGCCAGTTTGTTCCAGAATCCAAAAGATCAAAAGCTCTTAAAAATTTCTGACTTCTCTTTTTTGATCAGCCTGCAGTGCCTCAAAGCCCTTTGAAAAATGAGTTAAGACGGAAATACTTGACCCAAGTGGATATACTGCTACAAGGTGCAGAGTATTTTGAGGTAATCTGATTCCCAGTATTTGTTTTTATATCACACATTGAGGTACAGTGTTATCATACAGAACCCGTAAAGAGCATTTGGAGTCATGACTTCCAAATTGTTTTATTCGTATGCCGAGATACTTGCTCTTCTTGAATAAAATTCATCTCCAGGTCCCCCAGGGCAGTACCATCAGGAAGGCGGGAGCCCTGGCAGAGGCATTCTGCCCACTGTTCTGAGGCGGCTCACAGAAAAATGTAGTGGGGCAGCCAAGCATGGTGGCTCAGGTCTGTAATCCCAGCATTTTGGCAGGCCAAGGCAGATGGGTCACCTGAGGTCAGGAGTTCGAGACCAGCTTGGCCAACAGGGTGAAACCCCGTCTCTACTAAAAATACAAAAATTAGCCAAGTATGGTGGCAAGCGCTTGTAATCCCAGCTACTCTGGGGCAGGAGAATCGCTTGAACCTGGGAGGTGGAGGTTGCAGTGAACCGAAGTCCTGCCACAGCACCCCAGCCAGGGCGACAGAGCAAGACTCTGTCACAAAAGAAAAAAGTCTGTGAGGGCCACACCTGGGCTCTTTAAGAGCAGCCCCAGCCTCTGGACCGGGATTTGAAGCTGCATAGTTAGGGAGGCAGTAGTCCCAGCCTTCCCTGGTATGACCAGGCTAGGATCAGCTGCAACGTGAGGTGGCTGACCCTTGGCACCTGTCCCACCTGTTCAGAGGTCAGGGGATGTGATGGCATGAGAGGTGGGCATGCTTACCCGCTGCCCCCTCTCTTAAGGTCTGTGCCCTCTATCATAGAATAAAGGACATTGTAACACCAAATACCTAGGAAGTACACACTGCAGAATAAAATTCATCTCCAGGAAAGGCAGCAGTCTCACAGGGGTGCATCTGTTTTCCTACCGTGCTGCTGACCAGTGGAAAACCTGTATTTGAGGACCACTGACTTGGTGGATGTACCTGAATGCGTTTTCCTTTATTCCAAGGCAGCAAATGGTGTCCTCTTGGTTGCTGTGTTGATCCGGGGAACAGATTAGGGTTAGGAGCAGCTCTGTCGGGTCTTCTCTGTCCACTGTCCACCTGGCCTCTGGGTGTTCTTGTGGTCCAAGGATAATGGTAGACAAAGCTACCAGTGCCCCCAGGGTAAGAAGTAACTGGCAGTTGAGTGCTGACTGTGGCTGGAAGCTATCCTAGAGACCACGCCGAGTGTCCGGATCTCACTAGGACACTTTTTCCTTCCACTGCCCGAGGCCCAGCTGGCCACTGTCGTCATGTTCACACACTTGTCAGCATGGCTGCTAAGATGCACAGTCCATGTTGAAAGGGAAGCAGCTCCTTACACCATCCTTGGGGATGTCGCATTGTCAAGGGAGAACCCAGCCCCTTGTACCCAGCTGACACCTGGCAACTTTTTTGTTGTAACCACTGGCTCTGATTTCAGTACGCAGCTAACAGAGCTGGAAAGGATGCACGCGTGACTCTGCTCCCTTCACTGGCCTCGCCCGCCATGCCTGCACCTGGTGAGTGTGACACAGAAACTGTGAACTGTGCATGTCTCCTTCACTTTCATTGGAGCTGCGTGGCCCCTCAGCGCTGCTCACACTGGGCACACCATCATTTCCGGTCGTGTTTCATCAACATAAATTGTTAGAGATATACTTGCATTTCATAGGAAGATGAAGATGTTTTAAAATGAGCTGTTTGCTCCTTTGCAAGTCTGCTCTTTATTCCAGCTTACTAGTTTGAAAAGTTTTGCATCTCCAGAAGCACAGGAATAGTACGATGAACAGCCTTCATGTGTTCCACAATTAACATGCTGTCATATTTGCTTTGTCACCCCCACACACACACACACGTGAACACACAGTGTGTATTTATTTGCATTTGTGTACACATTTATCCCTAAATGCTTTACACATACCTCCAAGAATCGATCGGGTAATTCTCCCTTGTGACTACGATACGCTTAACACATGCCAGAAATGGACCACTGATAGAGTGCTGCTTTACCCATTGTGCCAGGGATTTCCTTTGCAGCCTTTCTGGTTTGTCTGACCGTTTCCAGACCCACTCAGCTTGGTACCACCGGTGCGTTTAGTGCGGGAGCGCCATTGAGAGCAGCTCCTTGGCCTTGTCTCCCTCGTGGCCACCTTTCATATTACCGTCTTTCTTGGGTAGTCCAGGCCAGTAGTTTTGCAGAATGTCCCTGAATTGGGACCTACTTGCTTCCTCGTGGTTAGGTTCATGTTAAACATTTTTGGCAAAACTACTACAGGGATGACGTGTCCTCCCAGAACGTCTGGTCAGTCCGTCCCATTCTTGGTGACTTTGAGGTGGTCATTGAGTTAAATTGAGAACTGCGCAGTTTCTCACTGCGACGGGCCCTTTTTCCTTGGGGTCATCTGCGTGTGATTCCTTGTGATCTCCTAGGAACCCTTTCTCTAAAAACTTCTCACCCGGTGATTTAGGAACCAGCACTGAGGATCGCCCGAGTGATGGTTCCAGCCCAGGCCATTTCTGTCTCTGCCATTCCTTGGTACATGCCAGTTGGCATTCCTCTATTCAAAAGAGCTATCTCCCCTCTGGTTCTTTTTTTTTTCCCCCTTCTTTTAGTGCCCTCTTATGCTTTGATTTATTATTATTTTTTTTTAGAATCAGTAGGAATTCATGGAGTCTTTTGTTCTTTAATTCACATGTTACAATCCATTGCCAGTATTCAAGTTGACGCTCAAGTAGCCCCAGATTTAGCCGGCAGGGAGCCCCTTTTAGGCTGGCTTTTGTGTCGTGTGATGCAACCCCCTGCGCTTTTGAGCTCTTCACCCCTGCCCTGATGCCATATTTGCCTCTCCTAGTTATCACCAGACTCAGTGACGTAACATGCGCTCATCGGGTCAATCGTACAGCACAAAATAACTCTGGCATTGCAGCACCTGCTACCACTCTTCTCAACAATCTAAACAAGCTTCAGAATTTCCAAGCAGCTCTTTCTATCCTTAGACAGTCTCTTTAAGAGGCATTCAGAGTATTTAGACTCTTTTTTTCTCTTTCAGTTATCAGGTTAACATACAGGTTTATTTTTTCTGTTTGTATTCAATTTTAAGGTTTTTCCCCAGAAGGCATTTAATATGATGCAGAAGTCAGAGCTCTGTGAAGAGGTTTGTTTAGAGGTCTCTCCCCTACCCATCTCTGTAGTGAACAGTGTCGTCATTTTTCAGTGTCTAATTAGCTTTTGAAAAGGCATCCATCTTCGAAACAGCCCAGAGGGAAAGGAAGGCATGTTTGGGAAATGTACAATGGAGAGTAGAAATCAAATTTTGATAGCAAAAAAGAAATCTCTGAGAAGTGTCTACTCCTACACATTTGTGGTGTTTTTGTTTTTACTATTGCTTAAAAAAACGCAGTCCTGATCCAGTCTTAAGTTCTGTCCTCTGTGCACATGGATGGTTTAGAATGGTAGCACGCCTTTACTTTATGTGTGTCTTTTCTCCCAGGATACCGCGGTTGTATCTCCAGGAAGAATCCTGGTGACCCAGTGAAACCAGTGCCATCTCCCAGAGAATGGGATCCTCCACATACTTCCTCCACAGACATGGCCTTAGTACCTAGAAATGACAGCCTCTCCCTACATGAGACCAGTAGCAGCAGCTTCTCAAGCAGCCAGCCCTTTGAAGACGATGGCATTTGCGACGTGACCATCTGTGACCTGTACTCGGGGATGCTGCATTCCATGAGCCGGCTGTTGAGCACAAAGCCATCAAGCATCATCTCCACTAAAACGTTCATCATGCGAAACTGGAACTCCAGGAAGAGGCACAGATGTAAGAGCAAGATGAACAAAACATACTGCAAGGGAGGCAGATGTTCTCAGAGGAGCCCCAAGGGGAGCTTTGTATCCTGCTCTGAGCCTGTGAAAGAGGCAGGAGCATTAAGAGACTGCAAGAAATCACTAGATGTTTCTTGCCGTAAGACAGGTTTAAAATTGGAAAAAGCTTTTCTTGAAGTCAACAAACCCCAAATCCATAAGTTACATCCGAGTTGGAAGGAGCTGAAAGTGACACCCTCGAAGTATTCTTCCTTGACTTATTTCAGCTCCAGTGCAACACATAATCTTGATAAGGAAAATAGATTTAGGACATTAAAATGGTTAATTTCTCCTGTAAAAATAGTTTCCAGACCAAGAATACGACAGGGCCATGGAGCGAACCATCAGAGGGAGATTGAAATCCGATTTGATCAGCTTCATCAGGAATATTGCCTGAGTCCCAGGAGCCAGCCTCGCCAGATGGGCCTCCCGGACTCCTGGGCCATGAACTTATACAGAGGGGGTCCTGTGAGCCCCAGTGGCCTTCAGGGCTTAGAAACCCGAAGGCTGAGTTTACCTTCCAGCAAAGCAAAAGCAAGAAGTTTAAGTGAGACTTTTGAAAACCTGGGCAAAAGTTGTCTGGAAGCAGGTAGGTACCCGCCCAAGAGCAATTCCTCGTCATCACTTCCAGAGACCAACCCCACACACAGCCCAGCTCGCACGCAGCAGACGTCTGATCTTCATGTTCAAGGAAACCATTCTGGAATAGTTAGAAAGTCAGTGTCGTCCAGCAAAACTCTTTCTGTCTCAGATAAAGAAGTGCTAGGCCATGGAAGGAATCGTTATGATGAAATAAAAGAAGAATTTGACAAGCTTCATCAAAAGTATTGCCCCAGATCCCCTGGGCGGATGAAGGTGCCTTTATGTATTGGAGACTCTCCAGATAAAGCAAGTATGGAAGTTGGATATCAAGCAGACAGCTCTTTAGAAAAATTAAATCCAGACCCTCGCTTCCAGGGTTTCTGGAAGTTGCCGTCGTCCCCCCTTGGATGCAGAAAAAGTCTACTGGGCTCAACTGCAGTTGAGGCTCATTCGTCTACATGTGTTGCTTGTGCCACCAGGAGGGACCATCAGTTCCCTCTGAAAAGACCCAGGTTATCAGACCCCCAGGGCTCTGGATGCCAGGCCGATGCCCAGGGTGCCTCAGGTGTGGGCAATGCTGTCAGACCGGGAGAGCAGGGCAGCTCTTCACAGCCCAACTCAGAAGACAGGAAGGTGCGTTTCTGTTGGTTGAATGTGGTGTCCTGCGTGAGTGACCACTCTTTGGACAGACGCTTTTTATTTTATGGGAGGAACCTTTGTGCCATTTTAGTGAATCTCAACCAAATTCTTACATAAGTGTTCGTTTTCCAAGCATTCTCCCCAACACTCTTCCTTCCTGTAAAATCAGTGTCTATATCAAGAACGTTTTTCTGTGTTAGATGCATCGAGGTAGAGCAGAAGACATTCTTGCAAAAGTTTCACGCACTTTCCATTCGCGTGCATTCAGAGGCTTTTCCCCAAATCCTCACGTACTACATCTGATTCATCTTTATCAAACCTTCCTTTCTAACCTCTTCATTGGACACACTCAGAAAATAGCTGTTGTAAGGTGAAACTGATCTAAAACGAGTGACTTCCTGTCTACTGGATTCCTGGTAGGGACAGAGCAAGAGTGGTCTGGGAGAGCCACCAGCATAGTTTTCTCACAGGGGCGAGGGGCGCCCTGCGCACCATCTCAGTGCTGCCTGTTCAGACTTCTGCACCTCGTTTTGCAGCTTAATTTGTGCGAATCATGTCAGTTAGAGTTGTAGTCTAGGTGTGCCCTTTGATTTTCTTGAGAGACGAGGGCAGGGAGGTGTTAGTGGGGGCCGTCAGTGTGGGCAGGTACCTTTGTTGCATGAAGGGCTAGATTCCCCAGCACAGCTGCTCTGTTTCCACAGCCGGGATCTGGAGGATGTGATTTCTAGCTCAGTGCCACGGCTCACCCACAGGCTTATGGGACTTGACTGTGGGTTCGATTTGGCCGGTTTCTTTGGGTTTTGTGTGTCTGTGGTTCCAGCAGGTGAGGCGATGTCTCCAGTATCCTCTTGCGTGGTACCTGACTCCGGTGATGTGCCTTTTCTCTGAGATCATTTGGGTGGACGCTGCCTGCCATAAATGTCCCATTTTCTGTTTCTTCCCCCGGGGCTCACTTGGCCTGCGAACTGCCCATCCAGCTCAGAGCCAAGGTCTGGTATGCCTTGTTCCTTCAGTGGCGCCTGCCTTCGAAGCCTGCGCATGACAGAGACCACACTCTCAGCCACCAGCAGTCTCCTGTGGCCTAAGCTGTCTGGTGCCTTTCTCACTGTCACTGTCTTCCCAGTGCCCTGGGACTGCTCCAGGGTCTACCATAGGACAGCCCTTCCCTTTCCTTCCAGGGACCTTTGGCCAGCATTCTCTCCCCTTCTTTCCAGTTCTTTGCTATTGCATCCCCAGACTCCACCCACTGCTCAGCTGCCTGCTCTCTGCAGGTGACCCGCACCCTCCCAGGGGGTGCAGATGCTGGGTGCTACGGTGCAGATGGTGGGTGCTGCAGTGGGGTGCTGTCTGGACACGGGCCATTCTTGTAGGTTAGCAGCACAAGGTAGAAACCTTTTGGCTCAGGCTCCTTGGCTTAGTTCTGGAAGCTCCCAGGTTTGGTTAAGTCGTTTCCGTGTGTAAAGTCATACTGTGTGAGCTAACCAGCAGCAGATGAAACGAACCTTATTGTCATTTGTCTTCCCGGTTGAGGACGGATGAACGTAAGTGTTCAGGTATTGGGAAAGGTTTCTCTCTGCAGGGCCCCGGCCAGGGTCAGGGGCGCTGTGTGGGCAGGGCCCCCAGAGCTCCTTCCCTGGCAGTGCATGGCTGACAGCAGAGTCTCTCCCTCGGGTCTTGGTCTCCAACTGTTTGCCTGATGCCCTGCTCCTGTGCCCACTTGGCGTTTTCATACCAAACCACTGGCCAGGTACTTTCAGCCACAGGTAGCGAAGCCTTTGAGAATCTCAGCCGCATCTTCATGGCATGGAGGCTGCTTTGAGAGCGAAGCTTATGCGTTCTGTTTAATGGATGACCTCTCAGGATTCTCAGTGGAAAGGGGAGCGTTACGCCGACAACAGCTCCTGGCCAAGAGAGTGATCTGAGGTTTCTCCTGGCCTCCCACACAGCAGAGCTCCTGTGCGCTGCTCGCCCTGCTTGTCTAAACCTAACTGCGTTTTCTCAGAGTGCCCCAGCTCTTCTTTTACCATCGTCCTGCCCCTGGGATTCTGTCTTGTGCCTTTCACCGAGTTCCATAATCTGCTGGCACGGTACCAGTCGCCTGAGGTCCTCTTTCCATGTATGACGTCCTGCCCTGGTGCTCCGTGCAGAGGCTCCTGTCTTGCTTTTTCACCTGCTCAGCCTAAAGGGCTTTATTCCAGCCCAGCCACACAGGAGGGGCCTCAGCCTTGCAGAGAATGGTGTGAGGTTGTATTGCTGTGGGGCTGGAGAGGGACCGTCCTGAGGACTCAGCCCTTGGTGGCCCAGCAGGGCCCTCCTCCCAGCATCCCTGGAATTTGATAGCAAGTCAAATCGTGAACACCCCAGGTTTCATTTTAAACTACAATATAAACATATTTAACTGGTTTCCTATATTTTTCTGCTCTTCCTGCTTAAATGATAAATTTCTTAAGACCAAATCTTCATGAGCTGCAACTACATAAGGAGTTTTTATGCCTAACATCTGAGGGCTCTGCCAGGCCATGTTGAACTGTTTTTACGCCTTTTCTTCCTTAATCCCCACCAGAACCCCTTGGCTAGATGGATTCTGTCCAGTGGGCAGGTTCTTTCTTCATTTAATAGATAAGAAGTAGCTGGAGTCTTAGAACTCCTAAATTCACTTATGCAGTGCTACCTGGGCCAGGGTGTGAGATGTGGACTTCTCCACCAGCTTGTGCTGTCTTGGGGGAGTATGTGGGATGGGGTGGGGGGATTGCCTTTACATTTTTGTTGTTTCTCTAACATAACTTATTTAATTAATGTAATGCTATTTTTTGTAAGTATTTTTATATATGCCGTGGAATAAGTAGAAAACAGTTAACCTTTTAGTGGCTAGTGTTGGGAATTCTAGTAGAATTTTGCTAACATCATTTTGTCTTTTTTTTTTTTTTTTTCCCTAGAGGAAAGAAGAACACATCTTACAGGATGGAAGAGAAAAGTGGTATTGTGCGAGAAAAATTCAAAGCTAAAAGTCTGTAGCTAGGTTATCGTGGAATGTTATTTCTCTTCTCCCTTGCTCTCTGTTTGTATTTTTGTTTTTAATTCTCGAGACAATGTGAGGAGTTGGTTGACTTCTCTGCCCTAAAGCAATTATTAGTAAAATTGGCTTCATCAGAGATGACCCTCGAGTTCTTGCTGTAGAAATTATGTGAATAAAGTTGCTGGATTAGAATTTTTAGGGTTCTCTTTGATAGGCCTCTTTTTCTCATGTGTTCTTTTTTAAATTTAGATGTGTCCAGAGAATCCTCCCTTCTGTCTCCCATTTCATTAGAGAATATTGTTTGCTTGTGAAACCTGAGTTTGAGCCCCTGCGCGCAATGACCCTTGAAGAAAAATCAACAGTCCTGGCGGTCCTAGATACTCCTGCAGCCACAGCGCCCGTGACTCCTCATGATTCTTATCGGAGCTGTTGCTGACAGGATATCATGGTGGCGTTTTTGTAATGAAATATTACACATATTCAGAATACATTGGTGAAACTCATGCTGGAATAGTTAATATATTGCCCTGTGTGTTTTGGGTTGCTTTTTAATGAAAGGTTTAAAATGAGATTAAATTACACATTTTTCATTCTTGCCTGCCTCCCCAGGCAATGGCTCTCCTGCTATTGGCAGGTATTACCCCCCACCCCGCCCCGTATCCCATCTCCCTACGTCTTATGTTGGGACCATGTTACCTGTGTGTGTGTGTGTGTGTGTGTGTGCGTTCAGGCTGCTGTAGCAAAATGCTGAAGACCAGGTGGCTTGAATGGTAGAAATTTATTTTCTCGCAGTTTTGAGAGACTAAAAGTTTGAGACAAGGGAGCCAGCATGGTTGGGCTCCAGCAAGGACTCTTCCTGGCTGGCAGAAAGCTGTCTTGTTGTTCTGTCCCCCAAGGCTGGAGAGAGCAAGGTCTCTGGTGTCTTAGGAGGGCACTAATCCCATCATAAGGGCCCCTCACTCATGACCTTATCTCAACGTAATCACCTCCAGAAAGCCCTATCTCCAGTACCATCATGTCAGGGGCTAGGGCTTAACCATATGAACTCGAGGGACACAGTTCCATCCATACCCTGTGACTCAGTCAGGAGGGCACCCACTGCTGAGAGCTGAGAACCTGGCTGGGCACTGCAGACCTCACAGAAGGCTCATTTCTTCAAAGAACAGGCTGACAGTGGACTGCTGGCTCAGGTTCGGCAAGGGCCAGGATGGCCCCTACAGATCTGGAACTTTCCCTCAGGCCTGCTACTTCCTAAGAACAATACAACCCACCCTTTCCTCTTCAGGAAAACCATCACTGCAACCCAGAACTGCTTGTTCCTCTCCTTCCCTGACACGCAGCAGACTGCTGAAGCCTCGCTGGGCAGGCCAGGCCTGGCTGTAGAGAGGCCAGGGTTCTGTCAGAGTTTAGTCTCTGTGTTTCTAACTATGTAACAATACTGAACATATGCTACAGTTTTGTTTCATCAAGAGACTGCGTGTGACGAGCTGATAAATGTGTGCATCTCGTTTTGAGATCTCTAGGTGGTTTATGGTCCTGGATGTCTGAACGGGAGCAAAACACCCATGATCCTTGTGCATGGGACACATCTAGAGGTGAATTACGGGTCACAGATGGGTGTGCCTTGAACTTCCCTAATTATGTCCAAATGGCTGCTCCAGTTTGCCCAATGCCTGGCAATATAAGAGGGACCTTTCCCCACATCATCGCTGCCAGTCTGAGCTCTGGCAGGTGTGAAATGTGTTGCGTCACGTTTGCTTTCTCTTGATAACTTGTTGAGTGTGTCTTCCTGGGAGTCCCGGCTTTTTAAATGTCCTCAGGACACTGGTTTTATATTTGCCTCTTTTTTCCTGATTCGGATGTATTCTGGATCCAATGATAGGAAACAATCCAGTTTTATATAAGTTGAAAGTAACTTAGCTACGATTTGTCATTTGACTTTGTGGTATTTTGTTGTATGGAAGTTGCATTTTAACAGTGCTATGGTTTGGATGCCATTTGTCTTGAAATTTAATTGCAGGTGTAACTGTGGGGCCTAGTGGCAGGTTTTGGGGTCATGGGAGCGAACCCCCATGAGTAGATGGATGCCTTCTTGAAGGAGTGAGTTCTCACTGTGGAGAGCGAGTTGCCTTTGCACCTGCCCGCTCACCTTTCTGCTTTTCTGCTGCATCTCCAGGTAGCACAAGACCCTCCCCAGAAGCCGAGCAGATGCCAACGCCATGCTCTTGGACTTTCCAGCCACCAGAATTGGGAACTAAACAAACCTTTTCTGTATAAATTACCCAGACGTGGGTATTCTGTTTTAGCAACGCTAAACATACTAAGGCAGATAAATTCCTCCTTTTTCCAGCTTCTGCTGTTACTGTTAAAAGAAAAACTACCATACTCTCAGGATCAAAAATACTGTACTGTCTTAAATTTTGCTCTCTCCATTTAGGTCTATAAACCTTCTGGAAGCTTCTGCACAGGCCTGAAGGCAGAGCCAGTTGTACAGATGTACAGCTGCCTCCTTGCACCGTGTTGAGTGGTGAGCCCTCCCCACTGCAGCAGTGGTGTTCAAGCCTGTTTTGCAGCAATGCTCTTCATCACTTGACAGGAAATCACTTCACCATTTGCTCCATGGGAGGCACAAAGCAGTCTGAAGACCACTGTTCCAGAGAGGCTTTAGCATGGGTGGGTTCCGGGGCAGCATAGCAGCTCCCTCCTGCTGATGGCACCCCTCATGGTAAATTCCTTCAGCAGTTGTACTGGGAACGGTTTGGAAGTCCTGGTTTACCTGCTCTGGGGACACCTAGACTATTCTGATGGCCTGAGCCTAGGAAAAGCCTTCCCCACGCTCCCCCTCTTCCTCTACATGTTCTTAGACATGGGGCTAATTTCTCCTTTTTGATCAGGAGCCAGATTATGTTCCAGGCTTCACTGGGCTCCGGTTCCAACAGTCCAAACTTGGTAACTTTAAGCCTCAGAGGGAAGGATGAGGGTAGGCCTGGAATAAATGTCAGTTCCTCCATGCAGCCTCCCTGGATTGCCTCCATACTTGATGCACACCCACCCTCCTGTGCCACTGCAGCACTTCCACCCTGGCTGCAGTCCTCCCTCTGATGTGTGTTGTGGTCAGGTGCCTTTCCCTTTAAGAAGGGTCTCTGGAGGCAGACTGGACACTCTAGGCCTCCCCTCGCCGCTTGGCACAGTGCCTGGCCTGAGGCACACTGTCAGCCTGTGAACTGGGGGTGAACTACGAGTGAAGAAGCAAAGCTAGTTTCCGACTCTTTGAGGCAAGGGTCTGTCAAACATGTACTGGTGGGGGCGGGGGTGAATCTCATTAAGCCTGAAGTTACCTTTGCCTCACTGTCCTGGTTCTGGGCTATCACCACCTTACAGTCAAGCCTGCACTCCAATGGCAGTGGAGGTTTATTTCAATGGAAGAAAGAAAAGGATAGTAATTATTTCACAATGTTTTTCCTACAAACTAAACTTCTTACAAACGACTTCGATAAGGGCTTGCATTTGGCACTAAGAAGACAGTTTACATCTTACATTTGGACCACCTAGGACATTCCTTCAGGCGAAGCCAGAAGCCTGTGCTGACTACAGCTATCCAGGACTTTGAGCGTCTCCAGGGCTGCCTGCCTGACCTCAGGATCCGGGTCCAGCTGTAGTTCCTGGAGGGCTGAGAGGGAACACAAAGAGGGAAGGCTTAGGCCCCTCCCAGTCAGGACCACGTGGGCAGCGATTGCAGGTGAGGGCGCAGAAGGTGGGCAGGGGCAGACGGGGAAGCTCCTGCGTGGGAAACCAGAAGACTGCAGGTGGAGCTCTGCACACACAGCACAGCTCTCAGGGCTTCAGTGACCACCCTCCCAGGGACAGAAATCACCCACAGAACCTGATAGCAACATCAGGGCAAAAGCATTTCATAAGATGCTATAAATGGGAAAAACAGCCCGGGGATGAATAGCTGTTCTGGAAAGGCCTCCCCAGGGCATTTCTCTCTCTCTTGCCTGGTTACATTCCCACCCCCAAAAACCCCACAGCAAAGGGTCCTCTGGCTCTTCCCTTGAGACTGTTTCTCTAAGCTCCCCTAGTTAGTTGGTGAGTTGTGGACTCGAGATGTAACACTCTCCGCTACTTACAATTCCGCAATGCTGGGATGTCCAGCTTTTTCAGATAATGTGTGGACATCTGCTTCATAATGATTCCTGAAATGATAGCCAAAGAAATGCTCATCACACGAATATGGGGTCAGCAGGCAAGTCGTTCTGTGGCCCTCCCTGTAAGATACTTGGTTTATGTTATGAGAACACTGATGAAGGATTTTGTTGAGCCCAGGTTGGCAAGAAGGAAGCCGAAATCAAAGCAGGATAGAAGGCGCAGTGCAGGACTTAGACCTTTGCCCCGGCCCCAGCTCTGCCACATGCCTCCCTCCCATGACCCACCCTCCCCCGAGTCCCAGGGTGGACCAGATGGCTTTCAAAGTCCATCTTGAGCCAGGAGATACCCATCTGCTCACCTGCCAAGTTGCAAGCAGCGATTCTGATCCTTGACAAGCTATTTTTAACATAGACCATTGTTTCTAGCAAGAAGCTGTAAAGAACAGCTGGCTTTTTCTGAGACTGCAAAAAGTAAGTGACACACACAACTTTGGAGGATGAGACTCTGACAATGGGCTGTCATTCACCAAGAGTATCCCATCACCAAGATGTATTAGAGAAGGAAAGCGACCATCCCAGCACCACACAGCAGATGAGTAGCTGGCAAGCGAAGGACCATCGGCCCCTGTTGCATTTTACACGTCACATCTTACCCGAGAACCTGTGTTGTCCAGCACAGTAGCCACAAGCCACATGTAACCCTGGAGCACTTCCAGTGTGGCTGGTCTGAATTCAGTGTAAAGTGCCCCCCTGAGTTTTAAGATGGTACCCCCAAAGTTGTGAAATACCACAATAATCGTTTTTTATATTGATTACATGTTGAAATAATCATGTTTTAGTTATCTGGGTGAAATGAAATAATTAGAATTTGTTTCACCTCTGCACTTTTCTGGATGTGTCTACTAAAAGAAACAGGCAGCTGACATAGGCACGTGGCTTGCCTTCTATCTGCTGCACAGTGCTGGTCTCGACATTGCACGTGTGGAAGGTAAACGTAGGGCCCCAAGAAAGCAAGCTGTGGCATCTCGACCACCCCAACTCCAAGCCCGTGTGTGGCCACCTGGGACAGACTGGTTCCCCTTTGGCTTTCTCACCAGGATGGAGCACATGGTTGTCTGGAAAACAGTCATCTTGTCATCGGTAGTGGTATCACATGGCCGTGAGGGACACTCCAGGGACTTCCAGCCCCAGAAGTGCACACACTGAAACATGGTTGCCATGCAGGCCTGCAGGGACACAGGACGGCCACAGAGGCATCAGCCAGGCCAGGGTGGGCAGCCCTGGAAAATCCTCACCAAGCCAAAGAAGGGCAGGGCTGGTGGCTCCTGGGAGGCCACCTGGGACCTGAGCCCCTCCAGCTTGAACATGACTGCATGTGCATTTATAAAAGGCCACTTGGGGGCAGATGCAGCCCCACCTGTCACCTCAGCCAGCACCTTCATGCCCTCAGCAGCCCTGCCTGGGACCCAGCCCTCAATGGGATCAGAGGTGGGAGCCTGGCTTGAGCAGGCAGGACGGGGCACGTGTCCTCACCTCCCAGGCCCAGTCCACCACCTCCTGCATTGTCACCAAGCCTGCTGGCCCCAGCTTCTGGAGACATCAGGGCAGGAAGACAAAATGCTTCTGCCTCGGTAGCCCTTCCTTCACTCTTGGTCACCTTGCTGGGTGTGCCCTAGTTCCTTCCCTGAAGCTCGCCCCACCCCACTGGACAGCCGTCGATAAAACATGGAAGAACATTGTGGGCTGAAGACAGAGGGTGGTGAGGACTGGCAAGGAAAAGGAGCCTCTGAGCAGTGACACTGTGCCCAGGGTTGCCAGGGACACTGTGGCAGAGCCAGGAAGCTGGGCTGGTGGGTGCAAAGCCCAGGTCTAGGGAGCATGCCTCTCAATACCACTCACTGCCTATAAGGGCCACCTGGAAATGGCAGCCCCCACAGTGACAGGGTTGAGGGAACCTGTCCTGTGACTCAGCGCTGGGGTCTAAGGCACCTGCTGAAAAGGGCCATTGAATTTCTTTCATGTGGGGCCAGCTGCATCCCAAGGCATAGGCAAGGGCAGAACCTCCCCAAATCAGCCACTTCCCACCTCCCCACCTCCCGACGCCACACTCCAAGTCTGTAGGAAAGGACTAGGGAGAGAAGAGGGCGGTCAAGCTCATGGGCTGTGCAGGGAGTGAGGAACCTGCGGACAGCGACCACTGCTGCCCCCAGCCAGCCAGGGTTAGTCTGAGAGGCATCAGCTCAATGAGAAGACTCATTTGCTAACAAATCCATCCTCCCTCTCCCTCCTCCTGCCCCAAAGCAAAAGAGGAGCTGAGCCTCGGAGAGGGAGAAGCCAGGCCCGCCCCCAACCCATACTCTTAGCTGCCCCCAACATGGGCCTGCCCCACAGGAACAGGGAGTGGACAGGACCACTTTGGGGTATTTTAAGTCTTAATACCCAAAAGTGACCTGCCAGTTACAGAATCCACTAGAAGAAAGGGTTTGGGCAGAGAAGGGCTATAGGCAGCCACCACCCCGTGCCCCCTGACGTGGGCTGAGACTGCCTATGATAGTCTGTAGGCAGTCTCTAGTGGCTTTGCAGGTCATCTCAGATGGCCTCGCTTCTCAGCCTGTGTGAGGGTAGTGGGGATCTCAGACTGAGGCACAGAAAAGCCTGCAGCTCACCGAGCCAGCAGACCCAAGGATCTGTTTCCTTGAGGGACAACGGGCCCCAGACTGGGACACAAAGCCCAGGGCACGTCTTACTTGGGCTGAGTCGGAGCAGGGGTCCTGGGAGTGCAGCAGGAGGGGGATCCAGGCCTTCTTCACCTCCCCTTTGAAGAAATGCTTCTTGGACATCCCGACCACCCTTGCCAGCTTCCCAAAGAGGACAAAGGCTTTCAGACGCAGCAGTTCGCTCTCCTGTGGCCGGGATGGACACGGGCTGATGTGCAGGCAGCAGGACGCCCGGTGAAACCCCAGCTGTTCCCCGAGGAACACGCAATGCCTTGGCCCCTGCAGACCCTTCTGGATCATTCCATCAGGGTGGAGTCTCTCCTTTGGCGGGAATCACGTAGCCCTCAGGGGGCTGGGTGTTGCTCTGGTCTTTGTGCCCACCTCTTCCCTGGGAGAGGGCTTGTGCGGGATCCAAGTGCACAGCCCTGCCTGGCAGAGGCCCAGTGTGATGCAGGTGCCCTGGGGGTATTCGTAGGTGCAAGGAATAAAAGGGGGACACCCGTCCCCCTTAGCAGGGCTGCAGGGACCCAGGAGCCCTCACTCGACAGCACTGATTCTCTGGAACTTAGAAGAAAACCTTTCATCTCACAAGATCCCGTGATCAGCCAGTCGCTACCTTGGTGCCCAGCAGGAGCCCCGGCTCTTCCTGCTCTAGAGCCCACCTCTTCCTTAGGGTCTGAGAAATGCCCACTCCTTCACCAGGCGAGCTCAGGGAGGCTCTCATCCGGACTCACGTTGTCAAAGAAGATCCTGCACCGCTCAGAGATGGCGTCGAAAGAGGACCCCACATCCCGCTCTCGGAGCTCTGCCAGGATCTTGGTCAGGGCGTCCATACCCTCAGCAGTCACACTGGTGCTCGTGGGCTCCCTCAGGGGGACCAGGCACTTCTCCAGCAAGACCTTCCGGTACTGCTTCACCTGGAGGGGCATGGGCAACCCCCAGCCTGCACCCTCACTCCGAGGCTGACCGAAGCCCCCAGCCTGCACCGTCAGCTCCAGGGACCTGGGCCCAGGGACAGGTGCACACGGTACCTTCTTGGGGGCACCCAGGGCCATGTTGCCAAGGGCACGCAGGGACAGCACCCGCAGGGCCTCGTCCTCCTCCTGGTCGGCCCCCTTCTCCAGCAGCACCACCGCTGGCTTCAGCAGCTTCTCCTGGTACAGAACCGGGTCGCTCATGAACTGGAACGGAGGACAAGTGTCAGTTATCCCCGGGGCAGGCTCTTTGTCAGCAGCAATGACGCAGCAGGACATGGGAGGAGAGGTGGCTCTGTGAGCAGGAGGCCCTGAGAACCTCTGTTTCTTTGTCCATAAAAAGGGGATGATGCTAGTAACTGCCTCAGAGTCTTTGTGGGGACTTAACAAGGACATATGTGAGGAATGACAGATAAGTGGTACCTATATGGATGTATAAGTGGTTCCTATATGGATGTATAAGTGGT
>NW_016107421.1:878356-912983 GCF_001604975.1 Cebus imitator | reverse complement strand
TTTTTTCAGTTAGCATAACAGCCAGTCAAATGCAAGAGCCACCCCCATCCCCACCTGAACAGAAATGCACAAAAGGCATGAATTTCACTCATTCAGGAGAGTTACTATTGGCCTAGTACTCCAAGTGCCAAAACCTCAGGCCTTTGAGAACTCCCTGGTACGCGTGTGTGTGCATGTGTGTGTGTGTGCATGTGTATGTGTGCATGTGTGTGTACATGTGTGTGCATGTAAGAACCTGAGTATGTTTGAAAGAGGCCTGAAAAGAAAACTGAACACCAAATTGGTGAGTCCAGGGACAGGAGAAGTGAGAGTCTATTGACCGTTGCTACATCCGGCTCCTTAGCCCCCATTAGGCGCAACTGCTCGAAGCTTCCAAATGTTTTGTCTCCACCTCAGTCCACCTCCAGCCACCCCAGACACCAACACCAGCAATCACAGGAGCTTCCTACAGCACTTCAGTTTATTTACACATTTACTGAGCACCTATTCAGGGCCAGGCAGAGCAGTGAACACAACTATCACAACCAAGTTTAAACGCTCTTCAGGGTAAACTCCTGGAGAGTAAATCCCTACACGATTGTTAGCAAGCATTAAAAAAAATCACGTATAATCCAGCCCTATGGAATTTGAAGAATTTAAATAGCTTGTTTCTTAAAAGCTGAACCTAATTTTTTTCTTTAAAAAATTTTTTTAATTTAATTTTGGGGTACATGTGCAGGAAGCGCAGGTTTGTTACATAGGTAGACATGTGTCACAGTGGTTCGCTCCACCTAGCAAGCCATCGCCGAGGTATTAAGCCCAGCATGCATTAGCTATTTTCCCTAACACTCTGCCTTTCCCCACTCCACCCCCAACAGGCCCCAGTGTGTGTCGGTCCCCTCCCTGCGTCCATATGATCTCGTTGTTCAGCTCCCACTTATAAGTGAGAACATGTGGTGTTTGGTTTTTCTGTTCCTGCATTAGTTTGCTGAGGATAATGACTTCCAGCTTCATCCATGTCCCTGCAAAGGACATGATCTCATTCCTTTTTATGACTGCATAGTATTCCATGGTGTATATGCACCACATTTTCTTTATCCAGTGTATCATTGATGGGCATTTGGGATGATTTCATGTCGTTGGTCACTGTGAATAGTGCTGCAATGAACATATGCATGCACGTATCTTTGATATTCCTTTGGGTATATGCCCAGTAATGGGATTGCTGGGTCAAATGGTATTTCTGGTTCTAGATCTTTGAGGAATCACCACACTGTCTTCCACAATGGCTGAACTAATTTACATTCCCACCAACAGTGTAAGAGTGTTCCTATTTCTCTGCAACCTTGCTAGCATCTACTGTTTCCTGACTTTTTAATAATGGCCATTCTGACTGGCATGACATGGTATCTCACTGTGGTTTTGATTTGCATTTATCTAATGATCAGTGACGTTTAGCTTTTCTAAATGTTTGTTGGCTGCATAATGTCTTCTTTTGAGAAGGGTCTGTTCAGGTCCTTTGCCTACTTTTTAACGGGGTTGTTTTTGTTGTTTTGTTGTAAATTTGTTTGAGTTCCTTGTAGATTCTGGATATTAGACCTTTGTTGAATGGATAAATTGCAAAGATTTTCTCCCACTCTGTAGGCTGCCTCTTCACTCTGATGATAGTTTCTTTTGCTGTGCAGAAGCTCTTTAGTTTAATTAGATCCCAACTGTCAATTTTTGCTTTTATTGCAATTGCTTTTGGTGATTTCATCATGAAATATTTGTCCATGCCCATGTCCTGAATGTTATTGCCTAGATTTTGTCCTAAGGTTTTTATAGTTTTGGGTTTTACATTTGAGTCTTTAATCCATCTTGAGTTAATTTTTTTGTATAAGGTGTGAGGAAGGGGCCCACTTTCAATTTTCTGCAAATGGATAGCCAGTTCTCCCAGCACCATTAAATAAGGAATCCTTTCTCCATTGCTTGTTTTTGTCGGGTTTGTCGAAGATCAGATGATTGTGGATGTGCAGTCTTATTTCTGAGTTCTCCATTCTGTTCCATTGGTCTATGTGTCTGTTATTGTACCAGTACTATGCTGTTTTGGATACTGTAGCCTTACAGGATAGTTTGAAGTCCAGTAGGGCGTTGCCTCCAGCTTTGTTCTTTTTGCTTAGGATTGTCTTAGCTATACAGGCTGAATTCTATAAGAAATACAAAGAGGAGCTTATACCATTTCTCCTGAAACTATTCCAAACCATTGAAAAGGAGGGACACCTCCCTAACTCATTCTATGATGCCAGCATCATCCTGATACCAAAACCAGGCAGAGATACAAAAAAAAGAAAAAAGAAAAGAAAACTTCAAACCAATATCCCTGATGAATATTGATACAAAAAATTCTCAATAAAATACTGGCAAACTGAATCCAGCACCACATCAAAAAGCTTATCCACCACGACCAAGTAGGCTTCATTCCCAGGATGCAAGGCTAGTTCAACACATGTAAGTCAACAAACGTAATTCATCAGATAAACAGATCTAAAGACACAACCACATGATTATCTCAATAGACACAGAAAAGGCCTTCAATAAAATACAACATCCCTTCATGTTAAAAACATCCAACAAACTAGGTATTGAAGGAACATACTTCAAAATAATAAGAATCATTTATGACAAACCCACAGCCAATATCATGCTGAACTGGCAAAAGCTGGAAGCATTCCCTTTAAAAACCAGCACAAAACAAGGATGCCCTCTCTCACCACTCCTACTCAATATAGTATTGGAAGTTCTGGCCAGGGCAATCAAGCAAGAGAAAGAAATAAAAGGTATTTGAATAGGAAAGGAGGAAGTGAAAATGTCTTTGTTTGCAGATGGTATGATCCTATATCTAGAAAACCCCATTGTCTCAGCCCAAAAACTTCTTAAGCTGATAAACAACTTCAACAAAGTCTCAGGATACAAAATCAATCCACAGAAGTCACAAGTACTTCTATACACTAACAACAGGCAAGCAGAGAGCCAAATCAGGAATGAACTCCCATTCACAATTGCTACAAAGAGAATAAAATACCTAGGAATACAGTTAACAAGGGAAGTGAGGGACCTCTTCAAGGAGAACTACAAACCTCTGCTCAAAGAAACCAGAGAGGCCACAAAGAAATGGAAAAAATATCCCATGTTCATGGATAGGAGGAATCAATATTATGAAAATGACCATACTACCCCGAGTAATTTATAGATTCAATGCTATTCCTATTAAACTACCATTGACATTCTTCAC
This sequence comes from Cebus imitator, assembly GCF_001604975.1. NCBI lineage: Eukaryota > Metazoa > Chordata > Mammalia > Primates > Cebidae > Cebus > Cebus imitator. Next base: position 909,733 of record NW_016107421.1, on the reverse strand, counting down.
AGAATTAGAACAAAGCTATTTTAAAATTCATATGGAACAAAAAAAGCCGAACCTAATTTTTAAACAGCCATAATTAGCAAGCATTTAATGAGCACTTACCTCCCAAGCAAGCAATGTGTATACAGTCTTATCACATTTAACTCTCAACCAAGGCCTGAAAAGAAGGCACTGCTTTCCGCGGTTTGGCAGATGAAGAGGCTGAAGCTCAGAGACACTAAGTAACTTCATCGCCAGCCAATCAGCAGCTGAGCGGAAGCTCTTAGCCAGGCCCTCGGATTCCAGCACCTGGGCCTGGCCCTGTGTGGCTTCTAGCCACTGAAAATTCTAAACCCAGACACATCAAAGGCCAGGTCCTGGGTGAGACAACAAGGGAGTGCTTCTCCTTCTCATCATTTTGAAGATTTACAGAGGCCTGAACACAGGGCGGGGCCTGAAGAACCTATAAAAGCTTAGCAAGTACCTCCCAGGTTGGTCCTGTACTTCCAGGAGTTTTTGTACAGCCCACTGCCAACACTCATTTTCCCATTTTTAAATGTTGGGGAAAAGAAATCTAGAGAAGAACATTTCATGGCACATGAAAATTCCACAAAGTTTAAATTCCAGTGTCCATCAATACGGTTTTGTTGACACTGTCATGCCCACTGGTTAATGCAGTGGCTGTGGCTGCTTTCCTGCTACAGCGGAGTTGGCCACAAAGCCAAAAATACTAATTTATGTCTCAGCCCTTTACAGAAAACGCTGGCCAGCCCCTGGTCTGGGCTGTGGTTTGTTCCTAGGGTGCAGTGGGCATCATTGCCCTTAGGACACTCCAACACTTGCCCTGAAATACGGTTGCTGGGCCCTGCCGTCTGCCTGGCAGCACCCCTTGGCCTCTCTGAGACGTCCTACAGGAAACCTGTCCCAGCGAGAGCCCAGGTGCCCTCCCTGGGCCCCCTGAGTGGCTATGCTTGTTAGGTCACACATCAGTTAGCTGCCATGCTGCAGGGCTCGGGCGGTATCTCAGCCTGTGTTTCCTGCAGGGCCCGCGCTGCACGACTCATATGATGGATGAATGAAGGAGCAGATGAGAGAATGAGCCCTCAGAGGAGGGGTGCTCGCCTGTTCCCCTGACTCCCATGCCTTGGAGATGAGCCATCCCCAGAAGAATCCAGGGACCCCATCCCCTCCACTCGCACCACGCCCGCACCCGGTGCCTCACTTCCACGCAGGCCACCGTGCTGCTGATGCGGCAGCTCAGGACTTCAGAGTCCATGCCCCTGAGCACCAGCTCCGCCAGCCTCTGCCTGTGGCCCTCCACATGCTGCATGCACAACCTGCAGAGGAGAGACAGTGCCAGGCCGCAGAGGCAGCCCCACCCTGCCTGACATTTGCCAAGAGCTGGGCCAGACCATGTCAGCGCCTGGTGCCTGCTGGCAGGATAACACTGGGCAAGATGTCCTAACATCTCTGGGCTTCCCCCTCCTCTTCCTGGGGTTGGTTGAGGTTGTCAGTGAACCACTCAATGTCTCTATCTCCTTTTTACAAAGGGGATAGAGAGTGGCTCCTGAGTGGCTAGGACCCTGGAAGTAACTCCCATCTCTGGCCTGCTCCAGACCCTGTGTGGCCCTGGGGGGCAAGCCCTCCTCTCTCTGGTCTCATCTGCTCTGAGCAGGAAGGGTTTGAATAAAAGGTTCTCATTGCCTGGCACACCACTGCCATCCTAGACTCACAGGTTGATGTGGCAATTCCCCAAGAAAGAAGGCATTCAGACAGGACTGGACCATGTCCTCGCAAGGAGCCCTTCCATCCAGCAAGGGGGTTCCTCTGCAGGTCCCCCTGCCACCCCAAGGGAGCCAGGGCCCACCTGGCCAGCAGGCTCACGCCCTCCAGGAACGTCCCGCCGCCCCGCAGGAGGCCCCACACCGCCTGCTCTTCCAGGGCACGCGCCAGGGGCTGGTTCCTGACTCTCTTGAACAAGAGCTGCATGGACTTGATGGTGACCCTGGAGGGAGGTGGGGGCTTGTGATGCGCTGCCCTGCTGGGAGCGCATGGCATGGGGAGGCTGCTGCAATCTGTGAAGTGGGGCCCCAGTGCCCATGGGGCCCAGCCCAAGGGGCTGAGGGGAAGGTCCAGGGAGACAGTGGATCTGCAAACTCTGAAAACCACACCTTGCTGGACACTCATGAGAAAGGCATCCTAAGATCAGCTCCCACCAGGAGGAGACAAAGAGAACCCTTCAGTGGAGTCCAGTGGCAACTAAGGGACAGCCCGTGGCTACACCCAGCCCAGGCCTACCGCCTAGCACCCACCGCCCTTGAGAGCACCTTTGCAGGTTCATTTCCTCAGACAGAGGTGCGGTGTGGACCAGCCTCCATGTCTTTAGGACTGGCGAGGCGGCCTCTGGTTGGTGGCTGCTGCCAAGCTGCAGCAGGAGGGTGTAGATGAGGTCAGGGAGGAAGTCCGGGAGGTTGTCGTTCTCATCCAGCTTCTCAATGAGAAGGTGGATGGTGCACAGGGTCTGCAGAGAGAACGTCCAGGGCATCGGGCTCCTACCCAGAGACCCTTGAGGAGCCTTGGGGCCTGTGCCTGCAACTCACCATCAGGGGGTCCACCGCAGCCATGCGCCAGATGTCAGCCTTGGAGGTGGCATCGACCCTGGGGCTGAGCCGTGACTGCAGCCGGCCCATCAGGCTGTGGAGCATGGTCCGGGCAAAGGGCACGTTCTCCGACATTGCCAGCCACACCTCTGCCAGGTGGCTAACCAAAGTCAGGGCATAAGGACTGTGAGTTTTTTGGCATGTGCCCTGGCAGGTAAAAATCCCTTTCAACCCCTCAGCAGCCCCCTAAGTAGAGGTTGGACTCTGGGGGCTGAAACTCAGGGAGGTGGAGGCAGCCGTCAAAGTTTGTGTACTTAGAACCCAGGACCCTGATGCTACACTCAGCTCCCTTTCTCTGCATGGGCTCACGGTACCTTTGGGAAAGCCATGGGCCCTGTGGAAAACCCAGCTCCACTGCGAGGTGACCACCGAGGCCCCACCTGTTCGGTGACTTTACAGACGTGTCCCACACTACCTCCCAGTGCCCAATTTGCATCAGGTTGGTTGTCGGCAGCTTTCGGATTATCACCTCAACTGCCTAATACATCTTTGAGGAAGGCATTTTTATCTCCATATTCCACCGAAGAGGAAAGTGAGGCTTGCAGCAGTCAGGCCACCTGCAAAACTACAGTTGGAAAAGGGCCTTCCTAGTTTCCAAGTCCAAGCCCATGACCCTGCTGAGAAGGGAGGTCCCCCAGGATAGGTGCAGAGGCACAGACAGCAGGGCATCTGGGAGGTTCTGAAAGGCTAATGCGAATCTAACAAGTCTAAATATAATTTAGGAAGGTTAAGCTGAACAAAGAGACATGTTAACTGACTATCTGAACCCACAAAACCAAATGCACGAGAGCAGGGTGGTGAGTTTGGGTCTGCGGGGAGATGTGGCTGGAGGCCCAGGGACAGGAATAAATCGGGGGGCACAGTGCACTCATCAGCACCCACTGCAAGGAAGACATGGGGTGCAAGAAAACACGAAGGGGCACCTCAGTCCTACGATGGCAAGAAACAACTACCAATAATGACACAGTCCTGGAAGATGACCCCAGGCTCTGGAATGCAGCCAGCCGACACCCTCATCACAGGCTGTGAGTCCCTGAACAGAAAGCCCAGCTAAGCTATGCCTTGACGCCTGGGCCATGGGTGTTGTTCGAAGCTTCTAAGTGGGTGGTACCTTGTTATGCAGCAATAGCAAGTCAATATAGATTTGGCAAGCTAAGTGGAAACCAGTGTGACGTGGCCACCAACCATGCCAGCCTGACCCAGGGCACACCACCCTTTACCCCACCCAACTCTGCATCATGAGCCACTGAGCCTCATTCAGTCACGAAATCTGCACCACCCTCCCAGCTGGACCCAAGGCAGGCCTACTCTTACGAGAAGCGGCTCCAAGGTGGAGCCACGCCTGCATCTCACTAAGGTCAGCCATTGTGGCTCTGGGTCCAGGGCCTGTTTTAAAAACTCTTTTCTCTGTTCCAAGCCTCTTACTTAGCACGACATCTCCTTACCTCCCTGCACCAGCACAGGCTCCACAGCTCTGGGGATGACTGCCTAGCTCTTTCTGGGCCCTCCCAGGTGAATTCTGATACCACCCAGACTCCCCATGTGTAGGGAGACTGTGCCCAGTGGCCTGTGCCATCAGGCTATTGCACACACAGGAGCTCTGCGCTGCTGGCAGAGAAACGCCAGTAAAGACGTGGTCGCTTTGCATCACTCACAGCCACCTCTGGGGCTGGAGGCTGGGCCATTCTTCCCTTGGAGACCGGGACAAGTCACTTCCCCTCTTGGGATACATTGTGAAAGGATCAGGGACAGCTTGGAGTATCTCCTGGGCTTGCTCAGGCCTCGGAGCCACATCCTGCAGCCGATCTGCCACAGCTGTGTTCGCAGGGCAGGGAAGAGCTGCTATGGGAGACACAACTCCATAGACACTGTCCCTGCAGGGAAATCAGGACATGTGGGGAGCTACGGGTCCAGATTCCAGCTCCATGTGGTGAAGCTCTACAAGTCTGAGCTCTGTGTCAGTGGCTTATCAGAGGCAAACCCCTCCTGCAGGAGGTACAAACAGGTAAAGGGCTTCGACCTCGTTCAGGGTGGGGCAAGGTATTACCCCAGGCTCCAGGCTTCCGGGACATGGTCCAAATGACACAGGAGGCCAGGGCCGCCTCCTCCAGGCACCCACCTCTCCATGGGCAGAGGCTGCCTCAGGAGAGGCGTGAGGATGGTCTCCCGGTGGTGGTGTGCCAGCAGCAGGATGCCTTCAATGAGAAGGCGCCGCACCTCCGGGTGGTCCACCGCCGGCAGGTGCACCAGGATGGCGCCCAGGATCTCAGCCACCTAGGGAGGGGCGGGGCATCATGGGGGCAGCCCAGGTCCCCATGGCCTCCTGCACTAACCCCATGACATGCCCCTGCTCCAGGGGCTCTGGCCCAGTTGGACAATGCGCAGGTTAAACCCCCAGCACCCTCTCCAGCGCATCCTCTGGTCTGCCTGGAACTCACTTTCAGTGCAGGAGGTGGTGTGCTCTGGGGAGGAGAGCCTTGACCTCCGGGTCAGCATGCACTTAACTCACCAGGCTACCTTTAACACGCTTCTTTCTAGCTCTAGAACTCTGTTTCCTCCTCCTCTTTAGCAGCCAGGAGTTGGAGGAGGCATTCTCAGCAAGTGCTAGTGAGGCCCTCGCCCTTCCCTCTCATCTGGGCACACCGGGCAGCCCCAGCCCCAGCCTCTGGTGGCCCTGCCATGGCTCTGCCACCTTGTCTTCCAGCTCCTTGGCCCACATCTGGAGGAAGGTGCCTATCCAGGTGACAGAGGCCTTGTCGTGCTGCAGGTCCATGGCTCCAATGTTCTCGCAGAGCTTCTGGATGAGCGAGACCACTTCATCACAGTTAAACTCCGTGCAGACCACCTAGTAGCAGAGTGGGTGACTCCCTGTCATCCCCTGCCACTCCATGACTGCGGACACCCTTCCTCCCCTGTCCCACCTCATGCCCCACTCCAGGCTCCCATCCTTTCTCAGACCATGGCCACGGCCTCCTCCTGGGCTGAGTCAGAAGGGGCCTGGTCACCCTGTTTGGGTGGCTCCAGGCATTTCCATTCATCACTGTGTCATCAGGCTGCCCATGTGCCCACACCGTGTGCAGGGCCTGTCCAGATCATTCCCATGGCCCTTTCCACATTCAGTGTGGCACATCATGGGGACAGGAAGAAGACAGCAAAGCAGATTAAGCACCTACTGTGTGCCAGAGACATAGTAGGGACCTGACATACTTGCAGGCCCTTTCAACACAGATGGGAGGAGTTGGGCCAAAGGCTGTGGAAGCTGAGACCCCAGAGAACTTGGGCTGTGCGGCGAGCCCAGGAAGGCCCCCCTCCCCAAGAGACGCTGAGAGCACTAAGACCAGCCCAGCAGCCCAGACAGGCTCCCTGGCTGTCACCTTGGCGATTCTGGAGGATGCACAGAAGATTTTCTCCATGTCCGTGCCCCAGAGGTCCTCCTTACATTTCTCAAGCTCCTTTTCCTTGGAAGGGCCCCACAAGGAGCTGGTCTGGCTTGCTGTCGGGAATACAACTTCAGAAATAACGAGCAGGGACAAAGGGCCTGGCTACCCTGCCTTCGTGGCAACCTCCTGCCCTGGCTTTGCAGGCCTGAGGGCCCTTCCCTGTGGCGGCCTCTGCCCGCACCACCTCTACGCCCGCTCAGATGCCTGTTCTCCCCTGAGCTCAGCTCTGGCCAGCTCAGTCCCATGCTTGGCATCTGGGAGCCCACTTTCTCCCAGCCAGGCCCTCAATGCCCAGCACTTGCCCTCTGTGAGTCAATCTGGGCTAATGAATCTCTCCTAGAAGCTTCCATGGACTGTTGGTGAGCTCTCTCCTCACTGCTCCCTCTGGTGGTCACCTTTGTTTCTCTCCATGCCTGCCGGCACAGAGGCAATACTTCCCCCCAGGGCAGGCCACAGTCCACATTCCTGGAGTCAGCCCTCTCTCCCTCCCAGAAGGCCTGGCCCTCATGTCCTGCCCTCTCATACCGTGAAGATCCAGCAGGCTGGACAGGACATTCATTGAGGCCATGCGGGTTCTTTGATGGGCATCACAGGTGCACGGGGCGATGAGCCCGACCATTGTGCCAAACTGCCCCAGCTTCAGGGGGATCTGAGGATCAGGAGACCAAGGGGCTCATACCTCTGTGCCCTCACGCACACCTGGGGCTGCCCAGGGGCAACATAAAGGGCGACTTGAGAGGACAAAACCTGCTCTGAAAACACCCATTTGGGGAAGGGGAGGCTGCCACCGCCTGTCCCATGTCCACACGTCAGCCTCCCCTGCCCACAGCTGGGCCCCTGGAGGCTGAGCAGCCTGGATCTGTGGGTCCCAGCTCAGAATGAGCTCTGACTCAGCTCACCACTCTGAACTTGGGCCCAGTTGTTCCTATAATGGACGCTGGGGATCAGAGCTTCCCGTTCCCTAGCTGAGCGGCCCGGGCAGGGTACACTGCCTCTTGGTCTCACGTTTCCTGTCTGCATAGTGTCGGTAACGATGGCACCTCCTCTTGCAGGGAATGTTGTGGGAGCGCAGGCAATGCCCTCCACACAGCCTCTGGCCTCACATGTTACTGAGTGTTGGTCTTGGCCCCTGCCTCACAACCTCTCTCCAGGTGCCCAGGACCAGGGTCCTGCCCAGCCCACTTCTCTCCCTGCACCTCCTAAGACCTGACGCCCATCCCTGCACCCCAGCCCCTGATTCCATCATCCTCCTGCCACAGCCATCCTGAGGACAAGACAGTCAAAGAGCAGGGAGCCAAAAACTGTAGAAAATTGAGTCTTATCAGGCTGTGTCAGGTGGTCGATCAGTAAAAACACTGCATTGTTCTAGACATTGGAAGGATTGTGATACTCATCAAGCTTTGCAACATTTATGATTTTGCAGCACTTGATTTTCTCAAATAGTCACTTTCCTAACCAATGTAGGATTCATAACTCTGTACCTTTTTTTCTTAAAAAGGGCTCTCACCACTCCAGGAGCCACAGGCCCCACGAAGCCTGGAGTTCTGCCAACCTCAGTCCCATCCTCTCCCTTCCTGACCCAGCCCAGGGCACCAGGTCATCGCAGCCTCTCCCAAGGGACTCTTCAGGGACAGAACTTGATTTCAAAAGTGTTCCCTCATCTCCCAGATAGAGACAGGAGTTTTTCTGTGAATGTCAGAGTGGCAGGCTGGGGGTTGGGGCTTCCTGGACTCACACAGACACCAGTGCTGTGGACATAGATCCGCATGAGGTAGAGATGGAGGCTCATGGCCTTTTCCCGCTCCCATTCTTTCTCTGACAGGATCCACTTTTCCAGGAGCTATGGGTAGAGCCCAGAACACAAAAGTGGGTTTTAAAATCCTGGGGCCAGCCCCTTCCTGGCCAGTTTTTGGCCCCCTCACCCTCCCACTCAGATCAACTTTCAATGTTTCCTTATGGGTCTAGACAGTCCCCACCATGAAGGGAGATGAGGCTGTGGGCAGGGAGAGAGCATCCCCATCCCCAGCATCCTCACCAGGATGGTGCCTGGCTGTTGCATTTGTCCTGGCTCCAAATGTCTGCCTATAATGAAGGGCCAGGAGCACAGCCCACCCTGCACTCCAGATGGCCCCAGAGGCCATTCTGATATAAAAGTTCATTTCAGAGCAAATCACATTACCACAGATAAACAGGTTCTTGTCATCACAGGGTCAGTTAACCAACCAGACATAACAATCCTACATGTTTATGCACCTAATAACATAGCTAAATAATACATGAAGAAAAAAAATGAAAGAACTGAAAGGAGAAGTAAACAAATTCACACTGTTAGTCAGAGATTTCAGTGCCCCTTTCTCAATAATTGATAGAACAAAAAGAAAATCAAAACAGATATAGAAAACCCCAAAAAATACTACTAAACAACTTGGCCTAATAGATGTTTTGAAACATTACACTTAACAACAGCAAAATATTTTTCAAATACACGTGAAATATTTTCCAAGACAGATGGTATCTGGGCAACAATTTAAAAGGATTTAAAATACGGGATTTAGACCACACACGTGACTCATGCCTGTGATCCCAGCACTTTGGGAGGCCAAGGTGAATGGATCACCTGAGGTCAGGCGTTCAAGACCACACTGCCCAACATGGTGAAATCCTGTCTCCACTAAAAATACAAAAAATTTCCGGGATGTGATGGCAGGTGCCTTTAATCCTAGCTACTCAGGAGGCTGAGGCAGCAGCATCACTTGAACCTGGGAGGCGAAGGTTGCAGTGAGCTGAGATTGTGCCACTGCACTCCAGCCTGGGCGACAAGAGCAAAATTCCATCTCAAAAAATATATATATATATAGATAGATAGATAGATAGATATGAATGAGACTTAAAGTATGCCAACAGACAATGCAGTTAAATTAGGAATCCAAACCAGAAAGATTCTTGAAAACCCCTAAATATTTGAAAATTGCTAAATAACTTGAAGGTCAAAGAAGAAATCATAAGGGAAATTAAAAATGTGTTTTGAACTGAAATAAAATTAGAAGACAATGTATCAAAATCTGTGAGATGCAGCAAAAAAAAAAAAAAAGAGTAAAATCTAGAGACTTACATTATCTGATCCAGATTTCAAGGCTTATTATAATATTACAGTAATCAAGACAGTGCGGTATTGGTGTACCACAGGAAAACACATCAATGGAGCCAAGTAAGTGTTCATATACCCTCATGTACATATACCCACATGTACAAGGCCTTTGATTTTCAACAAAGATGCAAAGGTAGTTCAATGGGAAAAGGGCAGTCTCTTCAACAAAGGGTGATGAAACAATTGGCTATCCATGTGCAAAAAAGTGAAATAAACTTTGACCCGTACCTCAAACCATACAAAAATAAACTCAAAATATATCATAGACCTAATCATAAAACCTGAAAATACAAAACTTCTGGAAGAAAACATAGGAGCAAATCTTTGGAAGGTTTCTTAGATTTGACACCAAATGCATGATCCATAAAATAAAAAAAAAAGATAAATTAGACTTCCTCAAAACTAAAAACTTCTGCTCATTAAAGGATATTGGGAAATCAATAAAAAGGCCACAGACTAGGAGAAAATATTTGCAAATCACGTATCTGATGGACTGTATCCAGAATATGTAAAACATCTAAAAGTGTCCATAAAAAGAAACTAAACAACCCAATTTTTACCTAACCCACCTTCAAAAGTGCCAAGGTTATGAAAGACAAAGAAAGACTGTGAAGCTGTTCCAGATGAAAGAAGGACAGAGACCTGACAGCTAGATGCAGTGCCTAATCTGGATTGGATCCTGATCCAAATCCTGATCCATTTCCTCTGATCCTGGATCAGAGGATGTATCATGTACTCTCCTGTTTCCCATAGTCTGGCCCTCAGGACAGCTTCTGGGGAGGAGTGACCATCCCTGGCTCTGGCCCACTGCCACACAACTCACCTGCACCATCTCCTGCAGCCCCTTGGGGTCCAGCTGCCTCTGCAGGAGGCTCTCCATCAGCTGCTCCAGGGCACTTAGGGCGTTTGCATACAGGGTCTACAGCCAAGAGGGAGAGAGAGATAGGTGGCAATGTGGGGCACCAACAAGCCACCTCCCTGTGGGCAGTCTAGGCCAGGGAGGGGTCTGGCAGTCATCCACTAACTTCTGCTCAATCTGAGCTCTTGACACTCATTTTCTGACATGAAGTACAAGACAACTATTTAAGAGGAATTCACTTTACAAAGCAGGAAACTGAACTCCTGGAGCCCAGTTCTGATTCTTCATCTAGGTACAGGCCCTTGAGGCAGGGATGGTTACCTGTCCACAGAAGATTCCTTCTTCTCTTCCACAATGTCCTCAGGGAAATAGCCATCCCATCAGGGACTACATTTCCCAGGACTCCTTGCATGGGTGGAGCCATGTGACTGTGTTTCAGCCAATAGAAGGGGGGCAAAATGGCTCCCAAGTCTCCCCTAGACTTTCTTTTTCTTCTCTCTAGGCTAGGTATCAATTCCCATTGATTGGGACCTTGGGATTCATGCCCTGAGGATGGGCAGGTCGTCTCCGCCAGCCTGGGTTCCTGAATAATTGCATGAAGCAGCTCCACTTCCACTCCCATTGACAATTGGACTTTACTTGACGTGGGTGATAAATAAACTTTTATCTTGTTGACCCACTGAGACTTCAGGGTTTATCTGTTACAGCAGCTAGCATTACCTTATGTTTACTGATAGAGCTCGATACACTCTGCTGCCTCCAAATGCTTGAGGGTGGTTCAGGAAGGTGGACTTTCAGCATTGCCCATGTTAATGTTAACTTCCAGGTCCTGACCCAGAAATGAGGTGGCCCAGAGGGACCTACCTTAATGGACTCATTGTCCTCTCCTGGGAGTTGGAGAGAAATTACAGAATGTATGCTGATATCCATCAGCTCACTGTTTTCCTCTGTGGAGTAGAAAGGCTTCAGCTTGCTGGAGAAAGAAGCAGTAACGAGAGAGGAGTGGTCACTGGGGAGGTGAGCTTCTGCTGCACCACTGCCCAGTCTGGGCATGGAGACACATCCTAGAAGAGGAACAGACTGACTTCTCCAGTTGGAGGCTTTGGCATGCATCCCTCCCCAGGGACCCTGGCTCTGCCAAGTAACCAGTGTCGACTCTTGCCTGTGATTGAAGGGGAGACGCAGGGGTCCAAGTCCATCTCTCCTATCTGCTGTTGCTTACTCTGAACCTGTTAATCTCCTGCTCAGAAACAGTCCATTGCTCCTTGATAACTACAACCATGGAATCTGCCCCCAGAAGCTGGTGCTAGTCCAGGGTTTTTCAAGGGTAATGCTTGGACTAGCAGCAGCAGCAGCAGCAGTAGTTTCAGTTTGGAGTTTATGATAAACACAAATTCTATGGCCCCACCCAAGACCTACTGAATCAAAAATTCTGGTGGTGGATTGCAGCCATCTGTGTTTTGATAAACCCTCCAGAGGTGGTTGCTAGTGATTGGTGTGTGCTAGCTCATTTTCCTTCCAGCCCCTTCATCAATAGTTCTCAAGCTTGGTGCATATAAGAGCCACCTTGAGAATTTTTTAAGGATCCTCAGGGACCATGTCCAAGCCTCACGACCTGGAGTGGGACCTGGATATCCATACTGTTAAAAGTTCCCCTTGAGTTCTATTGTGCCCCAGAGTTGAGAGCCACCATCCTCCTTTAACTTTAAACTGCTGTTCCCCCAAAGGATATTGTATTGCACTCTCCTGGGAAGCCCCAAGCACAGTCATTCTGCTTCAGCCCAGGTCAAAAGTCAAATGCCAACTCTGCACCAAGCCTTTTCGTAACTCCCTTTGTATAAACTGAGTTGCATTTTGTTAGTAGCCCCTTTTTTTGTCTCAGATATTTTTTATGCCAGTGTGTGTGAGTTTACCTGCAAACATAGTCCTCTTAGTCAGCTCTGAGCTACAGTTCTGTTTGTATTTATCTGTCTTATCTCTAAGTCCCTAAAAGGCTGGGCCTAGGTCTTACGTATCACTGTGTCCCTTCAATAGTCAGCATATAACTGTGCTTAGTTGATGTTCATGACATTTATTTAAAAATCTGCGTGTTTGATGCAGCATAAAGCAATATATAATTCTGCTGTGCGCCTAAGTAAGGAATCTTCCCCTAGAGGTGAGGTATTCCTAGAGGTGACTCAAACACTTTAAATACCAATTTTATAAATCCATAACTTCTTACCCTTTCCCCCTCCCCACCAATGGATTGACATCTCCAGGAAGGCACATCTTAGGCATTGGATCACTTAGTATGAATGGTATCAACAAATAGTTGACTGAGCCCTTCAACTCATTGACTGAGCCTGACTCATCTTGAAGGATGCCTGCAATGCTCTTCAGTGTTATCACTGTTATTTCACTCAAAATATCCCCAATCAACTGAAGAGCAGCCCACCCACATGCCATAAATCCAAGGAGAAGCAGGATTTTCAGCTTGAAATCCTGCTGAGAATTATAGGAAGGAGTGGCCGAGGCCCACCCCCATCTTCTAGGCTGGCCCATTGCCCGGGGAGCCACCAACGAGACCCCTGCTACGGAGGCAGGCGAGGAAAAAGGAGGTGCAACTCCTGAAGGAGAACCAAGGATTGGTCTTGAACTCCTCCCTACCCCTTGGGATGGGATGCGGGCGGGGCCCAGCTGACCTCAGGTGCGAGAGGGCCTCCATCGCCAAGGCTCGCACTGGAGAAACCAGGTTGTTGGTTGGCTCCGCCTCGAGGACCGCCTGTCCAACACAAGCAGGGGTGGTGGCATTTGGTGACCATGATGGTGGCAGCACTCCCCAGTGTTAGCCCAGGGAAGACCTGGCACTTCGCAAAGCGCTCTAGCATCCCACATCTCTTTCTTTTTAGGGCATTTGGCTTTTGGCATCTTAGGGGAGGCAGCAGAGTAGGAGCGGGGCCCAAGGTGGGCCCGGGCTCCCAGCTTGGGTTGCTCATCTACTTGCTGTGTGCCCCTGGGCCAGCCCTCGCCCTGCCTGAGCCCAAGTCCCTTCTCTGTAAAACAAGACCTGGAGACCCATTTTACAGGGCTGCTCCAGGCTAGCGTGAAAGCACAGGTTGAAAGCTCCTGGCCAGAGTGAGAGCCAAGTCAGTCCCATTTTCTGCTCATTACCTTCTGTTCCGCCTACACCTCATGTCCCTCAAGGGCCACTTCCAGCACAACCCAGGCAGCTTTGAGGGGCCAAGGCACTGGCAATGACATGGGTAGGGAGGTCTGGGACGAAGGACATTGGCAGCCCCACAGGCTCCACCAGCCTTTGGACAGTGGACATTTTTTTTGTCTTACATCCCTACATGCATCCTTCAGAGCTTCACTCTAAGCCCTGCTTCCAGCAGATCCCTGCCCCTAAAGCCCTCCAACAGGGAGACAGTGAAGCTACAGCTAAGCCAGCCTCGGGGACCTCTGTCTATCAGGCCTGAACCAGCTGCCCTGGGCACTGCAGGACCCAAAACAGTCGGAATCTCCCAACCTGGTTTCCAGATCATTGACTGGCTATGAAACACTTTATCAGACACAAAAATGATTCTGAGAACTCCTACAGTTAGGTCAAAACAGAGCCAAGACAGATAAGCGTTTCAGAGAACTCTGCAGATACCCTCAGGAACTTTGAAAACCTCTCACTGCAGGGAGTTAGACCCCAAAACCAGGACCCAGGGCCAACGAAGTGCCCCACCCAGCTTACCACTATGATGCTAGTCAGAGTCGTCTTCTGGGCAAACTGAAAGTCCTCCAGGTCCTTGATGTTGTTGATGGCCTTGGTAACCTGCACAACACTCTTTATGAAGGCCATTTTGAGACAGACATCCTGTTCCCAGAAGAGGAAAAGGAGAGAGAGGATGTTTGTGAGCAGCCCCAGAAGAATCCAAGCTGCAGCCTCTGCTTCTGGACTCCTTTTGCTCTGAAGAAAGAGTTCAATGTTGAATGCTCTGAGAGATGGCCAGCCTCCCTCTGTCCTTCAACCACATGAATGGAGCACCTGCCACATGGCAGGGCCACAGGCACATGGCAGGGATATGAGGTGAGGTGCAGCACCTGGGTCCACACGTGATATGGTTTGGCTGTGTCCCCATTCAAATCTCAACTTGAATTATATCTCCCAGAATTCCCATGTGTTGTGGGAGGGACCCAGAGGGCAGTAATTGAATCATGGGAGCCAGTCTTTCCCATGCTATTCTCATGATAGTGAATAAGTCTCATGAGATCTGATGGGTTTATCAGGAGTTTCCACTTTTGCTTCTTCCTCATTTTTCTCTGGCCACCACCATGTAGGAAGTGCCTTTCATCTCCTGCCATGATTCTGAGGCCTCCCCAGCCATGTGGAACTCTAAGTCCAATTAAACCTCTTTTTGTTTCCAGTTTCAGGTATACCGTTAGCAGCAGCATTAAAATGAATTAACACACCATGGAAGATGCCACCTCCCCAAGTATCCCTAGGGCAGCAAAGCAGCTCAGGGGCTGCCTTCAGTGACCAAGGGCCTTGAGCCCTATGTGTCGCCATAGAGGCAGGATAGGTTATTGAGGAAACATTTGCTTTTACATGGATGAACCTTGAGGACATTATGCTAAATGAAATAAGCCAGACACACAAGGACAACTGTCATATGATTGCACTTAGATGAGGTATCTGGACTAGTCAAAGCCACACAGACAGAAAGAGGAAAGGTGGTTGCCAGGGCTGGAGGGAGAAGGGAATGTGGAGTTGGTGCTGAATGGATATAGGATTTCAGTTTTGCAAAATGAAGAATCCTGGAGATGGATGGCAGCGACGGTTGCGCAATGTGAACGTACCTCATGCCACTGAACTACACATACACTTAAAAATGGTTATGATGATAAACTATGTTATGTGTATTTTGCCACAGATTTTAAAAACACTTTTTGCTTTATTCTCTGTGTTTTCCCCTCCTTGCCATTCCAAGTAGATAGCCAGTCCCTCTGCATGTTTTTGAAGACAACTCTACCTCTTGTTCCTTATGAAAGGGTCTGGGTCAATGTCAGGGAGGGCCAGAGGTGGGAGAAGAGGGAGTGGGAGAGGCTGGAAAGAGGTGGAGTTCATCTTGTAGCTTCTGGGGACCCCGCCCAGCACTCTGGGGAAAGGGTGGTCTTCACCTCGTGCCACCCCATCTGCATGACACCAAAGCACAGAGAATGGCACATTTGGGCACAATGGGCTTCCCACATGCTGAGCATCAGGTAGGACACCTGGATGTCCCTTGAGTAGGATGTCCCCTGGGTAGCGATGCAGGTGTCCAGAGAGTGGCAGAGGGCTACTCCCCACCAGCCTGGCCCCGAAGACATCCCTCCAGGCAGCAGATGGGGCTACCTGGCAGCTGCTGACGTAGTGGTGAATGATCTTAGCGGTGATGGGGCTGTCCACGAGGTTGAGGAGCATCTGGGGGTGGCAGTAGGAGGCCACACAGCTGTACATCACCATGAGGGCACTCTTCACCGTCTCCCGCCTCCAGGGGTGGTCCTTCTACAAGGCCAAAGAGAAGAAGAACCACTGGGGGCAGCAGGGGCCACTGCAGATGCAGGTGGTGGTCTCTGGCCACATGACCAAAGGATCCATCAAATCAGGTGGTGGTGCTTCACCTGTTTTCTAACTGCCTGAAGTGCTCATCACTTTTTCATGCATTCATGCATTTACTCAATGCATCTTTATTGAGCATCTACTAGACACCAGGCACTGGGCATGCAGTAGGGAGCAAGACAGGCCAGGGCCATAGATGCCCGAACCACCCATCTGCTGTGGGGGAAGGTACTCATGTAAGCATCGATAAACAGAGGTTGCTTGCACACCTCATACCTTCACTTCCGGGCACTGGCTACAGGCCAGGTACACACGAGGCTGGAAATCCAATGGGAACCGACAGCCTCCACCTTGTCCTCATGGTGCTCACACCCTCAGAACAATGTCTGACTGGGAGGAGATATTGGAGGCCACCAAACCCACTGTGGATGGGGAGCAGGGGCCCCAATGCCCCCCACCCCCAGGCTGAGTAGAAATCCAGGTGTCAGGTCCTCTTTGCAGAGAAGCTGGGACGAAGCCTAGGACACTCTCCATTCTCTCCATCCAAACAACCAGACCCCAGGGCAAGGGTTCCAGGTCAAGGGCAAAGCCTGAGGCATGGGCAATGGCTTCAGATGGTTTCCCACTAGGATATCAGCCAGTCGGTGAGACCATCCCCTGTAGCAGGGAGGGGCAGCTTTCAGAGGATGGGGCCATGGGCTGTCTGGGTCCAAATCCTGGCTTCACCACTGAACCAGCCACATGTCTATGGACAAGCTTCAGTGTTCTCACCCTGCAATGGCGGGTAGAGCCCCTCCATCCCACCACCGTCCATTCACTGAGGCAGAGCTCCTAGTGCCAAGCACCCACTGAGCACTACTTGAACTGCTTCTTCAGATCCTGTGGGTCTGCATGGAGCCTGGGACTCTGCATTTCCCCAATCAGCACCCAGGGAGCCCCTGCTGTCAGTCTGAACCCCCCCCCAACACTGCCATGAGTAGTAAGCGGCTGGGACTCCGTGACAGTATCTGGGTCCTGGAAAGGCCCACCCTGCATTTTTAAGATGATCCAATAGCAAAAGCTCTGTCCAGGAGGTCTCAGTCTAAGACAATATCTCAGTCACTTTGGTGACAGGAGACACTGTGGGAGGCAAGTTTCCTACTGAGATCTAGAAAGGGCCTTGTGTCAGTGTCCAGAGCACTGTGCTAAGAGGTCCCAAGACCCAGTTGTGGAGCGAGGGTGCCTTACCCGCCAAGCACTGATCTGCCAGGACTGCTCTGACTCCTGGATCCTCTCCTCAAAGTCATGAAGCACATTTAGCACCGTTTTTACCTGGCCCCGGGCACACAGGCCAAAGCACAGAATCACACCCTACAGGGAGACCCAACCAGTCAGGGTGAGGGCAGGGGCCAGAGGGCAGAGGAGGACCCCCCCACACACACATGCATGGCACACACACATGTACACAAAACACCTGCAGGCACATGAACACATATGTCCCCTGAGGGTCCAGAGGCATCTGGTGGACAGGAAGGGGTTACAGGCACCCTCACCTCGCAGTCAAAGTCATTACTGTAGTCTGTCTTATACAGCAGCTCCAACAGCAGGACCTCCACCTTGCTGGCCTCCAGGCCTGTGGCCAAGGTGAGGCCCAAGGCCCGGTACAGAAAGCCCTGGAGAGGCAGAAGGGAGAAAGGAGCTCAGGCCTCCCTACGGCCAGCCTCCAGGGGGTGCTGTTGAGGAGAGTTTGCCACACATTCTTTCTTTTTTTTTAATGTGCAGAGAATACTTGCACACACATTTATAGCAGCACAATTCACAATTGCAAAAATGCCCATCAATCAACGAGTGGATAAAGAAACTGTGACACACACACACACACACACACACACACACACACACACACACAATGGGATACTATTCAGCCATAAAAAAGAATGAATTAATGGCATTTGCAGCAACCTAGATGAGATCGTAGACTATTATTCTAAGTAACTCAGGAATGGAAAACCAAACATCATATGTTCTCACTCATAAGTGGGAGCTAAGCTGTGAGAACGCAAAGGCATAAGAATGATACAATGGACTTTGGGGACTCGGGGAAAGGATGGGAAGTGGGTGGGTGATAAAAGACTACAAATTGGGTATAGGGTATACTGCTCGGGTGATGGGTGCACCAAAATCTCACAAATTACCACTTATGCATGTAACCAAAGACTACCTGTTCCCCAAGAACCTATGGAAATAAAAAATTAAAAAATAAATAAATAAAATAAATGTTCAGGTTATTCTGGGAGATCAGACCACATAAGGGCAGGCATGTTATATGAATTAAAGGGGGAAGTGTAAATTTGTTCAATTCCTGTGTAAGTTGAACCAATTTACACTCCCATCAACAAATCAAGAGCACCAATTTCTCCACCTACTGCTCAACATAGGTCATAATCAGGGAGAAGTAGAACGTTTTCACTGTGAGGTGTTTCTTTGATTATTAGTTGTGCTGATCATCTTTTCATATTATCATGATTTAATTCTTTGAATTTCTGGCTATTTTCTTTTTCCCATTTTTTGATGGGTTTTTTCTTTTTTATTTGTAAGAATTATGTTTTATATTTGGAGAAAAAATGAGAACAACCATGTATTATTTCATTAAATCCTCACCACAACTCTATAAGGTAAATATTATTATTGTTTTTAGAGATGAGAAAACAAACAGGAAGTAGTGGAACCACACAAAAATGTTAATTTCTATAAAGTTTATCTCTTTTCCCTTGTCTTTCTCGGTTTGCAGGCATATAAAGGTTATTCCACGTTAAGATTATAAAAACATTCATCAATATATTCTTCTAATTTTTCCGTGGTCTTATTTTGTACACTTAAGTCTTTGGTCTGTTCTGGAAGAACATATTCTTCCTAATGTCCTTCTTTTTCACTGTCTATATTATATTATTTTTAGCACAAGAGGTTTTAATTTTTATGATGTACAATTTTTTTTGTCACGTGTGCTTTTTGATGTCATATCTAAGAAGGCTTTGCCTAACCAAAGGTCACAGATTTACTCCATGTTTTTCTATAATTTTATACTTTTAGTTCTTTTATTTAGGTCTGTGATTCATTTTGATTTAGTTTTACATATGATGTGAGGAAGGGATCCAATTTCATTATTTTGCATGTGGATTTCTAGTTATCCTAGCACCATTTGTTGAAAAAAAAAAAGACTACTCTTTTCCCATTGAATTGTCTTGGCACCCTTCTTGAAAATAAATTAACCATACATGTGAGAGTTTATTTCTGGACTCTCAATTCTATTTTATCAATCTGTACGTCTATCCTTATGCCAGTATCTCACTGTCTTGTTTACTGCAATTGTGTAAGGAGTTTTACTGGAGTTGTGTAAGAAGTTGAATCTGAGAAGTTTGAATCCTCCAACTTTATTCTTCTTTTCAACATAATTATTTTGGCTGTTCAGAGCCCCTGGTATTTCCAAATAAATTTTGGGATCAATTTGTCAGTCTCTGAAAAATAAAAGAACTAGCTTGGATTATGACAGGGGTTATGCTAAAACTAATAATAAATTTGGAGAGTATCATCATTTGAGAGTATCAAACTTCTCAATTTCAACTTCTTACACAACTGCAGTAAAACTCCTTACACAATTGCAGTAAACAAGACAGTGAGATACTGGCATAAGGATAGACATACAGATTGATAAAATAGAATTGAGAGTCCAGAAATAAACTCTCACATGTATGGTTATTTTCAAGAAGGGTGCCAAGACAATTCAATGGCGAAAGAGTAGTTTTTTTTTTTTTTCAACAAATGGTGCTAGGATAACTAGAAATCCACATGCAAAATAATGAAATATAGCATCCTTCAAACCATGAACATGGGGTGCTTTCTATTTATTGAGACCCTCTCTGATTTCTTTCAACAGTGTTTTAGAGTTTTGTAGCAATGTGGTATAGTTTTGTTTTTATGGAAGGAATATACACATGTGATTGCTAACCAGAATCTGGAAGATCAACAAAACAAAACAAAACAAAAAAACAAACCAAAACTAAAACCACCAAACTAGACCACCCATCTCTCCTCCCAGGACCCTGTAAACAGCCACAGGTCCAGCTGATCTCACATTCACAGTGTAATCCTCTCAACCCCATTATTTCTGGAGTCTCCTCCCTGTCCAAACTGTACTGTCCCTGTGAAGACGAACCTTCTCCAGAGAGGGACTGTCGAAGCTCACAATCTGGTTGTTCAGCTCTTTGCTCAAGCGCAGGCTCCAGCTGGACCCCCGGGTCTTCTTGAGGGAGTTTTGCAGAAACTGGGGAGGCACAAGACGTTGGTAGGAAGGGCCAAGGGCCTTCATTCCTGTTCTTGCCTTGTCTCTGGAAATGCTATGTGAGCTTGAGGCCCTCTCTCGCTTCCCTTGCCCACATCTCCAGATCACTAAGTCCATACATCCCCGATCCAGTGCTAATGATGTTCGGTGGGTCTAAGGAATGACTGTGGCTCTGTGGGCTGGCAGGAGGGGTGTCACTCCCTGCTGCCCTCTTGGGCATCTGGCTATTGGGATGGAAGGTTCTCTCAGTTCTCCCCGTGAATAGGCACAGCTATGGACTCTGTAATTCCCAAGACTTCTCTGACAGAAGAAGAACATATCCTTTAGGGGCTTCCAAACTCCCCAAATGCCAAGCCCACCAAATGCCTTTCCATCTGCTCCTGTCTTTCTCCTCCTCCCAGGCCTCAGTAAAAGTGTTATCCCTTTACCTGAATCAGCTTGTCCTCCCAGGCTTTCTGATCCCAAGTGAACTCAGTATGTTCTGCAGGAACACATGCATGGTTACACATGTCACTTTCTTCTACTGCTCCCCTAAGTCTGATCTTCCAGGCCCTCCATGCCTCCTTAGCCTGGCATTTGAGGCCCTCCATGGATGAACTCATCACACGCCGCATTGCACTCCCCACCTTCCCAAGCTGCTCAATCAGTTCTCAGAACCAAAGTGAGCTCTATGGGTCCACTGTGAGCCTCAGCTCTTGTTATTCAAGTCATATGATTAGAAACCCAGCATGTACAGGGATTGGAAGGTTGGCTTGGGATGGGCTCCCTGGGCACCTCACCTTCCAGGTACTGGACAAGTAGCGGGATCTCCAGCTCCCACATGTCAGCCATGGAGGGTGCGATGCTCTGGCTGAGGGTCCTTAAGAGGTTGAGCATGGCTATCCCACGACCCTCCCCCTTGTAAGGTGATGACATCAGCACCTGGAGGGCACCAAGACTCCAGTGAAATAGCACATGAGCACCTTACTCCCTGTCTTGGAGTTCATTGTCCTCATTTTTAAAGGGAGGAATAAGACAAGATGGGTGGCTTTCAAATAGGGATTTCAAATAGAGAATGTACCTGCAGAAGACACTGCAGAAAGGAGGGGGGATGAGGAGCCAGACCTGGTCTCCCTCCCCACCCCAGGCTTCAGTGCAATATGGATGAATGTCCACAGTTAACATAAACAGGAGAACTCACGGGTCCTGGACTGAGCCAACCCCCAGGGGTAGGCAGGCATTGGCCATGTCATGGAGATGCTTTGGGCAGAGGAATTTAGGAGCAGATCCAGGCTAGCTCCTCAATTATTTTAAGTGCACTGCCTCTACCACACTCGAGAGGGATGACAGGGACATGGAATGCCCTGTCCTGCAGAGCATCAAAATCCCTCATTGCATCCCGGCTTCCTTCTACCCCTGGGGCTCTGGGAATAAGGAGCTCAAGGAAGAGGTGCCACAGGGCATGGCCTTGCCAGGCCAGGGCATGATGCAGGTCAGCCACTCACCAGGAGACGGGCCAGCAGCTTCTGAGGCGCAGGCAGCTCCACTGATTGAAGGAAATGCAACCCAGCTGAGCCTTCCTGCCTCATACCAGGACATGCTCCTGTGTCCCCATCTAGGGACTTCACCCTAGAAAGTGCTTCCCCAGCATTATCTTGTTCCCCAAACCCCCGGAATGGAGAATGGGTTGGCACAGGGAATTTTCTAAGAACATCATTACATTTCACTTATCCTGGGAAGAGGGGAGAATCGTGCTAATGGGTTGAGGTTTAGAAGATGCTCTTTTCAGGCTATGCCCATTTTGTAGTGGACACCAGGACTTGCCATGACAATGTTTTATCTCTTACTGTGAACCTTGGCCTCTTTTGAGCCAAGAGTGATTAGACACTGCCCTTCTGCCCACTCCTGACTCTCTCCACAGGCTTTGGGAGCCAATGAGCCCATGAAAAGCAAGCCAACAGTGTGCAAACAAATGGACAAGGGCAAGGCCAGGCCTGCTGAGAAGACGCAATTGCAGGGGCCCTGGAGAGGACTCAGCCCAGTTCAAGAGTGAGAGGGGCATGAGGAAGACTCAGAGGATCACCTGGCTGGCTTGTTTAGATCAAAGTCAGAGAGCAGGTTCTGCTCTTCACAAGCCCTGGATCCTAAAGGTCCCCATCAATCACCTCCATTGCCAGCCATGCCCTTGGGGCCAGAGGTGGGAGGGAAGGGGACAGCAGAAAGCATGGTAGGTGGGCATAGCTGTTTTGAGAGCCTGGTGTTAATAGTGCCTACTCTGAGCAGACCACAGTGAGGGTAGTCTACAGAGGATGGGATCCTTATAGTTACTCTAGCTGGCTCAGAGAAGTGAGACAGAGCAGAGGCCCAGTAAGGTCATGCATGGGAAAGCCTGGGCTAGGAGCTCCCAAGGTCGGGATCTGGACCAGGGGTGTGGGCTGGGGGGACAGGACATGAGTGAGCTACCCAGAAGGAAGTTTATACAATTTGAACATGTCCTAGATATGACCAGGTAGGCACTAAGAGCCAGGTAGGCAGCAGTAGCATTAATTTGGACTTGTATGTTTTCAGGAGAAGGGGGAATGAGGGTAGGAGAAATAAGGAGAGAGGTGGACATTCCCAGATAAGGAGCCAGCCCACCTGCCCAATCCCACCAGCTGGCACAGGAGCTTTACCCACTTTGCCTGCTCTTGCCAGCCACGCTGACATCCACGTCCTGGCCATGGAGCTGGTGCTCTGCCAGGTTTGTGAGGCTGATACAGATAGGAGTCAAGGCTTCCATGTAGTCCGTCTCCATGATGTAGCACAGGAGCCTCACCCAAAACTCCTGGGGTGGGGATGGGAGAGAAAGGGGCCCAGAATGAGCCCAAGTCCTGGGCCTCTAAGGAAAATAGTCAGACTTCGCCATGGTGCCAGCCCCAACCCCACATCCCCAGAGCTGTCCCCTGACAGTCTCAGCCCTGAACTGGCTCCATGGTCAACCCCAGTCTTTGTCAGGGGCATTTCAGTGTCACCCACCCTGATGTGGCAAGAGAGTCTGCCAGTCCCTGCTGGGGGCAGCATGCACACTGCCAACTCCTGTCTCTGCCAGCCTCATACAAACCCACACCCATCACACCCTCCTCACCAGGGCCCTTCCTCTGATCCCAAGTCCCCTACAGGTGCACCCTGGGCAGATGATCCAGTTGCACGTGACTGGTATATGGTCAGTTTTGTGTGTCAACTTGGCTAGGCGAGAATACCCAGTCTTTCAGTCAACTACGAATCTAGGTGTTGCTGTGAAGGTAGCCTGTAGATGTGATGAAAGTGCATAATCCACGAAAGAGATTATCCTCAATAGCATAGGTGGGTGAAATGCCTTAAGGGTGAAACGCTGAGGTTTCTCTGAGGAAGACACTATTCAGCCACAAGACTGCAGCATCCTGCTGGGCTGCCACATGGCTGTCAGACTTGCCAGCCCCCACAACTGCATGAGTCACTCCCTTAAAATAAATCAGACTACATATGTCTTCCACTGGTTCTGTTTCTCTGGAGAACCGTGACCAATATAGATTCTTGGAGCTGTGTCTCCAACTTCACCCCACCATCTCCTCTTTCAACACGCCCAGCTAATTGTAATCCCTCTTCACCCCACCCCCACCCCTAGGAGTTTAGGGTGAGGTTCTTGTGCCACCAACTATCAAGTGCAATGACTTAACCTGTTCCAGCCGCCAGGACTAGAATCTCCCAGCTCCTGGGCTTCCCCATAAAGGTGGCATAGTGAATTAGAACGGGAATTTCAATCCTGGCTCTGTTGTTTACCAGCTGTGAGGCCTTGAGCAAATTAATGAATTCCTCTGGGCTTCGGTTTCTTCATTTACAAAATCAGGATAACAACTACCCTCTATGGGGTAGTTGTTGGGATAATTAAACAAGACTGTACATGTTGCACACCCAGTACAGTATACCTGTTTTATGTTGGTGCCACATGGACTGTAGCTGTGATGATGATGATTATTATTATTTCTGCGATTTAAAAAAGCTGTCGCTGGACAGGGATCATCTCGCCTGCAGCCTCACTTAATGGATAATCGTTCCCTCCTTGATGCTCTCATGGTACATTTTTCCTATCTTATTGCTATGTCACATTTTGTTGCAATTAAAAGTTGACACATTTGTTTCTCCCATAGCCCGTGAACTCCTTCCAGTCACACTGATTCCTCTTAGAGCACATTCCTCTCCTGTCTTTCACAGGGTAAGAACTCAATGAATGTTTACAAAATTAAACCATGAAAATCACTGGTCTACACACACACACACACACACACACACACACACGGGCCTTAAAGTAATGGACACATTTCAGGTACTCAGTGAAATGATACAGACTGATACTGCCACCACGCTGATGTCCTGCACTGCCCAGCCTCTAGGGGTAGAGAGATGAAGAGTAAGTTCCCATCAAGGACCCGGCTTTGGAACTGGGTTTTGAGTAATTGCAGGCAGCTGGAGGAGGAAAGCCCCTGAACACTCCAAATAGCAGGAATGGAAGAAGCTAAGATGTGGAATTCTGGGCACATGTGGTTCACCCCCAGCCTGGCGTGGTGACCCACTGTGTGGGTGGGGCAGGGCTCACTCACGTTGGTCATCCCACTGACAGAAGAGGTAATGATCTTTACAGTGTCCATGGTGACTTTGTGGACCATTCTCTCCTCCAAGTCCCTGTGAGAAAAGTTCTCCCGGTGATTTGTCTGAAAGAAAGAATCAAGGGATTCCCACCTGTGGCCTGGCCGGGGCTTGCTGTGGTCTCGGGTGTGGTATCCTCACTCCCCGGGGGCTCCGTGCCCAGATAGAGTCTCCAGAATGCTCAGAGCTGTGCACGTGTCTAGGACCCCAGGTTCACTGTGTGTCTATGAACTCACATCATGAATGGATACACAGGTTCCAGCACAGGTGTGCTGAGTGGCATTCTCCCCTCAACACTGAGGAAACCATTTCCAAGTCCAGCTGCTCTGTGGTCTGCATGTCAGGGCCACTCACCAGTTTGTAGGTGGTTAAGGTCAGCTGCACAGACACGTACTTCAGGCCCCAGCCTTTGATTCTCTCCTGGTAGCCAGAGAGAGCCAATTGCCCAATGATGCGGAGAATAGCCATCCTCACCTGAGGGGACAGGGCGGTCGACATGCTGGGGGTTGGGGTGGGCTCCAGGGCACCCGATCCTCTGATATAGAGAGCTAGGAATTGGGGGTTCTTTGAGCAGGAAGCTACCTCAGGGGCTACCTGACTGCCGCCCACTTCCACCTACATCATCCAGGGGGTCCCACTCTGCAGCATGCCCACCTAGGGGCCTCACTGAGCCTTGCAGAGACATGGAGCTCCCTCCCTCTCTTCTGCTCCATGCTAGCAGCCCTGGCAGTAGGGAACCCATCTGTTGTCCCGGGCTCTCAGGGGCTTGCTCCATTGATGAGAATCACCATGTGCAGGAGATGCAGAACGAGCCTTTTCTCTCTTCCCTCCATAGCCTCCAGGTCAATATTGAAGACAGCTCTGCCTAAATCTCTAGCCCTAATTCTCCTCCATTCCCTCCCTGACTTTCCTCAAAACTGCTGTGCAGACCCTCACTACCCTGGACCTCCCTTCCCCGGTCCACGGCCAGAACCAAGCTCCACTCCAAGGTGGACACGGCTGCCACGGAGCCTGGGACTGTGGTTCTCAGCCTTTTGAGGGCAGGGAGGGGAGTAGCCCTTAGTTGCTTTTTTCATTTGTGATAAAAGCCTCACAGAAGCCCTAAGCGGCGGAGCGGTTCTAGCTGCAGCTGGATTTGCTCGGCCTCTGCTGGGTCCAAGGTGGTGCCTGAGACGCACCATCCGAAAACTCTAGATCCTTGGAGAGAATGAGGTCTCGAAGCAGAACCTCAGCTTCATTGGCCTCACCATCCTGCAGCCCGACGCGAGACCCGATGGAAAGCTGGGTTTTCTATCACAGGCCTCCGCCTCCCAGAGCCCAGACTTCCCTTTGCCTCCCTGGCAGGGTCCCCTGCGTGCCCCCCATCTCCAGGTCTCTGCCCTGTTACCTTGGACCGGGTGTCAGAGAGGGTGTTCTTGACCACTCGGATGGCCAGGTAGATGGCCCTGATACTCATCCTGGGCTCTGAAGGAGGAAAACCGGGTGGGCTGGAGGGCTGCAGTTCAGGAGGATGTCAGGTGGCTCGTCCCACATCAGGGCCTTGTGTTCTGTCTCCCCCCACATTCCCCAAGCTCAGAGGCACTTTTGCAGGAGGCTCCCTGGCCACGCTCTCCCCGACCATCTCCCTCCCCTCTATTGTTTTTCCACGCCTCATTCCCTTGGTCACTGCTTTGTGTGTGTCTCATTTGAACCCAGGTGAACTCTCCTTGAGGGCAAGATCTCTGCCTACGAGCTCTTTAGTCCCTGCAGCTGGGAACAGAGCACTGGGAACCCAGTGGGCACACAGAGGTTGCAAAGCACCACTGCAAAGAGCATAGGTCCTGGCGCCAGGCCTGGCCTGGGTTCAAACCCTGGCTCCACCACATCCCAGCTGCGTGACCTAGGGTGAATTACATAGCCCTTCTGTGCTTCAGTTTCCTCGCCTGTAAAGTGTGGATAACAACAGTGCCTCTCTCACAGAGTTAACACAGTGTCTGGCACACCCTAAGGGCTGGGCAAGTGTTTGCCAGTTTGTTTACTAGCAAGGAAACAAACTTGCTGAGGATGATGGTATGGTGTGAAAGCGACTATACGGCCTGCAAAGCCAAAAGGATTTTTACATCTAGTCTTTTGCAGAAAAATGGCCAGGCAAACTGTAGTCATCATCTTTATCACCTCTATTCATCGAATAGGTGAAAAGGATTTCACCATTACTTAAATGTACATTTCTTTAAGAGAAAGGTTTAATGTCAGCACAAGGCCCTTTATATACAGTCTCCCAGTTTGTGCACTGAACAAAGCTGCCCGACTTTAGGGCTGAGTGGGAGCTGCCCACACTACTCTTCTACCACGTGGGGCTGCATGCTGCCAGCAGGGGCCTTCAAACTCACACAAAGGCACAGCGTGAACTAGTGTCTTGGTTAGGTACAGGAGTTCTCTTTTCGTAACAAGGCTAAAGTTAGAGCTAGGGCTTAGGGATTAAAATCAGATGTTTAGACTATGGTTGAACATTGAGTCCACGGAGCTTCAGGGTTATGCCTACGTGGTGTAGTTCGGCCTTATATCCAGCCTCTGATTGAGCTTTGGTGGTTAGGAGGAGGATTCAGGTCAACAATTTGAAATTCGGACTCAGAGGGTTGGGCTTGGGGAGGGTAAGAAATAGTGCTGATCAGGCTAAAGCTTAGAAAATGTGAAGCTGCCAAGAACCTTGGCTTTCTTGACCCACCCAGTAGTGTCTAGGAAGTGGCAATGCCGGGACACGAATGAAACTTGCCTCCCCTGTCCTCCACCCTGCCCTCCCTGCCTACTCCGCCCGCCCCACCCGCCCCACCCACCCCACCTGGCTCACCATCTGCGCTCACTATAGCCCTAATCAGATTCAGAGTCCCCACGCGGATGGCTTCCTTGCTCGTCTCCATCTGGCTAAAGAAGAACTTCATCAGCTCCTTGGGGTAGGAGCGAGCTGCAAGGTGGGAGGACAGTTTTAGTTATGCCCACTGGGCCCAGAGCAGGCCCAGCAAGGCAGTCCCAAGCCCAGCACTCAGAGGGACCCGGACTCCTAGAGTCCCCCAGCAGGCCCCGGGGCAGGCAGGGAGCACCCCACCACCGAGCAGAGCCTCACCGAGGGCTATGAAGCAGTGCACCATCTCCCTCAGGTTCTGGCTGCTGTACTGATGTTGGGCCGGGGCCTTGTTGCACACCTGAGGAGGGGCGTGCAGCGAGGGTGGAGGAGATCACGGGGACACAGGTGCAGGGGTAGCGAGCTGACCATACCTGGGGCTGCATGGGCACCACGGCCTCGTACCTCATCAGGATACAGGAGGCACACGAGTGAGTCGTGGGCCAGGCTGCCTCCCACCGCCAGTTTTCTGCTGATCCACCCAGAGAACACCCTTGTCCAGCCAAGCTTGCCAATCTCACCTGGATATGCAGTTCTGTGAAAATGGTGTGTAGCTGCATTTGGGGGACGGGGGTGTTGGTGATGACTGACACTTCCAGGATCTGCCTCAAGACCTGCAGTGGATAGGCAGACAGTGGCAGGTGACCTGCCAACTCAAGGTCAAACTCTAGACCCTTGCTACTCAGAGGCCCACAGACCCACCGAGCATCAGCAATCCCTGGGAGCTGATTAGAAATGCCGACTCTCTGGCCCTAACCCAGTCCTGCTGAATCCAAGCCTGCATCTCACCCAGCTCCCAGGTCATTCCTACGCACAGCAAGGCTTGGGAAGTGCTGCGCTAGGCTGCTGAGCGTGGCACTCAAGGCCTCCTTCAGCTGAAAGTGAATCCCATTCATTCTTTAGCCAGGATGATCTACAAATGGCTCCTAAATCAGTCACGTCCCTTTCCACTCCTTGCTTTAAGTGCTGAGGCCCACATCCTGCTTATAGATGAGCGACTCCTTTACCTGGCACCGGCCCCAGCCACAGCGCCTCTCGGAACCCCGCTCCATCTCACACATCTCACTCCTTTACCAAGGCTGCCTTGAGTTGACTGGTGTCCTCCCAAAATTCAGGCCCACCCAGAATCTGAGAATGTGCCCTTATTTGGAAATAGGGTCTTTGTAATGTAATTAGTTCAGGATCTCGAGGTGAGATCATCCTGGATTTTGAGAAGAGGACGCAGACGGACAGGCCACACCATGAGGAAGGGAGTGACGCCGCCACTGTCACAGAACACTTGGGGCCACCAGAAGCTGGAAGAGGCAAGAGCGCTTGCTTCCCTAGAACCTTTAGAAGGAGCAGAGCCCTGCCCACACCCTGAGTTTGGACTTCTGACCTCCAGACCGGAGAGAGAACACATTTCTGTTGTTTCGAGCTCCCCGTGTGTGGTTCTTTGCTACAGCAGCGCTAACAAACTAATGCAAAGGCCACAGCCTCACCACAGCCTCCGAGGGGCCGGCACCTGTCCCTTCCACCCGGAATGGCAGTGTTCATTGTCCACAAGTCCCACGTGTGCCAGGCTCCACACCCCTCCCTTGCAGGGCACAGATGTCAGGTTGTTGACAGTGTTAAAATATCTGACATCCCCCCCTCCCACCCATAGGATACCCCTTAGACCCTCGGGAGCCCCCAATTTCCTAAGCCTCCCGCCCAAAGCCGTGCCCGACCGGCCGCTCACCTGTGTGATGAAGAGCGCCTCCAGGCCACCCTGGTACTCCGCGAGCAGCAGGGGGATGTAGTCGTAGACCTGCTCCCGCAGGTCATCGTTGGGCAGAAGGAGGTTGAGCATGGGCTTCAGGGACTTGATCACCCCCAGCTTCACCTGCCACCAGAAGCCGGCTCTTGGACTCACTGTGTCACGACCCTCCAGCAAGGCCGGTGACCTCAGCCCCAGCCACAGAATCCAAGGACACAGGACAGAAGGGGCCTCAGAAGCAGAGCAAGGCCCTTCCTGCACAGGTGGCTATGTTTGAGTCCCTCCTACTTAGCAGCCGCATGACCTCGAGCAGGTACTTAACCACCCTGTGCCTCAGTTTCCTCATTTGTCAAATAAAGTCCTACATCACAGAGGGGGTGTGAAAATAGCCCCCATGGGTAAGACGCTGGTAGAGTGTCCAGCATGTAACAAGTGCTCTCAGGATTCTCGCCAACCTTCATCAAGGCTGGCCTCGTGAAGGAGGCTCGTGGGTCCCAGCCATTCAGCATCCACAAGTTCCCCGGCTCTGCCATGAGTCAGGTCACCACCCTCTCGGGTCCTGGGAGAAAGGCTGGACCTGATGGTCTCTCAGCACCTCCCAGCCCCACAGGCTGGGGAGCTATGGCCTGGGGACCACTGGGCCCTCTTAAGAGGGGTGCATCTCACCTCGGGGTTGTGGTGCCTCAGCCACACAGTCACGAAGTAGTGATACATGGGGAACAGCTTCAGGGCAAACTGCTCCTCGGTCATCACGGGGTACACGCTCTCCTCCAGGTGCTTCAGATAAAACTGCACCGTCTCACAGAAGGTCTCCATGGCTACCAACGGCAGCAGGGGTATGCAGTTGGTGCCAGAGGAGCTGGAAGCAGAACCAAGCCTTCCCAGCCCAGCTTCCTCGGAGGGTGTGCTCGTGCCTTGCCATAGTGGGCAGCTACTTCCTGCCCTTCCACCCCCCCCAATGCCCCCATTTTTACCCTGCATACCTGCATGTTCGAGCATTGAGCACTCAGGGGTGTCTGGGTCCCTCCCCTTCAAGGACACAGATGGGGTCAAGGGCGAGGCCTGGAGCATGACCCTGCCCACATCCTGGGGATTCCAGGTCAGAGGGCAGTGAAGACGTGAGGCCCTCTTTTTCTCAGGCACTAGGGCTTTTCTAAAAAGCCTTTCAGCCCACGAGAACATGAAGTAATCAAAATCTGGGGCCAGGTGATTAGACTGAAATAGCATCTAAGACCAGCCCCCATGGAGCCCCACATGGAGCCATTTTCCCCAGTCTCCCTCTCCTGTGATTGCTCATTGCCCTCCTGTACTCTCCTGAACTGCTTAACTACAAAGCAACATAAATGGAGTCGCAGTAGCAGCTTCTTCCCTCTAAGCCGGGATCTTCTAAAAGGCACCCGCCGTGTCTCAGCCTTCTGTGCCTCAGGGCGCCAATCAGAGACCACACAGAGTAGAAGATGAAGCAAACTTCTTTGGAGAACAAATGAACCGTGTACCTCTTGTTCAACGACCCCTCCATCTACTCGTTACCCAGCAATCTCTCTCCAGTGCCCTGATCGAGCCAGACCTGCAGGTCCAAGTGTGACACTCACCACCACAAATCGCCTGGCGTATCTTGGCTTCATTGGCAAGTCTCAGCATGGTGAATATGGTAGCCAGGGTGATGCCCATGTATGGCATGAACTCAAACACTGTGAGGTTGTGGGAGAGATTACAGGAGGCTGGGGGTGAGCAGGGAGAAGGCAGAGAGGACAACCCTGCTACCCTCCACTGCCGACAGTCCAGGGCTGGCTCAGCCCTCTGCCCTGGCCAGGGCCCAGGAAATGGTCCAGGAATCAGAAAAGCATTAAAAAGTAAGCTAGAGGCCAGGTGCAGTGGCTCATGTCTGTAATCTTAGCACTTTGGGAGGCCGAGGTGGGCAGATTGCCTGAGCTCAGAGTTCGAGACCAGCCTGGGCAACACGGTGAAACCCCGTCTCTACTAAAATACAAAAAATTAGCCGGGCATGGTGGCGTGCACCTATACTCCCAACTACTTGGGAGATTGAGGCAGGAGAATTGCTTGAACCTGGGAGGTGGAGGTTGCAGGGAGCTGAGATCACTACTCCAGCCTGGGTGACAGAGTGAGACTCTGTCTCGAAAATAAACAAA
>NW_016107421.1:877669-878011 GCF_001604975.1 Cebus imitator | reverse complement strand
CAGGCAAGGAGAGGAAAGGGAAGAAGAGAGAGGAAGAAAAAAGAGGACAAGCAGAAGAAAGAGGACAAGGAGAAGAAAGAGTAGATCAGAGAGAGGGAGGGAAGAGAGGACAGAGGAGCCCCAGAGAAACCGGGGCAGGAAGCAGAAAGAAAGAAGCAGCTCCCAGAGGGTGTCCGACTTCCCGGACCCAGGCCAGCCTCCTTCAGGTGTCCCACAAACATTCTTGGGTGAACACAGAAGCAGGGATAGCAGGTGAGGGCAACGGACCGTGAAAAAGCATGAGGCCAGCAGAGAAAAAGAGCAGAGGGAGAAAGGAATCACAGAGAGCGGGAAGAAAGGGGG
>NW_016107421.1:843380-876995 GCF_001604975.1 Cebus imitator | reverse complement strand
GGGAGGCAGGTCCCTCCGCTCCACCCTGAGCACGCTCCCGTCTTCAGACTTCGTGATAATAAGATTGTATATATGTATAATAAGGAAATAATAATAAAACCCACATGACTCCCCTGGCTGGGCCCCCTCCCTCTGGTGCCATCCATGTGTCCCTCTCTCCTGGGCCTCTGGCATGAGTACCCAACAGGCCTGGGCCTTCCCTTCCCCACCTCGGGCCCCCCAGCTGCTGTCCCTTGTCATCTTTCCAGGCTGACACTCCCTGCCTTCCATTCCTCCCCTCCCACTCCAGCCAGGCCTTCATCCCAGCAAGCCGTGAAGCTCCCACCTCCCGCCTTCTCCAGCCTCATCTGACTGGAGCCCTCAGCAGGATGGGTTTTACCGGGCCTCCACCCTTCGAGATTATTCTCCCTGTGCCAGGCCTCGCATTCCACGCTGTCTCTCATGACTCCTCCTGAGCCTTCCCAATGCCAGGGCTCCTCCAGGCTGGGTCCTTCTCTCTCTACTTTCACTCCTGGGTATCAATGGCTTTGAACATCCCCTAGCTCTGAGGTCACCAAGGACCAAGGCCAAGGTCAGGCCTGCCCTCTGAACTCTGCACCACAAATCAACTGCCCCCTCCACCTCTCCCCTGGGACCTCCCACAGGTCACGTGAGCTCCACACACAGCATGAAGTTCTTCACTTGACCTCCCAGCTCTCCATGCTTCTAGCTCGGGGAAGTAGGTCAGCCCGCTCCCAGTGGCTTGCCACCTCCACTCCTTCCCCCGCTTTGGCAGGTCCCGTTTCAGAGCCCTTCCCACCTGTCACCACTCACCACATGCTTCTCAGCCCAGCCACCATGGCAGGTACCCACCTCCATCCAGGCAACAGCCAAAAGGCCTTCCCAGAACCTACATTCGCCAGGCAACTCTGCAGCTTAACATCCTTCAGTAGCTTCCTAGTGCCCCAGGGACGTCCGCAAGTCCCCACCTCACCCTCCGCCTCGTCTCCCTCTCGCTCCTTAACTCCAGCCACATCCCCCTCTCAGCTCTTCAGAGAAACCAAGCTCTGCTCTGCCCCAGAGCCTTTGTGATGTTCACTCCATGTGGAATGTTCTCCCCATCCCATGCTTCACACGGACACCCTCCTCTCCACCTTCAGGTCTTAGCTGAAATATTGCTACGTCACTGAAGGCTGCAGAGATGTGGTCCCCTCCCCTTAGCCAGATCTCAAACGGCCACGTGGCTATTCTCCTCATACCCATCATCTCATGTTATCAACGTCTATTTTCTTGTTTGCCTGTTGGTCCTTTCTGAGCACAGGAGCCGTGTGTGTGTGTTATTCAGTGTAGTGGCCAGGTACCCGCCACAAAGCCTGCGTGGGGTAGGCGCTCAGTGCCTGTTTCCTGGATGAAAGGAAGGGAGGGAGGATGAAGAGAGAAGGAAGGAAGGAAGGAAGGAAGGAAGGAAGGAAGGAAGGAAGGAAGGAAGGAAGGAAGGAGAGACAGGGAGGAAAGGGAGGGAAGAAATGGAAAAAAGGGAGGGAGAGAAGAAAGGAAGGAGGGAGGGAGAGAAGAAAGGAAGGAGGGAGGAAGAGAGTGAAGGAGGAAGGAAGGAGGGAAGGAGAAAAAGAAAGGGAGAAGGAGGGTAAGGAGTAAGTAGTAAGGCAGGCAAAAAAGGAAAAGAAAGAGGAAGGAAGGAAATTAAAAGACAGAGACAGATGGCAAGACAGAACAATGAAGGTGGAGCGGAAACAGTAGAGAGAGGGGAAGAAGGATGAGAGGCAGAAACAGAGAGAAGCTTAACAGCTAAGAGAGACAAAGGGACTGCAGAGACGAAAGGAAGAAATTTTAGAGGGAAAAAGAGAGAAATGGAAGAGAAGGCGAAGAGGCTAACATAGGGACAGACAGGAGGGGCACAGAGAGGCAGAGACCAGGAGGGTGCCCTGCACCAGGCTGAGGGTCCTCAAGCCCCTACCATTGCCATTGGCCAGCTTGGCCAGGGTGATGATGACAAATTCGTCGGTGAGGTTGAGGGGCTTGAGGTGGTGTTGCAGCTCGTACATGACCAAGCTGAAGTGGTTTCGGGACAGAGCCACCAGGGTGTCACTGGCCACCTCTGCCTTGATGTAGCCCTCCATCTGCAGGGGGGAGGAAGGGGAGAGAAGGAGGAAAGGGAGGGAGGGACAGGAGTGGGACATATGACACCTCCCCCAACTGGGCCTCCAGGAAAAGCTTCCTGCCCCAGGCTCTCTCCATCCCTCCTGGCTCCCTTAGGCTCAATCTTACACCTGCTATGAGAGGTGACTACACAGGGCTGTGGGCATTCTGGGCCAGGCCCCAGTGGCCCAGCTCCTGGGCTGGCAGAGGGAAGGCACCGATGGAGCCTGGGGTCCTACCTCTGGGATCTCCCTCATCTCCTTGGAGGCGATGGCCACCAGCCTCCGCACGCACTGCTCCTCCAGCTCCCCCTCCTGCTGGATGATCTCCTGGAGGATGTTGTAAATGTTGACCTTGCGCTGGGTGGAAATCTGGGACACAAGTATGGTGGGTGGGATGGACCCAAGCACAAGTCCACCTCTCTCTCCCACTGTCCTCCTTCCCTACACCCCAACTGCCAGCCTCCAACCTCTTAGATCTCAACTCCTCTGTTTCCAAATCCTCCTGCTTCCCTTCTCCTGCCCTACTCATCCCACTGGCCCTGTCTTGTATATCTGTATTCCTGTCCCTGATTTCAGTCAACATCTGGTGAGGCAGGTGTTAAGCAATCAACACATAGGGTTCTCTATGCATGGGGCACTGGCCATCTTGAAAGCCCTAGAAGGCAGGCTCACC
The DNA here is from genome assembly GCF_001604975.1 of Cebus imitator. Taxonomy (NCBI): domain Eukaryota; kingdom Metazoa; phylum Chordata; class Mammalia; order Primates; family Cebidae; genus Cebus; species Cebus imitator. The sequence continues at coordinate 874,184 of NW_016107421.1, read as the reverse complement.
AGGGAGCATGTGGGCCAGGAAAATTGCCTCTTACTCTCTTCTAATTCCTGCATGATAGTGCTTATCACCACTGAAAATGACCTGGTTTAGAATGGGATTGGGCAGATGGATTGCATATCCCAGATCACACCTGGAGGGTCGTATTTGAGAATACTCATTTAATCAGCCACGGAAAGCCACTCTTAAGGAGTGAGGGTTGACTTTCTATGTGGTGCCATTGCCTGCGAAGCCCTCAGGGAAAAATGTCCTGCTACGTCTACTGGTAGGGAGGTTGCTCTCAACAGTCCAGAGATCTTAGCAAATTTGGGGACCTTAAGAAGAGGGAAATTCACCCAAATGTGTAAGTTCTACTGGTGAAAGCCAGTACAGGGAGTCTTGGTCTTGGTTTCCTATTTTTGGGACAGCAAATAATAGGGGTTTTCAGGGCTCCCAGAAATTAATGATGTGGCCTTGGTGGCTGCCCGGTACTGTGTGGCTCAAGACCAGCGTTTCTCAGTCTTTATTGTTATTATCATTATTGTCACTCCCAAGGGCATTTAGACCTTTTTTCCTAATCATACCCCAAGGACACTTTAGTGACACAGACAGGCACTTGTTCATGTGCTGTATACATATCTGTGCTTTACACATGAAAAAGTAAAATTTTCTTTGCCACCCAAGGACTAGTTTTACTTAATTAGAGGCAATATCACCCTGTTGAGAACGCAGGTTCTGGATTTTCACAGTAAACTCAAGGAGGCCAATATGCTTTAATTAACGCACTTACTGCACCCTATACAAATAGCCAGGCAAATTATGAGATGATCAGCCTTTTTTTGTGATCAAGAATAAACTTCGGAGAATATTTATAGTCACAAGAGAAAAACTGTCAAAGACTTGAGATAACAAGAGCAATCACTGAGTGGCCTCCCAGAGCAGCGCTTGGTTCTGCCTGGCAGACGCTGTGGAATTACTGGATTCTGTAGAGTGTATATCTGGGATTGCCAAAGCCACTTTACATCTCTGTAAGGAAAAAAGTTAGGTCCTAGAAAACTGATAACAATGCACGTGTTTCCTCCATAGCAATGAAAATCATTCCAGTTCATGGCAATGCAAATGGATTTTGTCTGGTAAAGCATATAAATCTCTATAGGTCAAATTCTCATTTGAACAGCTTTTAACATCTTACTGATTCCTTAACTAATTAAGGAGTAAACAAAATCTTTGATGCATGTTAATTTTTAAAATGTGCCTATTTGTTTATCGTCTGTTTATTGCCACTGATGACTCAGTAAGATCTGTGTGTTAATCATGATTTCTTACTTTCTGCAATTCCTGATGCTTTGACACCTGGGTCTTAGCTGACCCTAGAGAGACTACTCCTTCCAGAGCTAGCCAACTCCTAGAGATAGTAAGCAAGTTGTCCACGAGCATGTTTTTAAATACAAAACAACTGTTATGGACTGAATCATTGCCCTAAAAATTCCTGTGTTGAAGCCCTAATCCCCACTGGGATAGTATTTGGAGATTAGCCTTTTTGGAAGTAATTAGGGTTAAATGAAGTCACAGGGGTGGGAGGCTAATCTCATGGGATGGTGCCCTTATAAAAGGAAGAGAACACTCAGGAGAGCTTTCTCTGTGTCTGTGCATGCACAGAAGACTCATGTGAGGACACAGTGAGAGGGCAGTCATGCAAGAAAGCCAGCAAGGAAGCAAGGCTGCACAGAAACCAAATTTGCTGACACTTTATATTAGTCTGTTCTTGCACTGCTAATATAAACATGCCTGAGACTGGGTAATTTATAAAGAAAAAGAGATTTAATGGCCTCACAGTTCCACATGGTTGGAAGGCCTCACAATCATGGTAGACAACAAAGGGGAAACACAGTCACATTTTGCATGGCAGCAGGCAAGAGAGAACGAGAGCCAAGAGAAAGGGGAAACCCCTTATGAAACCATCAGACCTTGTGAGACTTATTCACTACCATGAGAACAGTATGAGGGAAACCACTCCATGATTCAATTACCTCCCATGACACGTGGGAATTATGGGAGCTATAATCAAAATGAGATTTCGGTGGGGACACAGCCAAACCATATCACACCTCAATCAGGGACTTCCAGCTTCCAGAATTGTGAGAAAATAAATTTCTGTTTTCTAAGCCACCCAGACTATGGTACTTCATTAGGGCACCCTGAGCAGTCAAGTGTTCCAACCAACCCAGACCCCCTCTCCCAATCACCTCCTTTATTGGGCTGTCACACTCTGGGCCACTATCCACCTGCCCTAATCCCTCAGGGCAGGTATCAGACAACTGGGATAGCTACTTTGCCCCAGAGTCCACAGAGAATATTCAAACTAGCCAATCCTGAGCCTTCTTACCCTACCTCGCCAGTCTCTTTCCACAGAAACCACAATAAAGCCTGATGCCTATAATTTCCCCTGCCTCCTTCTGCCTCCTCATGGACCCCAGTGCTTCCCTGTGTGATCCTGCATGGTGTGGTGGGCCCCTTCTCTTGGGAACTGTAAGTACCAAACTGCCTTTTCTCCTTTTTGTTTTTACTGAGACGGAGTCTTGCTCTGTCACTCAGGCTAGAGTACAGTGCCACAAAATGGCTCACTGCTGCCTTGACTCAAACAACAACGCTCCTACCTCAGCCTGCCAAGTAGCTGGGACTACAGACAGGTGCCACCATGCCCGATTTTTTTTTTAAGAAAAAAAATCTGTGGTCTTGCTATGTTGCCCAGGTTGGTTTTGAACTCCTGGCATGAGCCACCATGCCCAGCCAATAAATTGTCCTTTCAAGAGCGAGTGTCTCCTCAGCTGTTGATCTCAGCATATCTGAATAAAAATAAAGCCTACATTTTTTTTAAAAAAGCCTGTGTTAGTGTGTTCTTGCATTGCTATAAAGGAATACCTGAGGCTGGATAATTTATAAAAAAAAGTGGTTCATTTTGGTTCATGGTTCTGGGCTCCCTCCCTCTGGCACCATCCATGTGGCAGTTATTAAATGTAGGCTTTTAAATTTTTTTCTTTCTTCCTATTTTTGCTTTGTGATCTAAGATAAACTATCATCTCTTTAAAAATACTTATATGTATAATATATTTTTGGTAATCCTTGTGGCAACCACTATACAAAATCCTATAACAGACTCACTAAAAATAAAAATTAATTATTTAAAACATAACAGCATAAAGAAAGGAAGAGAGGAATTACAAAACAACCAGAAAGCAAGCAACATCATGGCAGTAGTAAGTCTTTATTTATCAGTAACAACACTGAATGTAAATGAATTCAGCTCTCCAATTATAAGCCATAGAGTGGCTGAACAGATTAAAAAAACAAAGATCCAACTATACACTGCCTACAAGAAACTGACTTCACTTATAAAGACACACACAGACGACTGAAAATGAAGTGATGGAAAAAGATATTCCATACAACTCAAAACCAAAAGAGAGCAGAAGTAACAATACTTACATCAGAAAAAATAGACTACAAATCAAAGACTGTAAAAGAGACAAAGGTCACTCTATAATGATAAAGGGGTCAATTCAGCAAGAGGATATAATAACTAGAAATATCTATGCACCCAACCCAGGAGCTCCAAAGTACATAAATCAAACATTAATAGATATAAAGGGAGAGATATACGGCAATACGATAACGGTAGGGGACTTAAACACCACATTCTCAGTAATGAACTGACAGACAGAAAATCAATGAAGAAACATCGCAATTAAAATACATACTAGATCAAACAGGCTTAAATGACATTTACAGAACTCGTCACCCAATGGCCGCAGAATGCACATTCTTCTCATCAGCACATGGAATATTCCACAAAATATACCATATCTTGGGCCAGAAAACAAGCCTCAACCAATTCAGAAACATATAGATCATATTATTTGTTCTGACCACAATAGAATAAAACTAGAAATCAACCACAAAAAACCTTTGGAAAATAAACAAACACATAGAAATTAAGCAATATATTGCTGGATGACCATTGGGTCAATGAAGAAATTAAGAAGGAAATTAAAAATTTTCTTGAAATGAATGGAAATGGAAATGCAACACACAAAAATCTATGTGATACAGCAAAAGCAGTACTAACAGGGAAGTTTATGGTAATAAAAGCCTATATCAAAAAAGTAGAAAGAATTCAAATAAGCAACCTAATAATGCACATCAAAGAACTAAAACAGCCAGAATACACCCAACCCAAAATTTGAAGAAGGACAGAGATCGGTGCAGAGATAAATAAAATCAAGAGTAATAAAACAATACGGTGGAACAAAAGTTGAGTTTTTGAAAAAACAAACAAAATTGATAAACATTTAGCTAGAATAAAAAATAAAAGAGTGAAGACCCAAATAAATAAAATCAGAAATGAAAGGAGACATAACTGAGATTGGCAGAAATACAGAGAACTGGCCAGGCACGGTGGCTCATGTCTATAATCCCAGCACTTTGGGAGGCTGAAACAAGAAGATCACTTTAGGTCAGTAGTTAGAGACCAGCCTGGCCAACATGGCAAAATCCCATCTTTACCAAAAATACAAAAATTAGCCAGGTATGGTGGTGCATGCTTGTAATGGCAGCTACTTGGGAGGCTGAGGCAGGAGAATTGCTTGCACCTAGGAGGCAGAAGTTGCAGTGAGCCAAGATCACACCACTTCACTCTAGACCAGGCAACAGAGTAAAACTGTGTCACAAAAAATAATAATAATAATAAAATAAATACAAAGAATTATTAGAATTATGAACAACCATATGCCAACAAATTTGAAAACCTATAGGAAACAGATAAATTCCTGGACACATGCAGCCTGCCAAAGTTGAACAATGGAGAAATAGAAAACTCCAATGAACCAATGTTGAATAATGAGATTGAGGCAGTAATAAAAAGTTTATCATCAAAGAAAAGCCCAGGACTGGATGGATTCACTGCTGAATTCTACCAAACATTAAATAAAAACAAATACCAATTCCACTCAAACTATTAAAAAAATATTGATAAGGAAGGAATACTTCCAAACTCATACTACAAGGCCAGCATTACCCTAATACAAAAACCAGATAGGAACACAACACAAAAGAGAAAACTACAGGCCAGTATCTGCGATGAACATAGATACAGAAATCCTCAACAAAATATTAGCAAACCAAATTCAAAAACACAATAAAAAGATCATTCACCATGATCAAGTGGGATTCACCCAAGGATGCAAGGATGGTTCAATACATGCAAATCAATAAATGTGATACATCACATTAACAGAGCCAAGAACAATAATCATATGATCATTTAAACATATGCTGAAAAGTATTTGATAAATTCAACATCCCTTTATGATTTAAAAAAAAAAAACTCAACAAACTGGTTATAGAAGGTATATACCTCACAATAAAAGCCATATATGACAAACCCACAGCTAACATTGTACCACATGGAAAAAATGTGAAAGCCTTTCCTTTAAAATCTGGAGCAAGACAAGAATGCACTTTTTACTACTGCTATTCAACATAATACTGGAAGTCCTGGCCAGAGCAAATAAGCAATTTCTCTCAGGCAAGAGAAATAAATAAAGGGCATACAAAATAGAAAGGAAGAAGTTAAATTATCTCTGTTCACAGATGATGCAGTCTCACACTAGAAAAATACAAAGACTCCATCCAAAAACTGCTAGAACTGATAAATAAATTTAGTTAAGTTGCACATTACAAAATTGACACACAAAAATTAATATATGCCAAACAGCAAACAACAGAATACTTCACACAATCTGAAAAAAAATCAAGAAAGCCATCTCATTTACAATAGCTACAAAAAAATACAATACACCTAGGAATATATTTAACCAAAGAAGTGAAAGATCTATGCAAGGGAAACTATAAAATACTGATGAAAAAATTGAAGAAGGCACAAAAATAGGAAAGCTATTTCATTTCATGCTCATTGATAGAAAAATTAATATTATGAAAATGACAATACTACCAGAAGCAATTTACAGATTCACTGAAATCTGTGTCAAAATACTAATGACATCCTTTACAGACAATTTTTACATGAAACCATAAAAGACCCTAAATAGACAAGCCATTCCTGAGCAAAAAGAATAAAGCTGGAGGCATCACACTACCTGACTTCAAAATATACTATAAAGTCATAGTAACCAAAATAGCATGGTACTTACTGGCATAAAAACATACACATAGACCAATGGAACAGAATAGAGAACCCAGATGTCAATCTATGTACTTACAGTTAACTCATTTTTGACAAAGGTGCTAGGAACATACAATGGTGAAAGGACAGTTTCTTCAATAAATGGTGCTAGGAAAGCTAGATAACCATATGCAGAAGAATGAAACTAAACCCCTATCTCTCACCATATGCAAAAATCAAATCAAAATGGACTAGAGACTTAAATCCAAGAACTAAAACTACGAAATTACTAGAAAAAAAAATCACTGGGGAAATGCTCCAGGAAATTGGTTTGGGCAAAGTTTTTTTTGTGTAAGACCTCAAAAGCACAGGCAACAAAAGCAAAAATAGACAAATGGGATTATGTCAAGCAAAAAAACTTCTGCACAGCAAAGAAAACAATGCACAAAGTGAAGAGACAACCCACAGAATGGGAGAATATATCTGCAAACTCTCCATCCTACAAGAGATTAATAACCAGGATATACAAGGAGCTCAAACAAAAACAAAAAAAGAAAGAAAAAAAAATCCAATTTAAAAATGGGCAAAAGATCTGAACAGACATTTCTCAAAAGAAGACATACAAATGGCCAACAGAGATACAATAAAATGTTCAACCTCACTAATCATCAGAGAAATGCAAGTCCAAATCACAACGAGATATCATCTCGCTCCAGTCAAAATGGCTTTTACCCAAAATATAGAAAATAACAGACGATAGCAAGGATGTGGAGAAAGGGGAACCCTCATAAACTGTTGGTAAGACTGTAAATTACTGTAGCCATTATGGAAAACTGTATGGAGGTTCCTCAAAAAAGTAAAACTAGAACTACCATATGATCTGCAATTCTACTGCTGGGTGTGTATCCAAAAGAAAGGAAATCAATATATCAAAGAGATATCTGCATTTCCATGTTTATTGCAATACTATTCACAATAGCCAAGATATGGAATCAACTCAAGTGCCCATCAATGGATGAAGGAATAAAGAAAGTGTGGTATATGTGCACAATGGAATATTATTCAACTGTAAAAAGAATGAAACCTTGTCATTTACAGCAACATGAATGAAACTGGAGGACACTATGTCAAGTGAAGTAAGTCAGGCACAGACAGATAAATACCACATGTTCTCACTTGTACATGGGAGCTACAAAAAAGGTGAGCTCATAGAAGTCAAGAGTAGAATTTTGGTATTAGGGTCTGGGAAAGGTAGGAGCAGAAGGGGATTGGGAGATGTTGGTTAACAGATACAAAATTACAGCTGGAGAGAAGGAATAAATTATCTTCTATAGCACTGTAGGTATAAATACATTTAACAATGATTGATTGTATATTTTCAATAAACAGTTTTGAATGCTTGCAACACAAAGAAATGATAAATTGTTTTCAGCAATGGAAACGCGAATTACCCTGATTTGGTCATTATACATTGTATATATGTTCTGAAATATTACTTTGTATCCTATATATACCTACAATTGTTATGTGTCAACTAAAAATAAAAGGGGGAAAATGCACATGTAAATCCAAATCCAACAAAAATAATGAAGCTTTTTATAAATAAGCTCCTCCTCATAGCACCCCGTTGCTACCCACCCCAAGGCTAACAGGTAGTCTAAAATATAGGAGTTCTCAACGTGTGCTCTCCAGATCAGCCTCAGCATCACTTGGGAACTTGTTAGAAATTCTGATTCTCAGGCTCCACCCCAGACTTACTGAATCAGAAACTCTGGAGGCGGGCCCCAGCAAGGTTTGGACCAGCTCTGGTCTAAAACTCTGTCTAGTCCAAAACCTTGTCTGGTACAAGGTGATACAAACCTTGTCTGTACAAGCCCATCACGGTCTCTGGTTGCACACTGTATCACTCCCTCCAACATCCTCTAGCCCAGTCCCCTAACCCAGCTAAACATCTCCCCACTAGCCAAACATCCCTGCACCCTGTGTCTGGTGTGTCTTTACTTTCCATGCCCACTTGTTCAACATCTTTGCAACTCAACTCATATGCTCCAGGACAATGGCTCCCAAACCCACTATGTCCGAATACAAGGGAACTTTTAAAAATTGTGAACATCCCAGGTCCCAATTGGTACTCAAGGAGTAAGCACCTCATAGTCTTGATCATCTCTGTATCCCAGTACCACGCACCACATCTGTGATAGTAACTATGCGCTGGGTGGTGGACACACAGCATACACAGCTAGAGGTGGCTGAGCCCTGTGGGTGAGGACCCTACCTCCGGCACCTGTAGGCAGCGGATGAGAGTGTTCATCACCACAGAGGGCTCAGCAGTGGCCTTCTCCGTGATTATCACTGAGGCCAAAGTCTTCCGCATGTCAAGGCCTGCCCCTGTCGTGTCCGTCTTTGCTGAGTCGCTGTCAATGATGTCCAGGAGGTTCACGACTTGTTGAAAGGTTCCTATGAAAACAAAGACCACCCAGGTGCAGTGTGGAAATGACCATGACAGGAGGTGCCCTGGTACCCCTGGCCTTGCCTCCACCTGCACAGCTCCAGCTTCATGTGTGGTGTGATGTCCATTGTGTGGATGGAAAAAGGGAGACCGAGGCTGGGGCTGCAGTCAAAAAGTTAGTGGCTGAGATGGGGCAGGAAAGCAGAGATGTGGCTGACATTCTTACCATTGTCATCTGATTCAAGAGGCCCCAGGTCCTCTGCTTCCTCTGATACCTCCTCACTCGAGTCTACTGCTGCTTCTGTAATGGCTTCTGTCATCTCTTCCTGAAGGTCTTTTGAGATCAACAGAATTTGTAAAATATGGGGTATGGCAACACGCCCTATGATGACCCCAATGATCTATACCCTTCCATACAGCCATCCCCTTGAGGTTGTATGGGTGGAACCTGTGACTTCCTTCTAACCAATAGAGTATGGCAAAGGTGATGGGTGACCCTCTCTTGAGTGGATTTCATCATATGGCAAAAATGGTGGGATGTCACTCCCATGATCACATTACATCATGTGAGATTCCCTTAGCAGACTGAAAAAAAACATTCTACTGGCCTTGAAAAGTAAACAGCCAGCTGGATGTGGTGGCTCATGCTTGTAATCCCAACACTTTGGAAGGCCTAGGAGGGCAGATCATCTTAGGTCAGGAGTTCGAGATCAGCCTGGCCAACAATGATGAAACCCCATCTCTACTAAAAATACCAAAAATTAGCTGGGCATTGTGGCGGGCGCCTGTAATCCCAGCTACTCAGGAGGCTGAGACAGGATAATTGCTTGAACCAGGGGAGCAGAGGTTGCAGTGAGCCAAGATTACACAATTGCACTACAGCCTGGGCAACAAGAGTGAAAATCCATCTTGAAAAAAAAAAAAGGAAGAAAGAAAAGAAAAGAAAGAAGGAAGGAAGAAGAAAGAGAGAGAGAGAGAAAAGGAAAGAAAAGAAAGAAAGAAAGAAAGAAAGAAAGAAAGAAAGAAAGAAAGAAAGAAAGAAAGAAAGAAAGAAAGAAAGAAGGAAAGAAAGAAAACAAAGAGAAAAAGAAAGAAGGGAAGGAAGGATAGAAGAAGAAAGAGAGAGAGGAAAAGAAAGAAAGAGGAAAACAGCCATGATGCAAATGGCCTGAGATGAGGGCCATGTACCAAGGAACTGAGGGGCTCAGTCCTACAACCATAAGAAACTGAATTCTCCAATAAGCATATGAGCTTGGAAGAGGTAGCTGAACTCCAGAAAGGACTGCAGCCTGTGAGACCCTAAACGAACAACCCAGTAAAGACATGCCCGGACTCCTGGACCATGGAACTGTGAGATAATCAATGGATGTTCTTTTAAGCAACTGAGTTTACCATAATTTGTTATACAGCAATAGATAATATGCTTAGTTTAATAGAGGCCCCTCTCCCTCTCTTCTAGACACTGATAACTAATGGCTAATGAGAAATCCATATCAGCAGCTCTCAAAACTCCTTTAAGGGGTCCTCTCAACATCCACAGCTTCTTAAAAATTGAGAAACACTAACATAGATGTCAAGATGGTGGAATAAAGGCTCTCAGAGGCTTTCTCCTCCTGTCCCACGTTCCTAAATCCTCAAAGGTCCATCCCATGGCTCTTTACTATCCCAACTCCCTTTTCCTTTAAAGGTTTTTAAAGAGCTACTCTGGGACCTAAATACTGACCTTCCTTTGGGGTCCTCTTCTGGATGAAACAAAAATTAACCACAAGAAAAAGCTCTGCCCTTTGCCCAATACACATCGATGAAAATGCGAATGGCAGAATTGGCTGTCAAAGTGAGGCAGTTGAGCTCTTCAGTCATATTTCTTATAGGAATGGGTCTCCTGGCAGGGTGGGAGGGCTTCACTAGAGCTATCACCGTTAGATCCCAGACCCTTGGAACTTTGAGATCCAACTGCCTCCCTGAGTCTCTGTCAACCCAGGGCTTTGAAGAGTGCCCAGGGCTCTGGAGTAAAAACTCCACATCATGTTGCCATTCAACATTTCTGTTATTCACATGTGTGTGGTGAAGTACAGGGGCCTGTTTGGGAAGGGGAGATGGTAGAAGTGGGGTTGGCTTATAGCCAAGTCTGAGGGAGACACAGCCTATGAGCCCTGGATGGGGAGATGTGGTCAGGACAGTTGGAGAGGAGAGGAGGGGCAGACCAAGAGGCCCTGGGGAGAGTACTCCTCCTTCCCAGAGACTGGATGACTTGTGGGATAAGAAAGTGGATTCCCACTAGCAGAATACTACAAGATAAAGAGCATCAAAAACAGGCAGGAGAGGAGGAATTCTGATTCCCTAACCCAAAAGTGGAGCCCAAAAGATTTCCCTGTCATTTATAGCTAGGAAAGACGATCCAGGTCACAGTTAGAACAATGAAATGCTGGCCTTTGGGAAATTTTCTATGCACTGCAAGACAACAGGAACAAAACTCAGAGACATCTAGGGCCAAGGCTGCTTAAGTGGAATTCCCACTCCAAGTTTGCCCATCCAGCCAAATGGGAGGAGTTCTTCAGCCTGTGCTTGGACACCTCTAATACCTGGGAGCTCGTTACTCTCAGGAGCAGCCTCTTTCTACTTCATGGAATTCAGATGGCTAGAAAATGAGCTTTCTTATCATACCCACATTTCTTCCCCATAAAATTCCTGCATCATTCCTAGCTCCATGCTTGGAGACACATCGATCACCATCTATAGACATCAGCAGCTATCCCCTGCCCCTACTTCCACAGTAGTGCCCTCTGCACTCCCTACTGAGCCTTCTTTCCCCTTTGAAAGATCACTCAGGTGATATGGTTGCAAGTCCATTCCACAGACCCAGACTGCATGCCTACCGTGTGCAGCTAAGCATGGCTTTCCATGCTGCAGTGGCTACAGGGTAGGTGGAACAGCTTTGTCCTCTGAAGGTCTTCAGATGCAACACATGAAAAGTGATACATTTAGAGCCAGATGTGAATGTGTCGGCAATTGCTGTGTAACAAACCACCTCAAAACTTAATGACTGAAAACAACTGATTATTATAGTTCACAAATGTATGAGTCGCCTGGGTGGGTCTGTGGATCTGTGCCGTGTCCAGCTAAGCACAACCAGACAGCTGGAGGGCTGGCCATTGGCTCGCTACTGGCTGAAGCGACTAGGGTGATAGGAACATCATGCAGCAGTGCTAGCCCAGGCTGTGCTCGCAGCAGCTGGGGAGGCTTCTTGAGGCCCAGACTTGAACCCAGTGCTCATCATCTGCTACATTCTATCAGCCAGGGCAGGTCACAGGACAGCCAGGACCCGCAGTCTGGAGAAATAGATTCCTCCTTTTCATGAGAAGAGTTGCAAAGTCACATTGTGAAGGATATGGCAATCAGGAGGGGTGGAGAGGGGGTCATTTTTAAATTACACACAGGGTGAGTGTGTGAGCCATGGCCAAAAGTAAGAGGCCCCTGAGCATGTTATTGAGAGAGGACATGAAGGCAGTGAGACCAGGGAGGAAGAAGTGGGCTCTGCTTGGTTTTCTGAATTGAAAATACTTTTTTTCACAGCGAAACCCTGCCTCTACTAAAAAATACAAAAGTTAGCCAGGTGTGGTGGTGTGCGGCTGTAGTCCCCTCAGCTACTCAGGAGGCCGAGGTAGGAAGAATGGCTTGAACCCAGGAGATAGAAGTTGCAGTGAGCCAAGATTGTGCCACTACACTCCAGCCTGGGCAACAGAATGAGACTCTGCCTCAAAAAAAAAAAAAAAAAAGGAAAATATTTTTTTTTTTTCTGATTATGACAACAATTTTGGACTCACAATCCACTCACAAAATCAGCTTCTCTTAGATGCCATCACTCTATGGCACTTTGCACCTCTACTTCTATGGGAAGTACCCAGGAAATAAAACACTTTATTTGTAGCAACTTGTGAGCTTAAATACACAAAAGGGCCAAGATGTAATGTGGGAAAATGGAAATATTGTGCAGAAGCTGATTGTATTAGTCCATTTTCAAACTGCTATGAAGAAATACCCAAGACTGGGTAATTTATAAAGAAAAAGAGGCTTCATGGACTCACAGTTCCACATGGCTAGGGAGGCCTCATAATCATGGCAGGAGGTGAATGAAGAGCAAGGGCACATCTTACGTGGTAGCAGGCAAGAGGAAGCATGAGCAAAAGGGGGAAATCCCCCTATACAACCATCAGATCTCGTGAGAACTCACTATCACACAAACATCATGGAGATAACTGCCTCCGTAATTCAAATTACTTCCCACTGGTTCTCCCTAAGGACACATGGAGGTTATGAGAATTATAATTCAAGATGAGATATGGCTAGGGACACAGCCAAACCATGCCACTGACCCAGAGGCAGCCTCTACAGAGTGGATTCTGTGCAGCTCACAAGGTTCTCTCTCCCCTTACCCAAGTAGCCACAGTGATGAGGTGGTGGGAGCCATGTTTTCTGTCTTTAATCCCTCTCAGCATTGCTGGTTGGACACGGAGTGGACACCTGACCCAGCTGGACCAATCAGATTCTGACTTTCAGGAATTTGGCACTCTAGGCCAGAGAGAATCCAGTCTGTCTCTTATGGGATCTTGGGAGCTGGGGCAGAGGCTGGGGGATGGTCCTGGGTGGACCAGGAAGGGCTTTGAAGGAGGGTGGATGTAGTTTAGGGATCACTGCACAGCCTCAAGGATGTAGGGCGGGAAATAGTGTGGAAAGAACGTTCTAGCCACTACCTAGGGAAGAAGGAGATGGAGCTGGGGTCAGGGAACCAGCTGAAATCTTCACTCTCCGCACCCCAGCTCCAACTTGAAGCTGACAAATTTAAAACTTCTGCTTGTAATGCAAAGCAAAAACAAACAAACAAACAAAAAGTAAAACAAGGCAAACAAAAAAAAAGTAGAGAAAATTCAGTACATGACAAAAAGGACATTCTGGTTAATGCAGTATGCACTCTTACCAAATCCTCAGGGTAATACACTCCAATAGGAAAGCAGAAAATATCCTCCAAAAAATAAACACAGACGGCTCAACGACTTGAAAACAAAGGCAACCTCTAATAATAACAATCACAAAAGCACATTGAAAACAAGTTCCTCCTTTTCTCCTATCAAACTGACAGGCTTTCTTTTTCAAAATAGTACTTTGTGCTAATGAGGGGGTGGGAACCTGTCTCCCTCACACGCTGATACTAACAGTTTGGGGATGCAGTGTGGGTATTTCTCAAGCTATTTGCCCAGGGTAGCAATGCAGGTGGTGCCCCACCCGGATCCCCTGTGTACCTCTTCAGTGACAAAGGCGTGTGCTTCTCTCTTGTCAGCTCCCTCTTTCAGAGTCCCTTTGTGGCCAAATGGAAGTGCAGAGAAATTACGACTACCTGGGAGTATGTCTTGATCACTGACAAGGCAAGTACTCAAACACCCAACACCCATGCTCCTCTTTGGGATAAGTCTGGGGTGTCTTTTCTCCACTGGCTCCCAGAGTCACTCAGCAGGATGAAGCTCCAGTTGCCCACAAGAGAGCCGGCTCCTGGTGGCCATCACCACTTCTCACTCTGCCAGTCCTCTATCGGAGTTTCCTTTACTTCCTAAATAAACTCCTGGCTCTTGAATCCTCATCTCAGGGGAACCCAGACTGAGACAACTAGCACTTTCTTGTAAGTGTTATAAAGCACGTTCCCACAGAAATAATAATGGGTATGTGGAAAAACTTAGTTACTAGGATGTCTAGTGAGGTCTTTTTTTTTTTTTGTCCCACTCTGTTGCCCAGGCTGGAATGCAGTGGTGTGATCTCAGCTCACTGCAACCTCTACTGCCCACCCCCGCCCCGTTCAAGGATTCTCCTGCCTCAACCTCCTGAGTAGCTGGGATTACAGGTGCCTGCAACCACGCCCAGCTAATTTTTTGTATTTTTAGTAGAGACAGGGGTTTCATCATTGTTGGCCAGGCTAGTCTCTAACTCCTAACCTCCTGCGATTCACCTGCCTTGCCTTTCCAAACTGCTGGGATTACAGGCATGAGCCACCGTGCCCACTGGGGTCTTTTTTTTTTTTTTTCTAATTAAACAAAATAATAAAAGTGAATCCAACCAGAAGCTGTGGTTAAATAAATCCTGGTATATCCATGAAATAGAATACTGCTTGATCACTGAAAATGAATTAAATATTATACAAAAACAGCTTGGGAGAATCTTCATGACAGAGTGGAAAAAAGAGTGTTAGCAAACACTAAGTATATTCAGTGTATCTGCAATATTTGTAAGTATGTGTATTTGCCAAGTGGGGTTATTCTGGGCAATGTGATTACTGGCTATTTTTCTTTTCTCATCCATTTATTTGTGCACATGCAATGAAGGTGTGTGTGTGAGGCTCTATATTTTCCAAATTTTCTGTCATAATCACATACTACTTTTGTAATTAGAAAATGAAACTTAGCAATAAATAAATGCAACACCAATGAAAACACTTAAATATAATTTATATGAATTTATTAAGATATTTTTAGTTGTAGGAAACATCAGAAAAAAACACACATGCCCAGCACTTCATTGCTGTGCTTTGGGTTTTTATCAAATTCAGCTACCTTTGACATAAGCATTAATCATCTTCTCAAATACACCACCTACCAATTTTATAGCATCATTCTTTTTCCCCAAAGCAAGAAATCATATGCTGTTCTCAGTGCACTCCAAGCCATTCATTCATTTCACCTATGCTCTGAAGGTACAAAGGTTCCCCTTCTTTAAACACTGAAGGTGACATCTATGTAGCATGGACAGAGACGAGGACCGACCATTATTGGTAAAGGATCAATCGCAACCATCTACAGAAGCCAAAAGATAAAGTTAAAACTGCCATTTGAAGTAAGGGCAGTGGCGGGACCGCCTATGAATCCCATACTCCAAAGCAGGCCACTTTTCTAACTAAGAAAAGTAACATAGAATGCCAGCCTGTCCGCGTGTCCTCTGAAAGATGGCCCGTGTCATCCTGATCGAAGACACTGGAGGAGGCACAATACATATTCAATTATCTTTACTGACTAATGATTTGATTATTTTTATTTAAGAAAAAATTTTAAAGCACTCTAGGGCTGATTAATTTATACAAAGTATTTCCTTAATAAGAATAAAATGAATTTAACACTGATTCTGTTTTAAAGTTTGGAACTGATTAGGGAATCGTTCAACATTTCACCTTATTTCCCACCCACTTCTCAATGCGTTTTGGATTTGTGGGCTTTCTTAACTCGCCCTTTTTTCCCAAAGCATTTCCGGTAGCCGTAGGCACAACATTTAAAGGCAATGAAGGCCACTGTCAGCACGATGGCCAGGAGGAAACCAATCACGTCCAAGGAATGGTACTGGTACCAGGTGAGGTCGTGGGCTGCAGGTCGCAGGTGTGGCGCGCCCTTGTGCCTCATCACAAACTCCACCCAGAACACCGCCAGGTCCAGTGGCTCCACCGGGCGGTCCTTGTGAAGGCTGGAGAGGCGCATGATGTTCTCCTTGTAGCTAAACACAAAGACAGTTTCGTTATGCCTAGAACACCTCTGGTCATGAACAATCCTCCCTTTATGCTTGCTGCCAGCTAGGAAGGCTACTAGATTTTCCAAACTTGGGAAAGGAAACCTGTTTCTATTATTATTGTTGTTGTTGTATTTAGATACAGTCTTGCCCTGCTGCCCAGGTTGGAGTGCAGTGGCACAACCATAGCTCACTGCATCCTCCCCTCAAGCCATCCTCCCCCCTCATCCTCAGAGTAGCTGGAATCATAGGCATGCACCACTATATCTGGCCAATTTTTAAATTTTTTGTAGAGACAGGGTCTCACTGTTGCCCAGGCTGTGTTACTATTATAACCTGAAAGGGAACCACACACATATTCTTAATAAATGTTTTTGATCTCTTTAAAAAAAGGAAGAGAAGGAAAGAAGAAATCAAGGAAGGGAGGTAGGGAGGGAAGGAAAAGAAAGACCAAAATTATATTTCAGAAATATTTTAACCTTGCTTCTACTTTTCTTCTTAGTGATATTTTTGTGAAAATTTTCATTATACTTTCATACAGTAAAATGAAAAAAGGAAAATACCATGTCAGAAATTATAAATAGTCTGAAGTTTGTAAACAACCACCTCTGGCCAAAGTAAAAGGCATTTGTAAGTGCCAAATTCAAGGTGATGATATATTTGTAATTCCGTCATTGAAACACTGAGCTGTCCAGGTGCCAGATTCAGCATGAGGCTGTGCCTGTGCAGCCACTTAGTGCAAAATGGATTTCTGTTTACTCCGGACAGTGTTGATAGCCCAATCAGAACATCTCAATCCAAAATGGGTTAGGTGCTTCAACCCTTGGTGCTAGAGGTATGAAGAGGAGGCCGAGGAGGAAGAGGAGAGGAAAAAGGAGGAGGAGGTAGAAATGGGAGAAGAAAGAAAAAAAAAAAAAAGACCCTCCTATTCAGGACTGATCATGATCACTGTTGACTGATAGGGTTTGGATGTTTTTCCACACTCAGATCTTACGTTGAGTTGTAATCCCCAATGCTAGAGATGGAGCCTGGTGGCAGATGTTTGGATCATGGCGTTGGATCCCCTGTGGCTTAGTGCTGTCTTCCTGACAGTGAGTTCTCTCGAGTTCTTGTGAGAGCTGGTCATTAAAAAGCGTGTGGCACTTCCTTCCCAACTCTCTCTCTTGCACATGATTTTGCCATGTCACGTACAAGTTCCTGCTTTGCCTTCTGCCATGAGTAAAAGCTCCCTGAGACTCCCCCAGCAGCCAAGTGATGTCAGCACTATGCTTCCTGTATAGTCTGCAGAACCACGAGCCAATGAAACCTCTTTGCTTTATAAATTACCCAGTCTTGTGTATTTCATTACAGCAATGCAGGAACAGCCTAATTAATACACTTGTCTTTAAACATATCTGTAGTGTTATTTAGAAACATTATTATAATGTAATATTAGTATTGGGCTATAAATCATGTTAAACATCATCTTCCTTTTATGTAAATCTTAAGATGGATTTTCTTGGAAGCTCCTTTTTTTTCTTCTTATAATTATTATTTTTAATGAGATGGAGCCTCGCTCTGTCACCCAGGCTGGAGTGTAGTGGCACAATCTCAGCTCAAAGCAACTTCTCCCTCTCGGGTTCAAGTGATTTTCCTGCCTCATCCTCCCAAATAACTGGGATTATAGGCACACACCACCATGCCTGGCTAATTTTTTTTTTTTTTTGGTAGAGATAAGGTTTCCCCATGTTGGCCGGGCTGGTTTCAAACTCCTGACCTCAAGTGATCTGCCCACCTCAGCCTCCCATAATGTTGGGATTACAGGAGTGAGCTATTGCACCTGGCCCAAACTTTCATTAATTCATTCGGTAGTTATTGAGCACCTATTATGGCCTGGTCGTCTGCATAAACTGGTGTTTAAAGATTTTCCACTTCTTTTCCTTTTGTGCAAGTACTGTCCCAGCTCAGAGTGTTGGAATCGTGCAGATTCACAATCAGACAGAGATGGCTCAAAAATGAACAGATGACAGGTAGTTAATAACTTGAGCTCACTGATTTGTGTTTTTTAAAAACTAATGTATTAGGGAACTTTCACCAAGTCATTCTTAGATTACAAGAAGTTATCTATACTGCTGAACAAAGAATGAAAATTATATTAATAATGTGAGCCTCAAGAAGGAGCTGCATCAGCTCAGGGAATAGGTCAGATTTTAATGATATTGATGTGTGATCAGCATGTCCTGATATTGAGGTGGACAGAAGAAGCTGCTGGAAGGGAAGAAATGGGAGCACACCACCCAGCACTCCAGGCACTTAACTTTTCTTTTTTCTTTTCTTTCTTTTATTTATTTATTTTTTTTGAGACAGGGTCTCACTCTATTGCCCAGGCTGCTGGAATGTGGTGGCATGATCATGGCTCACAACAGCCTCCAATTTCTGGGCTCATGCAATCCTCCTACCTCAGCCTCTTGAATGGCTGGGACTACAGGTGTGTACCATGGTGCCCAGCCAACTTTACTCTTTTATCCAGTGGCACCACACACACATTAGCACCTCAAAGGTGGGAAGTCAGTCATCAGTCCTCCCCTGTTATCCCTTGCTCAAGCTGGTGTGTCCCTCTGTGTTCTATTTCCTCTCAACTGAACATGTTCCCCCTCTTCCCGTCTGTCTTCCGGGCTGTTACTTCCTTTGAAAGGAAGTAACCACAGGTGAAAGCAACTGACATTCTCATACACACACACACACACACACACACACACACTCATTTGAATGCACATGTGTACACCCACACATGAGCATACCCACATGCACAAACACACACGCATGTATAAACAAGAAGCAGCTTCATCAGCTCTTTTCTTTATAAATTACCCAGTTTTGGGTATTTCTTTACAGCAATGCAAGAACAGCCTCATACACTGTCTTTAAATATACCTGTAGTGTTATTTGGAAACATTATTATAACATAATATTAGTGTTTGGCCATAAATCATGTTAAACATCATCTTCCTATTAGGGTCTTGGGGTTTTTATAGGCACAGCATGGGGGAATGCCATTGTTGGATTTCATCCAACAATAAATCCAACTATCTATTGCTGGATGAAATCCACCATGGCCACCACTTCTTCCCAGAATGTTCTGATAAGCCTATTACCAGTGAGCCTGACAGTAATATACTAATTTTCATGCAGAAATCACTTGCCTTTTGAACCACTTTCAGGGCCATGTTTGAACAAATTTGCCTTTGCTTTTATTCAAAGCCTTTGTCTGTGATATCTTATAGCTCCCTCATTCATAAACTCCATGGACAAAATTTCTCACAGGTTCCAGTGCTGCGAAAAGCTGTACTTCTAAGCATTTGAGTTGTTTTTCTCTCAAGGATACTTCTTATAGTACTTCTTTCTGTGCAGTAATGTATGGATCAGATATCTATTATGTCAACTTTTTTATATAAATTGGCGTTTTAAATCTACCAGGGAAAATACAATTTTAAATAAATTTTATGATAAATTATGTAGGAATTAAAGGATCCTTTTATAAAGTGAATAATAATCTCTAAATTATCTTACTTATAAATCCAGGTCAGGCACGGTGGCTCATGCCTATAATCCCAGCACTTTGGAAGGCCGAGGTCAGGTGGATCACCTGAAGTCAGGAGTTCGAGACAAGCCTGGCCAACGTGGTGAAACACCATTTCTACTAAAAAAAATACAAAAATTAGCCAGGTGTGGTGGCGGGCACCTGTAATCCCAGTTATTTGCGAGGCTGAGGCAGGAGAATTCCTTGAACACAGGAGGTGGAGGTTGCAGTGAACCAACATCACACCACTGCACTCCAGCCTGGGTGACAGAGCAAGACTCCATCTCAAAACAAAAGAAAAAAATCCAGATTTTTATGTATTTGTTTTCATGTTTGAAACAATGCTATTAAATGCTACATAAATGTTTTCATACTTGAAACAGCTTATCATGAATGCCTGAATGCCATGGCCGAGGTACAGTGTTCTTCTATATCTTCTGTGTTACCTTTTGTCATTGATGACTGCCTTTAGCGCATTTTCTAAATCTTCAGAAGTCATTTCAAGAACATTCAGGGTCACGCCAGCTCCCTTAGTCTCCATGCGCTTTGCATTGTCCATCTGATCACCAAACAAGGGCATCATCACCATGGGAACGCCATTGCATATGCCTTCATAAATACCGTGGGAGCCAGAATGGGTGATAAAGGCACGAGTCTTCGGGTGAGCTGAGGTGCAAAATAGGGAGGATGTCAGCAGTCACGTCTCTGAGTTTCACAGTCTGACACATCTAAGTTCTGAAAACACTCCAAAGACTCAGTGTTACTCACATGCCCTTGCAGAAATTTCCAGAAGAAAATGTGGGTTGAGATGCCCCACTAGATAAAAAGCTGTGTAGGATATGTTGGCCGTAATATTTTCAAGCTCAACAATCCTTTAGAACAGCTGTGCTTAAGCCATTTTCTTAATTTGACCCTCCAATCTCCCAACATACCAAGCAGATCATTTTGGGGTAGCCACTTAACGAGTATCGTATTGTTCGCAAGATTCGATGGTCGGGTTCCAGTGTACCGCCACAGGACCTTGGAGGACAAAAAGAACAGAATGGAAAGAAAGAACATAATATGACTAAAAAACAAATCTGCTATACTAACTAGAAATAGGGGGTCCTCTGAAGGAACATAACCTTCAGCAGAGTAGGAGACTCAGTACTATGAAGGCTTCTGAGGACTGGCAACTTTCAGTGTCTTGTTTTGGAGGTTTATTTGGTATATGCACTACATGAATTTGTGAAAATTTATTGAGCTGTACACTTAGGATTTTTTCACTTTCCTGCACTTCAAGGGAAAGTTTGCTTAATAAAACAAGTGATGTAGAGCTATAACAGCAGAAATATAAGACATAAATTCAATGTCCTAACCAACAGCTTTTTGGAGAAATACTTCTATTTAATATGAAGAAACAATATCCTATTTATTTTATTTTTAAATAAATTCTTCCTAATACACTTTTGAGTCTCTTAGAAAAAATCAGCCTTCCGAGTGCAGCGGATCATAGTTTGAGTATTTGAGAGTCAAACTGAAAACAATGACAACAACCACGGCCAAAAACCTTTGGGTTAATAGTTGGGAAGTGGCAGGGAAAAGCTGTCTGAAGTTCCAACTAAGAGAATTAATCTAGAAGCTGGAAGTCTGGGGCTAGAGCTCCTGTGAAAACAGATATGAGGCCATAGTATAGAATCTTCTTACTGTCTGAGGGATTTTGCCCAAAGCATCAGCAATTTCCATAGCTTTCTTCTCTGGAATTTCTGAGACCATCGATCCCAAAGAGAAAACCACAATTCCATGTTCTCCAGAAGCATTAACGTAGGCTTCAAATTCCTAGAGCCAGAAGAGAAATTTTCAGTTAATTTTTTTCTCATATTATTTGAGGACTACATACAGTAAGTTATGAATTACATATCTTCTTCTTAAGAATATGATTAAAGGCACATGTGTTTGAAATAGAGTAAAAAATATTAACATGCAAGTTTTACAGTACTTTCCTCTCCTTTACTTCCTTCTAAAGGAGGAAGGCTTCTTGCTTACAGAATTATCTATGGGCTTCTTCCTTGAGATGCAAAATCCAGGTAATGTGCTAATTTTCCAAAAGAAAAGCACAGGTACATGCACACGCATGCACACACCTGTACATACACACAGTGACAATTCCACTTAGAGGACAGAGAGCAAGGCATCAGTGATAGGGAAGGGAAGAGCTGGGAAGGGCGTGGTCCCTTTAAATGGTATGAACGTGGGGAAGTGCTGGGTAGAAGACGGTGTGGTCCCTGGTGAGGGCTCCACCTCCAGGCCTATGCCCACGGACCTAGGCAAGGACAGGCATTTTTGTTTTCCTGCCCAAATGTTGCATTTCCCGAAACCACCCTCGCCTGCTTACACCCCCATCCTGTGCCTATAAAAACCCCAAGACCCTAGCAGGCAGACACACAGGCTGGATGTCAAGAGGAACTTAACAGGCACTGGCACGTTGGCAGGCCACCGACCAGCAGAATGACGTAGAGTTTGGCTGAGGCAGTTGGAGGAGGACCTAGGCCAGTAAGCAGCCCAACTCCAGGGGAAAGCCTTCCTACTCCATCCCCTTCTCGCTTCCCCCATCTGCTGAGAGCTACCTCCACTCAATAAATCCTTGCACTCATTTTCCAAACTCAGGTGTGATCTGATTCTTCTGGTACACCAAGGCAAGAACCCCAGAATACAGAAAGCCCTCTGTCCTTGGGACAAGGTAGAGGGTGTAATTGAGCTGACTAACACAAGCCACCTATAGATGGTAAAACTAAAAGAGCACACTACCACACGCCCACTAGGGCTTCAGGAGCAGTAAGCATCCACCCCTAGACACTGCCGTGGAGTCAGAGCCCCACAACCTGCCTGTCTGTATGCTTCCCGAGAGGTCTGGGCAGCGGGGAACTGAGAAAGTGAGCCACGTCCCATGTCACATGACCTGTGAGGGGGACAAAGACACTTTTCCTGTTTCATCAGCATGGCAATTCTTTTCCCACTGTAGATTTTCAGTGGTCCACTGAATCTCCCAAGAATCTCTCAAATTGTTTTATGGGTTTATTATTATTATATATATTTTACTTTAAGTTCTGGAATACATGTGTAGAATGTGCAGGTTTGTTACATAGGCATACATATGCTGTGGTGGTTTGCTGCACCTATTGACCCATCCTCTAAGTTCCCTCCCCTCGCCCCATAATCCCCAGCAGGTCCTGTTGTGTGTTCTTCCCACTGTGTCCATGTGTTCTCATTGTTCAACTCCCACTTGAGAGTGAGAACATGTGGTGTTTGGTTTTCTGTTCCTGTGTTAGTTTGCTGAGGATGATGGCTTCCAGCTTCATCCATGTCCTTGCAAACAACACAATCTTATTCCTTGTTATGGCTGCATGGTATTCCATGGTGTATATGTACCATATTTTCTTTATCCAATCTGTCGTTGATAGGCATTTGGGTTGGTTCCATGACTTTGCTATTGTAAATAGTGCTGCAATAAACATGCATGTCCATGTGTCTTTATATTAGAATGGTTTGTATTTCTTTGGGTATATACCCAGTAATATGATTATTGGGTCTAATGGTTTTATGTTTCTAAAAAACACTGAGGGAGCTAAGAAGATTGTGTGATGTGGCAGGGCTTGCCCAGAACCGGGGGGTTCCCTGGGACATGTGACTTACAGGGCTAGAACCTGAACAGTCCTGGGGAAGCCAGGATGCTGGTCACCCTAGATGTGAGACACCCTAGATGCTGAGACCTCTGACAGGGCTCAGCAAACACAGTTTGCACAGCAGGTCTCCTGCCAAGCCTGATTCGGAACATGACCAGGAAAGCCCCAGACACTGACCATCCTTCTCGTAAGGTAAGCCCCATCTCCCTGCCACCCTCACCAGCCCCAGGCCTTCGTGAGTCCTCTGATTCATAAGGGCTGTGTCTTGGCCTTTTCCCTGGGGTGAGTCATCCTCTCCACCACCATGCTGCATTTTTGGTTTGTAGCAAGAACATCCTGAGGATGATTTTATGAAGTCCTTCCTCCCTAGGGTCTGCACTACATCTCTCTCCTCTCTCTCTCTCTTTCTTTCTTGGAGAGAGACAGCTCATTCCCAAGTGCTCTTCAAGCTCTTTCTTCTGAGTGATGGTAAATGGCTTGCCTAAATTTCCTAGGGCCTTTGCTCCTTCACGAAACCCACTCTTTACTCTGAAGCTCACCTGGAAAGGGCTGAATCTAAGTACTTCTCTTTGTACACCCTCCCATGCCCATTCAGCAATCAGCAGGATGTGATTCACACAAAATTGAACCCACAGGTCCATAAAGGTCCGAAGTTAAATAGCTGGATATCACGAAAGTTTAAATGGCACAAGAGTTCATGTAGAGATTCACACAGGGCAAACTGCAGAGAAGTTGTTATCATGGCCAACTCCTACCTGAACCAGCTCTTATGAGGCTCAATAAAGGTGTAGTCCATCCCCTACTTGGCAAAGCATCCCTTAAACTTTGCCCTGATTTCACAGCTACTGGAATAACTAAAGAGTGAAGCAACATATTAACTAAAAATAACACTCCAATCCCCCACCATTGTCCAAAAAAAGATGAGATCGCTCTGAATGAGAGAATTTCCCTGCTCTGATGAGACTTCCCCACCCAAAATGAGACATATAACTCCAAAATTTTACTAAGAATTTTGTATTTTTAGTTTAGGCTTTTAATAAGATTTTCCCTTCCCAAATGCATTTCTTTTTTCCAGAATTCTTCTTTAGCACTTAGACACCATGTTGGACACCTGTGACTTCACCATGATGCATTCTCAGTAACCCACATATATCTCAACCTTCCCTGCTCCCAAGCTTTCCTCTCCTGGCCATCTCGAAGTCTCTGTCCTCACTAATCTTACATTTGGTTGTTTTTCTCAGACCTAACATTGTGATTGTCATCTGTGAATCACTGCTATCTCACCCTGGCAGGGGAGCGACATCCTGGAATTCTTGAGTTTCATTCCTTTTCTCCCAAAGTTGTTCCGCTATCTCTTTTCCTTCAGACACACCAAAGACATGCCAATGCTAGGCTGTGCTTTCTCTATGGACTTCTTTGTGCAATAAAGGTTTTATCTTTCTTCTTAAAGTTCAGGAGTTTTATCAAGAGTATTGAGCATAGGACAATCACCACAAGAGGAAGGGAAGTCTAAAGTAGCATGTTCAGTTAACAAAGGAAAAAATAAAAATAGTAACTTGATCAACCAGTAAAAATCCAGAAAAGGGAGAATGGCAAAGTCAACTAAACATAGTAAACCGAGAGAGTTACAATCAAATCTATCAATTGTTAGACTCAAACAGACAAAATGCACTATTAAAGCAACAGTCTAAGCAGATTAACAATACCAGCTCTATGTTGTTTAAAAAGGAAGAAAGCTTGACAACAAAGCAGTACTAAAGATGCGCCAGGGAAGTGTAAACAAAAATAATACAGGAGTGGTGATATTAATATGTAAAAAGCGGAATTTCAGATTAAAACATTCAACAAGACAAAGAAGGTTACTAAAAGATACAATTTACAAAGATATTTTCACACCTAAGCCTGCTTGCACCAAACAAGGCAACAACCAATATGCAGTCCACACAATTCACCACTCAGACATTTGTGGTTATGTCAATAAATGCCAGAAAGCCAGCTGATAAAGTTCGGTGCCTCTCCTATAAACATCCTCACATAAAGAAGGAAATTATTTAAATCAATAAAGACTATTGCCAGAAAACAATGACCAACATAATTCAAAATAATGAAATGATAATCAATTTCTATTAAAATAGGGAATCTTTGCTATTGCCAAAATTATTCAGCTGTTTTTAGAGATTCTAATAAATTCAATAATCCTGATATTTGGCATGGAATTTAGAACAGAAGAAACCAAAATTTCTTTATCAGCAAATGACTGTCTATTATTTTTACTATGAAAATCAATATTTTGATGAGATACCTGAATAGTGAGTAATCAGCTAGAGATAGAAATGGAAAAAATAACATTCACAGTAATGACCCCAAAAAACCTGTAAAACACCTAAGAAAAGATGATTGAGAAAGAAACAGAACAAACGTTTTTTAAACTACGAAATATTTTATCTTTTTAAAGGAAGTGTTTAAAGTCACAACAACAAAAAATCCTGTAATACAAATTGTAATGTTCCTCTGTGGGGAACTAGATTAGATCCCTAGTGGAATACACTGTGTGTGGTACACAAATACCATGAAATACTGTTTCGTAGTTTAAAGAGTCATAATATTTAAAACTGGAGTAATATCCATGACATATTGGTAAGTGAGCAGTGGGGATGCACTCTTACTCTATTTTGTAGAAAAAGCAGCCAAAAAATTCTGTATGTGTGTATATATATTGGTATGTAACAGCTGGAGTACAAAGAACTATAAAGAGCTATTGGGGAGTACTCTCTACCCAGTAACCCAACCTCAGTTGGCACCTTTCTTCTCATTCGTTCATTTATCACGTATTTGGTGAGCACCTATTCTGTGCCTTAGGTGCTGATATTTGTGGGGCGCCAAACACATGCAGACCCATTGGCAGGTGTTGAGGAGGCAGCATCCAGTGGATGTGATTAATGCAAAGTCACATGTGCCCCCACAGGGCTCATGATGTGAAGCGGACAATCAACAATTATCTTAAGTGAAGCGACTGCCATATTTGATGTGCTATGAAGGAAACTGCACAGGAAATTTTAAAAAGTAACATGCAAGTCATGTTGGAGGTATAGTGAAAATAAGGTCTGGTGCTCTCCGAGGGTGATTATCAGTCCCTTAATGGGAGCCAGACCCAGCACTTGGGAAGTACCTGGGCTGCCAGTAGATCCTCAGCCAATCTTCAAAGGATAAATGAATGAACGCTCACTGAAATGTCACCTCCTCAGAGAGTCCTTCCCTAGCCCTCCACCTGAAGGAGTCTCTCCTGTTCTTCTCTATCCTCTCTGCTGAGATTTAGATGAGGATGTGAACGCTACTTTTTGCATACCTCAAACTCTGTGAGTGAAAAATGTACGCAATGGCATGAGAATGAAACCCATGACCTTTCTGTATCCTGTCAGAACCTGACTGGTGATTCACTCACTGGAAGAGAAGGGAATGCAAAATCCAGCTTCTTATTGGAATATTTAGAAACTGGAGTTTTAACCAGGATCACAAAGGTAACTTTTATTACCAGGATCTATCATCAAAGCATGATTTCATCAGTCCTGAACTTTGTCTGCCCGACTGAATCCAGGGCAAGGTGCAGCCTTCAATTAAGTTTTCTGCAAGGTGTCCCAAATCCAGCATTCTGTGCTTATGGCATTTAACAGCTTGTTGTTTCTAAATGATTACTATCCACTGGAGCACACAGAGTAAAACGTCCAAGCCATGCTTTCCAAAAATCTCAGATACAAAGAAATCATCCAGAAGATGATGCCAAAGACAGACTCAGGCCTAGGAGTCAGAAATTAACAAAAGAGGGCATTTTAAAGTATCTCAGCATGCTCGCTCTACATATATCTGGGGTTAGTTAACCAAACCAAAGTAATACCTCTGAAAGAATATATGCATGTAAAGGTCCCACTCCAATACACACCTGGGATAGTGGATTTTTGAGCAGGCAGTTGATCCCACCAAGGAAAATCATACTGGGCATGATGGGCCTGGGGTAATCCTTCACAAAATCACTTCTAAACAGCCAGATAGCTGCAGAGCTCAATAGGTCCTGGACAGTTACATCTTTCTGAAGGAATTCTGAGGCAAGGGTTGCATACGGGGAATAAACAATGTTGCACAGAAAGTTCTGTGAAAAGCCAATGAGCATGTTCTTCACCCGCTGCAGGAAGGTCATGCGATCTGAGTTAGCGGACAGAGTCCTGGGCACGTAGGAGAATGGGTTGGGGCACTGGGTAGCCTCAAATTCCAGGTGGCATGGCAGTGCATGCAAGAAGAATACAGTAGGCAGAGACAGGTGCTGGGCCACGATGGGGCCACAAGGAAGGAAAGGGTCTGTCAGCATGACATCAAAGCTGCTTTCCGCCAGGAAGGCAATGAGCTCCTTGTTGTGCAGTAAGTGAGAACAGCCAGACAAAAGCATAGCAGAGTCCTTTTTTATTTTCTTGTATGTTTTGATCACACGCTGCAGGAAAGAATCGTTCTCAAAAACATTATGCCCAAGACTAACAAAAGACTCTCTCACATCCTCCTTTTGGAATGGCACAGGGTACGTCTTCAAGGTGTAAAAAGCTCCCTCTGTGATGTACATCGAGGCGTCGGGTGCTAGGACCACTATTTCATGCCCCCTCTGCTGCAGCTGCTGGATGATCCCAAGCATGCTTAGCCAGTGGCTGCCATCCACTGGGACCAAGAGTATCTTCCCAGCATGGGACACTACTGGGCCCAGCACACACAGCAGCAGGCCCAGGACAAGCTGGCATCTGCCCCGGGACTCCGCAGCCATGGTGACTTTGCTCCTGCCAGAGGTTCACCCTCTCCTATTTATATAGATGGCAAGAATCAATCGATAGACCAAGTTAATGTTTGATTGTGTCACATGACTATAAAGCCGTCAGTACACAAAGGTAGCAGGGTGTTCACTTTCACAGAAAAGAAGGGGGAGCTTTACTAGGTTTCTTAATAGGCAACAACAGTTGAACTGGCCGAAGTTTCATACGCAAATCACATTCTTGAGTGAACACAGCAAAGTAGCTCCAGCACCTCTGGATCCATTAAATTAGTACTTCCATGGACCAAGAAGTGTTACCAGAGGGGTTACCATTAGGCTTCGTTTTCAGAAATTAAACAGAAAGCTTTTTAGAAAGCCTTTTAGAAAGAAATGAACACAACATCACAACCCTCGCTTTCGCTATGGAAACCTTGCTGAGAGTGCCGCTCCACAGCTTCCCGGGCACTGCCTGCTCACTTGCATCATGGGCTGCATTCCTTCATCCAACAAATATTTATTGAGTCACAGCACAGTGTGAGGTCTTGAGGCTGCAGGAGAGCCCACCACATGAGTCTCCTGCCTCCTCAGAACTCACGCGCCACCAGGAGAGCCAGACTCACCATTTAAACAGATGAGCAGGAACTTAGAAAGCGTGAACCATGCTAGGAAGGAAATGAACAGGAAGGTGGGGGGTGCGACGTGCTGGGGTAGAGAATGACCAGAAAGGGAAATTCACAGGGGGTGCACGTTCACGGAGCTCTTCCCCAAGGACAGGTCTGTATTTAAATAGTGTGAATCTGAAAGAGCAGCCCTGTAACATAGACCTTGAGTGGCTAACTGGACCTGGATTTACAATCGAGCCAACTGGCCCTTTACTCTGAGTGTCCTGAAAACCTGTACATTTTCATAGTTGAGGTTTTCGGCCCTCACCTGAACCAACCAATCAGAGCTCACCCACCTCAGCCACTCAGGGCTCAGCTTCATCAACCAATCAAAGCTCAGCTGTAATAACCAATCAGAATGCAGCTGCATTGACCAATCAGAACTAAGCAAGTTCCTAGCCTTCCTTTGCATAAATGGACCTGATTGGGAACCTGGGAAGGAACTTTTTGCTGTAAAACCTGCCTTCCTTGCTTTCTGTGGCATTCGCCTTCATTGTATACTAGAGGCTGTAACTCCCTGGTTTGCAAACTGTTCACTAGAACAAGATCTCTCTCTTCCAAATTCCTTTTCAGAGAACTTTGTTCACAACAAGAAACCAAATAGCTAAGCAAATTCAATTAAGCTAAATTGTACTCATTACATTGACCCAAGGTTCAGGGGAAATAAGGCATTTTGCGAAATTCTGATGACTGAGTTGAAGGCAAAGGAGAAAGATAAGCAAAAGCAGTAATTCAAATTTGTATGTATTGAGCATGGACTCTGGGGCAAGTATTGTGCAGCCAGAACTGTAAACGTTTCAATCTTTTCTTTTGGGATATACCACTATTCTATACAATCCCAAGATAATTGCACAGATCCCAACATTTAAACCATACACATCACTGGCCAGATATACCTGGGGATGTGCTTGGAGGATCATAGAGAAACAGCTAACTAAACTTTGGTGCCCTGTGGAGCATATTAACAGGAACTTAGGGTACCCTCTCTTCTGCTGCTTAGAGTTGAAGCTCTTCCCCACACCCAATCACTCTCTATTTTTTAGGACCAAGATTCTGGGAAAGCAGAAAAGACAGCAATGCTTTCACTCTTTGTTGTATCCTTATCTGCAATTCTGAAATTCACAGTTCAATTTAAATCTTAAGGATGATAATTCTTCCAAAGTCTCAATGCCATGCGAGTTCATTTGCAGATTACAGAGCACAACGGGACTATAAGCACACAAGTCACCACTGTAATGATTTTATGACTTTCGAGGCATCATGCAGAGCTTCCAAGCTTTTTGGGGCTGCTGCTGCTGTGTACTTGGATGGTTTGGAGCCACAGCTCTGTCCCTGACCAGAAGATATTTACTAATCTGAATAGCAGCCAATTCACATTCATGCTCATGAATTACAACAGAGAACCACTATTAAGCAATCCAATAAATCTCTGCTCTGGAACCAAAGCAGAATCCATTGCTAATTCCCTCATCCACCAAATATTTATGGAATGTGTGAGCCCTACTATATGCCAGACACTATGCTAGGAACTAGGGCCAGAAAGCCAAGTTAGAAATGGTCCCGACTGTACAGAGGGGTCAGGTGAACAGAGACAAACTCACGACTAGGCAATTACAGGGCATGGTGCTCTGGGGCCTGAGAAATCACACAGCAGGGCAGCAACGTGATGGTCTTGCTTTGGGGGCTACTAATGGGTGAGATGTCCATGGAAAGCATTTCTGGAATCCTTTCAAAGGTATTTTCTTTTTAAGCTGAAGACAGAAGTTAATAGGCCACCACTTGACACACTCCCATCTCATCAAATCAGAATGAAGAGGCTTGTTACTAAAGGAGCAACATAAACATGTCCATTGCCCTGTCGATCATCTACAGGACCCTCCAGGGAAACAAAGCCATCTTCCTTGAATCTCCACAGCATTTGGTTCTGCTCTGCCTTGTATCTTTTAGCAGTTTGCAGATCTGTTCTTGCTATTAGACTATAGCTATATCCTAT
>NW_016107421.1:825743-843130 GCF_001604975.1 Cebus imitator | reverse complement strand
GCCATGATTCTATTTCATGGCCCCAGCCCCCCAGTTCCCCAACCCCTAGCTGTCCCTTCTGACTCACTGCATCAGCTGCCCTCTGCACAGACTCACCTCACCACCACTTCTGGCACATTGGTCAGCAGCTTCCTGGGCCCAAAAGAAAATTCAGACTCCTCAGCCTTGCTCTCAAAACTCTGGAATAGATCCCAGCCCACCTGTCATTCTTCCTCTCTTGCCCTTCTGCTTGCCTCCTCCATCTTTTACCCTCCAGCCATTTTGGATCACTTGCTGTTCCCCAAACTTGCTTTGATGTTCCCAAATTGCTTTGTTCACACTGAACTCTACCGCCGACCAGCTTTCTATGACCATTCATTGCGTGCTTACCAAGTGCCAAGTCCCGGGTTTCAGGTTCTGTCACTAGAGGTTATATAAACTCAGCAGGTTGTTCTGGTGAGATAACACATACCCATTAGATCTATCATCCTTTATGAACTCTTAGAATGTTCATTGGTTAATCATTTCCCCTTAGAACTGAATGACCTTTACTAATGTGTTGCCTCACAATTTTTCAAAGCAAAGAATCCAGTGTCAAAAAGAGTAAGGAAGAAGTGAAGAGAACTCAAATCTCAAAACAATGTCCCCCCAAAATTCATGGTGATGATATAGCAGTTCTAGTGGAAATAATGATGTCATCCCAGGTTTATCCCCAGTGCTATAAACATGGCCTGCAAGTCTTAATGGTTTCGATACAATAAATAGTGCTGTATTTTCTTTTGTCTGAGAGGATCTCCCTGGTGTTTGTTTTAGCAGTCAAGAAAAGTGAGTAACACGCACAGTTTACCCTCCATATCCTTGGGCCTCACGTCTGCAGATTCAGCCAACAGCAGACTGAAAACATATGGGGGGGGGAAAACAATGACCAAAAAATATATACGAATAAAAAACCAATATTGCAAAACAACTACTTACATAGCATTTACATTTATTAGGTAAAAGTGATCAAGAGATAACTTGAGGTTTATAGGAGGATGTGTGTAGGTTATGTACAAATACTGTGCCATTTTGTAAAAGGAGCTTGGTATCTATATTTTGGTATGGAGAAGAGGGTTATCCTAAACTAATCCCTTCAGAATACCAGTGACTAGTGTTCTAAACTAGCAGTTATCAAAGTATAAGCCAGGAAATCCTAGGGATCCCCAAGAATTTTTCAGGAGAATTTGCAAAGTCAAAACGATTTCCATAATAATGCTACTTGATTTTTTCACTGTCATTCTCTCACAAGTGTACAGTGGGGTTTTCCAGAAGCTACATGGGTGATGTGTAATATTGCAATAGATTGAATGCAGAAGCTGACGTGAGAACCCAGCTTTCTATTAAGCCACATACTAAAGAGAGATGCAAAAAATGTAAAACGATGCCACTCTTGTCACTAATTTGTCTCAAAAAAGTAAATAAAAATATGATTTGTTAGTGTGTCATTGGTTTGTTCTTATTAAATTGCCCAATTAATATGTCTTTTAAATTTTTTAAATCTCTAATGCAGTACGTATGATAGATATAATCCACATAAACAAAATCAAATGGGCCCTGGGACTGGAACAATAGAGAACTGCAGTCTTAGACAAAAGAATGTCTTCAGCCCGGGTCAGACTAAACTCACTCCCACCACCGTCTTCCTTCCTGTGGCCGAGGAAAAAGCCTGATATAAAGCTGACTTTAAGAAGAACTAAAACAGATTCACAAGATTAAAAACAAACAAGCCCGTTCAAAAGTGGGAGAAGGATAAGAACAGACACTTTACAAAAGAAGACATACATGAGGCCAACAAACATGAAAAAATGCTCATCATCACTGGTCATTAGAGAAATGCAAATCAAAACTATATTGAGATATCATCTCACGCCAGTTAGAATGGCAATCGTTAAAAAATCTGGAGACAACAGATACTGGAGAAGATGTAGAGAAATAGGAACACTTTTACACTGTTGGTGGGAGTGTAAATTAGTTCAACCATTGTGGAAGACAGTGTGGCGATTCCTCAAGGACCTAGAAATAGAAATTCCATTTGACCCAGCAATCCCATTACTGGGTATATATCCAAAGGATTATAAATTGTTCTACTATAAGGACACATGCACACAAATGTTCATTGCCGCACTGTTTACAATAGCAAAGACCTGGAACCAACCCAAATGCCCATGGATGATAGACTGGACAGGGAAAATGTGGCACATATACACCATGGAATACTATGCAGCCATAAAGAATGATGAGTTTGTGTCCTTTGTAGGGACATGGAGGAACCTGGAAACCATCATTCTCAGCAAACTGACACAAGAACAGAAAATCAAACACCTCATGTTCTTACTCATAGGCGGGTGTTGAACAATGAGAACACATGGACACAGGGAGGGGAGCATCACTGGGGTCTGTCAGGGGGGAAATAGGGGAGGGACAGCGCGGGGTGGGGAGCTGGGGAGAGATAGCATGGGGAGAAATGTCAGATATGGGTGATGGGGAGGAAGGCAGCAAATCAGACTGCCATGTGTGTACCTATGCAACAATCTTGCATGTTCTTCACATGTACCCCAAAACCTACAATGCAATGAAAAAATACAAAAATTTAAAAAATAAGAAAAAAGAAAAACAGTTCTTCAGGCAGCCAAAGTCAAGCGCCTCTGCTTGCCCCAACCTCTTTCCCACCCTTCTTGGAGACCTGGACTGGGCAGGGGCCTGGGGTGAGTGTGGCTGGGAGAGTGGGCGGGGTCTGGTCGTGGGGCATCACAAAGCCACACAGAGAGCAGGGCCAGTCCCAGGAGCACTGCATACTGGGATGCGAGGCGCTCCTAGGCCTCCACCAATGAGATGTGGTGGCGTCATGAGGCGCGTCCCTCCCTGCGGCCCACGTCGCCGAGCACTCAGGCCTGCGCCCAGGAGCTGGGAGCCGGGCCGCTCACTGCGCCAGTGGCCCGCCGGCCGTTCTGGCCGTCCAGCATGGTGGACTACTATGAGGTGCTGGGTGTGCCCCGACAGGCCTCGACCGAGGCCATCAAGAAGGCCTACCGCAAGCTGGCGCTCAAGTGGCACCCCGACAAAAACCCGGAGAACAAGGAGGAAGCGGAGAGGAGATTCAAGCAGGTGGCCGAGGCCTACGAGGTGTTGTCGAACGCCAAGAAACGCGACATCTACGACCGCTACGGCGAGGCGGGGGCGGAGAGCGGCTGCGCCAGCGGCGGACCCTTCGAGGACCCCTTCGAGTATGTCTTCAGCTTCCGCGACCCCGCCGAGGTCTTCAGGGAGTTTTTTGGCGGCCACGACCTATTCTCGTTTGACTTCTTTGGAAACCCGCTGGAGAATATTTTTTGGGGTCGGAGGAACTCCAGGGGAAGCAGAAGCAGAGGGTCGGCACCCCTTTTCTCCACCTTCAGTGAATTTCCAGCTTTTGGGGGTGGTTTTAATTCTTTTGATACAGGATTTAGTTCCTTTGGTTCCCTGGGAAGTGGGGGTCTTTCTTCCTTCTCCACGTCCTACGATAGTGATGGGACAGGCACCTTCAAGTCCACGTCGACTTCCACTGAAATAGTTGATGGCAAAAAAATCACCACCAAGAGAATCATTGAAAATGGCCAAGAAAGGGT
This sequence comes from Cebus imitator, assembly GCF_001604975.1. Taxonomy (NCBI): domain Eukaryota; kingdom Metazoa; phylum Chordata; class Mammalia; order Primates; family Cebidae; genus Cebus; species Cebus imitator. Next base: position 839,507 of record NW_016107421.1, on the reverse strand, counting down.
GGAAGTGGAGGAAGATGGAGAGTTGAGTTAAAGTCCTTGATAATAAATGGCAAAGAGCAGTTGCTCCGCATTAACATCAAATAATTCCAGTCCACATTTGAGTTAAAGCACATCTGGAGGAAGAGCGGACTTTTTTTTTTTTTTTTTGGCAGGTGAACTTTACTCTCAGAACAACTGTACCCAAGAATTTATAAACACTTGATACCAACGCCTATTCTTACTGTTGGGACTACACGGATAGGATCTCTGTTTGTCTTTCAATCGTTGTAAATATCTGCATGCACTTTGCTATTTATTAAACGTAAGCCTGAAGCAGACAGTGATTTATTTCCGGCTGCTAGGACCGAATTTTCAGCTCAGCACTTGGAACCTTACTCTTTTGCGTTTGGAAAGTGTGAACCAGGTGTTTTGCTCTAAACCATTTGACTTCAATTTTTTAGTGTGTAGTGGTGAAGTCTATGAATATATTAATAATACTTCTGGCTTAATTTAATGATGGATTTTTAATTGCAGATAAATACTCGTGATGTAGGAAGAGTTGACCATTATTTAGATAAAAGGTTAAACCCAGGATTTATAAAAGCAGGTAAACCTGGCAAAGTGGATGCATTAGTTGCCCATCACTGCTATAACAAATTACCATAAACTTGGCGGCTTAAATCTACACACGTTTATTCTGTTAATATTTTGAAGGTCAGACATTTGAATCCTGTATCACGGAGCTGAAATCAGTGTAAGAAGCATGTTCCCTCTGAAGGCTGAGGACAGACCTCGGGATTACATGATTGGTCAATGGTATACTAGGACTGTCCCCAGCCCTAACTAGGTTCTCCAACTATGGTAGGTACTGGAATTTTTTTTTTTTAAAGCATTTCCATAAGGCCACACAAAACTATGCTATTGCTGTGCTTGGGACATATATCAAATTAGGTTGATGAATGCCAAGTATACTTGTAATACTGTTTGGGTGAGGCACCATACACACAACTGAGAAAGTACCTTTCTGTTGGCATAGGTTATGTCCCAAATGAAGACCTTTTGGGGCATGTTGCCTTGGGGTAGTCCATCACAAAGAGTCTCATATTCTAGGGTCACTTCTGAGGAAAGGTTTGCTTAAGGCATGAGAGCCACTGAAGTAGACAGGCTGAAAAAAATTAAGAGCAGCATGCTGTTAACTTTTTACAGAAAAATGATGGCTTGAATACATCGTTAACCAATAAAGACTGTGAGAATGAGTTTGGATATGCTCTAGCACCCTTAGATTCCAATCTACATGGAATGGCACCCAAACAATACAGAGCAGGAACATGGCAGTCAGCTGGCACCATCCCACAGGGACGCATGGGGTCTCACACTGAACTCTGAAATCAACATGCTTGGAGGTACCTGGGTAGTGGCTTCTTATATAATAACTATATAAGATGTATCAGAATAAGACAGACTGTCAGGGCCTTTAAAAAATTAGTTCATTTTTTAGTGAACCAGGCAAGGAAACTTACAAAATTAGTTCATTTTTTAGTGAACCAGGCAAGGAAACTTACATGTGTGAAGAGACTGAGTAGCTTGCTGGGGGTAGGTTTGCTTTTGAAGCAGTTGAAGTGGTAGGAGGGCATGGGCACAGTTTCATGGTGGTTTTGTGTGTTGGAAATCACCACTCTGGGTAGGGTAGAATGAGTGGGTTTGTATCACACAATTGATTACATAAATCCCATTGTTTGGTGGTCAGTAAAGAGTGGCATACCAGTGTCACTCAGAGGTTATGGGTAACAACTCTAGCTAGTTTTAACAGTTGAAAGCAAATACAGGGTTCAGTTTTAATATATTCTGGATTAGTGCTGCCATAGATGGAAAGTGTTCCTTTTACAGAAGTGTAAAACTTTGTTTTAGATACAGGTTCTTACTGTAGCTGTTGCCTAGGCAAGATCATAGCTCACTGTAACCATGAATTCCTGGGCTCAAGTGATCCTTCCTGCTCAGCATTCCCAGTAGCTGGGACTACAGACATGCTACTATATCTACCTAATTAAAAAAAAAAAATCTTGTAGAGATGGGAACTATGTTGGCCCACTATGTTGTCCCAGCAAGAACATTTTATTTAAATAATTTTCAGAATTGAAAATCACTTTTTAAAATGTCTCAGCTCAAAAACAGAAGACTGCTAGAGGCCTGTATATTGGTATTCATCTTTTATAAAAGGGTTTCATAAGGTTTTCAGAGTGGAAAAAGGGGGCATTTCGTCTGCTGCAAAGATGACCATCTTGAGATCCTTAAAATGAATTCCCTCCATGGAATTACTTGTACCTTCTGACCAAGCATGCCAGAAAAGGAAAAGCATGACCCTGTAAGCCCCAGGAGGCCTGGAGACCTATGACCATCTCAGTAGGGTCCAAAAATCCAAAATGCCAGACATTTTTTTCTGGTTGGAGCACCACACAGCTGGTTTTAGTTCAGCTTACATCACACACTGGAAAGCATCTGGAAGAGGAAATGATCCTTTCTGTCCATCATCTTCTCCTCTGATTCCACTTTCTGTCTCCAAACAGGTAGAGAGACTTCCCCATCTTGGAAAATCATTCACACAACAGCTTGCCTTTCCGGGAATTTCTAATTCCACCTTCTTATCACATTTCTCAATAAATGCAGATCCATTTCCTTTTCTGAGACTTTCCTTTAAACCCTTTCAGTGTAACTTCAATCATCACAAATCTTGTTAGTCTGTTCTCACACTGCTATAAAGACATACCCAAGACTGGGTAATTTATAAAGGAAAGAGGCTTAATTGACTCAGTTCCACATGGCTGGGTTGGGGGCACCTCTGGAAACAAAATTGTGACAGAAGGTAAGAGAGAGGCGAAGGTATGTCTCACATGGCAGCAGGCAAGAGAGACAAAGAGGAAGAGCTTGTGAGTGAAGGGGGAAAAGTCCCTTATAAAACCATCAGCTCTCATAAGAACACATTCAGTATGATGAGAACAGCATGGGGGAAACTGCCCACACGATCCAGTCACCTCCCACCAGGCCCCATCCTTAACACTTGGGGATTATGGAAATTACAATTTGCGATGAGATTTGGGAAGAAACACAGAGTCAAACCATATCATTCTGCCCCTGGCCCCTCCCAAATCTCATGTCTTTTCACATTTTTAAACCAATCATGCCTTCCGAACAGTCCTCCAAAGTCTTAACTCATTTTAGCATTAACTCCAAAGTCCACAGTCCAAAGACTCATATGAGACAAGGCAAGTCCCTTCCCCCATGAGCCTGTAAAATCAAAAACAAGTTAGTTACTTCCAAGACACAATAGGGGTACAGAAATTGGGTAAATGTTCTCATTCCAAACGGGAGAAATTGGCCAAAATAAAGGGGCTACAGGGCCCATGCAAGTCCAAAATCAGGCAGGGCACTCATTAAATCTTAAAGCTCCAAAATTATCTCATTTGACTTCATGTCTCACATCTAGGTCATGCTGATGCTAGAAGTGGGCTTCCACAGTCTTGGACAGCTCTGACCCTATGGCTTTGCAGGGTAAAGCCCCTCTCCTAGCTGCTTTCAGAGGCTGGCATTGAGCGTCTGAGGCTTTTCCAGGCACATGGTGCAAGCTATTGGATCTACTATTCTGAGTCCTGGAGGATGGTGGCCCTATTCTCACAACTCCACTAGGCAGTGCCCCAATGGCGACTCTGTGTGGGGGGCTCCAACCCCACATTTCTCTTCCACACTGCCCTAGCAGAGGTTCTCCATAAGGGCTCCACCCATGCAGCAAAATTCTGCCTGGACAGCCAGACATTTCCATACATCCTCTGAAATTTATGTGAAGGTTCCCAAACCTAAATTCTTATCTTCTGTGTACCCGCAGGTCCAACACCACATGGAAGCTGCCAAGGCTTGAGGCTTGTACACTCTGAAGCAATAGCCTGAGCTGTACCTTGGCCCCTTTTAGCCATGGCTGGAGCCACTGGGACATAGGGCACCAAGCTGTGAGGCCGCACACAGCAGGGGGCACCTAGACCCAGCCCACAAAATTTTTTTTCCTTCGTAGGCCTCAGGCCTGTGATGGGAGGGTCTGCTGCAAAGTTCTCTCATGCTCTAGGGCCATTTTCCCCATTATCTTGGCAATTAACATTTTGATCCTCCTTATGTAAATTTATGCAGCCAGTATTTCTGCAGCTGGCTTGAATTTCTCCCCACAGAATGGGTGGTTTTTCTTTTCTACCACATGGTGAGGCTGCAAATTTTCCAAACTTTTATGCTCTGCTTCCCTTTTAAACATAAGTTCCAATTTCAGATCATCTCTCTCAAGTTCAAAGTTCCACAGATATGTAGGGCAAGGGGAAAATGCCACCAGTCTCTTTCTAAACCATGGCAAGAGTGACCTTTGCTCCAGGTCCCAATAAGTTCCTCATCTCCATCTGAGACTGAGCGTGGACTTCATTGTCCACAACATTATCGGCATTTTGGTCAAAACAGTTCAACAAGTCTCTAGGAAGTTCCAAACTTTCCCACATCTTCCTGTCTTCTTCTGAGCTCTCCAAACTGTTCCAACGGCTGCCTGTTACCCAGTTCCAAAGTCACTTCCACATTTTCAAGTATCTTTATAGCAGTAACCCACTCTTGGTAGTACCAATTTACTGTATTAATCCATTCTCACACTGCTATAAAGACATACCCAAGACTGGGTAATTTATAAAGGAAAGAGCTTTAATTGACTCTCAGTTCCACATGGCTGCAGTGTGGGGGGGGGGGCGGCGGCCCCAGGAAACTTGGAAACTTGCAATCCTGGAAGAAGGTGAGAGAGAGGCAAAGGCATGTCTTACATAGTGGCGTGCGCACGCACACGAGAAACAGGGGAGTGGGGAGAGCTTGCATGTGAATGGAGAAGGGCCCCTTATAAAACCATCAGATCTTATAAGAACTCATTCAGTATGATGAGAGCAGCAGGTGGGAAACTGCCTCCATGATCCAATCACCTCCCACCAGGTCCCATCCTTGACACGTGGGGGTTATGGGAATTACAATTCAAGGTGAGATTTAGTGGGGGACACAGAGCCAAACCTATTAAATCTCGTGTGACCTCATGCTGAGAAACAGTCATTGGTCTCACTATTGAATAATTAGCCTGTTCTTTATCACACTCGAAAATTAGCCTGTTAATGTGGAATTCTCTAAAGGGCATAGCAAGAGTGACATGTGCCATAGTTCCCAATTTGTTCTGCTCCACTGAGATGACAGTGAGGATTTGAGCCAATGTACTTAACTCTAGAAAATATGTTCATATTGAAAAACTACAAGAAAAGGGCAACAGTCACTATTTAAATGCCATCCCACTTTTCAACATTTTTACAAATCTAATAAACACATATTTCATCACTGAATGGCTAAATTGCATGAGGGGGAAAAACCACCAGTAAAACAAACATTATGGGGTTTGATCAAAAACAAAAATGAAGCTTAGAATCTTTTGCAATAATACCTATGTTAATAAAAAGAAATAAAGAAATAAGAATACAAAAGGATCTAAAGTCATGGAAGTTCATATACATTTGGTGAATACACCATAAAAAGGCTGAATTCTCTTATGAAATATATGGCACACCAAGGAATAAAATACAATATTCAGCTCCCAGAGTACCATTTCAATGAAACCCAAATATTCTGGATTAATGAAAGCTGTGTCCAAAATTTTTGATAAAGGAGTAGGTCCCACTGTAGAAACCTGGAGTGGGATAGGGTGGGTTTGGTGATGTGGTCAGCCCCTCCTGAGAACCCCTCCCCTGCTTGGACACATGTCCATTCATCACTGTCCTTAGCTTCACTGGGCTTATAGACTCACAGTCTTTTCTCCTCTCTAGCCCTTCCACCATCTCTTGGTATTTTCAGCATTCCAAGTAGAAGACTCATTTGACATGCAACCATCACTGTGCCTTCCCAACCCTGAGATGGCCCCACATCATGCACCAGACCCCAAATCCTGACCAGAAAAGCTTTCGTCAGCACAAATTCCTCTCTGGTAAGCAAACTCTGTGTGTCATTCTCTAATCACAGACATCCATCCCACTTTCATTGCTCCACTTCCACTGAACTGGGTAAACCTCTTTGAGCTTCTACTTTCTGTGAGTGTTTAGGTCTCCTGTGGACACCTCTCTTTCACAAGAAGGGATCACTAAAAATTATCACGTCAACAATTGTAATTTGCTGTTGCATCATCTTTCCACTGAAAATCGCACAAGCAAAAACCCTAGGATGGAGCAGTTCCTAGTGTAGTCTCCCTGCTCCTGCCTAGCTGAAGGACATGCACAACCATGAAGACGGTGCCTTTACAAACGAACAGTCTCAGTGAACCAGACCAGTCCTTGTCCATCCTTTGACAGACCCTCATCCTTGCCTCTCCTTCCTCTCAGTGACTATTCAATACACTACTATAGTATTGAAGTACACTACTACTGTATAGACTCCTTAACAGTTTATCTCACCGAAGGCTATTACAACAACGAGAGGCAGAAATGAAATCTTTAAAAAGATAAGTAGATATGGAAGCACTTGCAAGTAAACACATTTTTTTTAAAGTGTTTTGCCTGGAACATTGATTGCATGAAGGCACCAATACAGACCTGAGGTAGCGGCTTCCTGTTGGCACAGTTGATGCCCCCAATGAAGACCATGTTGGGCATGATCGGCCTGGGGTAATCCATCACAAAGTCCCCTCTGAACAACCACACAGATGCATGGCTGAGAATATCCACCACTGACACCTCTCTCTGAAAAAGCTCAGAGGCAAGGCTTGCATAAGGAGCAGAAAAAGCATGGCAAATATAGGACAGGGCCAGAGGGTAGAGCATGTTCTTTACCCTCTGCAGGAATTTCATGTGGTCTGAATTTGTTGTTAGTAACTTAGGAACATAGGAGTAAGGATTTGGACATTGTGTGCCCTTAAAGTCTAAGTCACATGGAATGTACCTCAAAAAAAACACAGTAGGAATCGACAGGTACTTAGCCAGCACTGCCCCGCAGAGGTAAACGGGGTCTGTTAAAACCACATCAAAGGAAGTAGCATTCAGGTGCCTGATCAGGGTCTCATTATGCAGTAGCTCCACACAAGCCCCATGTGCAACCAAAGACATATTTTTCAAAATTTCCATACTTCTAGCAAATTTCTTTAGAAAATGTTCTGTTTCAAAGAACAGTTGAGTGTGGCTCAGCAAAAGGTGATTACATTCGTCCTGGGTGTATGGAATGGCATAGGTTGTCAGGTTGAAAAAGTCCTCTTCTTTGATGTGCATATTCACCTCCGGGGTGAGGACCACTGCCTGGTGGCCTCTGGAGTGGAGCTCCCGCACGACCTCCCGCATGCTGAGCCAGTGGCTGCCATCCGTGGGCAGCACCAGCACCTTCCCACTCTCAGCCCATGGCTGGACACTGAGTAGGAGTAACAGTCCTGTGGCCAGTCGCTGCAAGGGAAACTGGAGTCCTGTGATCATCTCAGCAGAAGCCACTGACAGCTGACTGTCCACCCCACGCAGTGCCTCCTACATCTGTTTTGTCTCATTTACCTTGTCACTGAGCCACTTAGCAAATAAACATGTAACTGAAGACAAAGTGCCCAGCTGCAGTTAATTATTACTGATTAATCTATCGTTGTCTTTCATTATGGGCACCATAGTCCGTAAGAAGAGGTCATACCAGCCAAGTCCAGAGACAGAAAAAGACATCTCAGAAGCCTGACCTGTGTGGTTTTGTTCCCTTCTGACAATCTCACAGAGCTAAACATACAAACTGGAACTCTTTAATGTTTTTAAGAGATCATAGAAGCTAATCTTCACATCTTGGGATAGACAAAGCTTCCTTAGGGTATAAAAAGTACAAACGATAAAAACTTTGCTAGATTGAACTTCATCAAATCTAAAACTTTTGCTCTTTGAAAGGTATTGTTTTTAAAAAATGAACAAAGGAAGGTAAGGACAAAAGGAGATCATTGAATGGTAAGCGGATAGCTCTGGAGCCTGGAGAATAGAAGTCTGTGGAGGACAGGAACAAAAATTTAAATGGCTAAATAGAGGAAAACCTCCAAGCTTTGAATAAGATGTGGCTTTCACTTTAAGCTTAGTGTCTCCGGTAGGCAGAATCACAGCCCCACAAAAGTATCTACATTGCAGTTCCTCAAACCTGGGAATATGTTCCATTACAGGTGGAAGAGACTTCACAGATGATTAAATTAAGGGTTTCGAGATGGGGGCATTATTCTGGGTATCTGGGCAGGACAATGGAATCACAAGGGCTCTTACAAGTGAAAGAGACAGATGTTAAGAGTTGGAGACTTGAAGATGCTACACTGCGTCTCCATGGAAATGGAAAAGTGCCATAGAATTCCAAAATTAACAAGGACAAAGGAAATTTCTGTTAAAGGAATGAGCTTACACTCAATGGAAAGAATACAATTAAGAACAGACAGAATCAGAATGCTGACTTCAAAAGAAACTATCAGATTGAAGCCATTTTGGGTTTTGTTGTGTTTTAAATAAATAAATCAAAAAACCACAGGAGCTGAAACTCCGGAGCTCGATGATCCTCTCACCTCTCACCTGAGCCTCCCAAGTAGCTGGGACCACAGGAGAATGCCACTGCACCCAGCTTTTCATATTGGAGTTTTAAAAAATGTTTTCTAAACCTTTTAAACAAGATTTTCACATACCAAAGAAATTTTTATTTTTTCAAGATGGGCCTCGCTCTGTCACCCAGGCTGGAGTGAGGTGGCATGAACATGGCACACTGCAGCCTCCACCTCCTCGGATCAAGTGATCCTCCTGCCTCAGCCTCCTGAGTAGCTGAGACCACAGGCATCCACCATCATGCCTGGATAATTTTTTGATTTTTTTGTAGAGATGGAGTCTCACTATGTTGCCCAGGCTGCTCTCAGAGTCCAAACAATCCTCCTGCCTCAGCCTCCCAAAGGCTGAAATTACAGGTGTGAGCCACCCACCTGCATACAAATAATTTTTAAATTAAAACTGATGGGGAATTAGAAATATAACATAGGAATAGCAATAGTGATATCAGATGAAATGTATTTTTAGGATTATTATCTAATGACAACAGCAAACTATGTGAACAAATGAAGAAAATACAAGTCTCAATCCTACTTGCACCAGTCTAATCACTATGTATAAAGCAAAAGCTATTCAAGAACCGAAATATTACTGGAGCAAGATCTGTTATATAAGGGGATTTTTTAAAAGACATGCTTCCCAGAATTTGGCAGGTTCAGTAGACGGTTTTTTAAAAGATAGTAAAATTGGCTTGGTTGGTGGCTCATGCCTGTAATCCCAGCACTTTGGGAGGCCAAGGCTAGTGAATCACTTGAGGTCAGGCATTCGAGACCAACCTGGCCAACATGATGAAAGCTCATATCCACAAAAAATACGAAAAAAAAAATTAGCTGGGCATGGTGGCGTGCACCTGTAGTACCAGCTACTTGGGAGACTGAGGCAGGAGAATCAGATGAACCCGGGAGGAGGAGGTTGCAATGAGCCAAGATCTCACCACTGCACTCCAGACTGGGCAACAGAGTGAGATTCATTTAAAAAAAAAAATAAAGAAAAGAAAAATTGAAAAGATAGAATTTCAGTTGTGTCCATGGAACATTTATGAACACTGACCATATAGTAGTCACTAACTACATGTAACTATTGAGCGCTTGAAATGTGGCTATTCCAAATTAACGTATGCTGTAAGTGTCAGATATGTGTTAGATTTTGCAGACTTAATAAGAAAAAAACTATGGAAAATAGTTAAGTCATAATCTTATGTTGAATACATGTTGAAAGGATAGTATTTGGGATATATCTGGTTAAATAAAATGCATTATTAAAATTAATTTCAGTGGTTTCTTTTTGCTGGTTTTTAACATGACCGCTAAAAAAGTTTCAATTATATGTATGTGGTTTACATTATATTTTTATTGGACAATTCTGTATTAGACCATCAAGATAACCTATTAAAAATTTTTTAAGTAGTGTCTTCACAAGAAACCTTCTCTTACTATAATCCAAAATAACTAGAAAAAATAAGAGAGAGATGACTACAAAAAATATTAACAATATCAGAATTAGGAAATAGCCTTATAAATAGGTGTGGCATCGAAGGAGAAATTTTAAAACTGGTATTTAAATTATCTAAAAGCAATGAAAAGAATAGCAATTTTTACCAAAACCTAAGGGACATAGAAAAAGTTTTACTCAGAGCCCTCAATGCTTCATTAAAAAAAAAAAAATCAAATGTAAAGAAATGTAATTTTCCTCTAATGAAGTTAGAAAAGCAGCTACAAAATCAACCAAAAGAAACTAGGATGAAATCACTAAGGCAAAAATAAGCTGCAATTAATGAAACAGAAAACAAAACAGTAAAAAGAATATGCAAATTCCAGTTATTTCTTTGAGAAGACCAATAAAATAATTTAACCTATCATAAACTTTAAATCAAGGAGAAAGAGAGAGGGCAAAAACTTCTGATTTCAATTTTGGTCTTGTATACTTGTAGAAAAATATCAAATCTAAGGGTCAACCAAACCAAATAAGTAAGGGTGACAAAATAACAAAGGAAGTTAATGTAATATAAATGATAATGGCATGCTTATCACAGACAATACATGATAAAGATTTTGGTGTAAATAATCTTTCGTGCACTCAGTAAACTGGCATGAACATGGCACAGGTCTCCAGGCAACACACCTTGTCCTGCAAGAATCTTTTAAAACTCTAATAATGGTGATGATAGGTATTCCTCTAAGAGGCCTAAGGTGATCTGTGAAAATTCTTCTTTATTCACTTGATCCAGAAACCCCCACAAAATCATGCAAATCAAGAGGTTTCAGTTTTCCTGTTCGCTTAAAGGACATTCCTGAAACTACCCAGGCCATCAAGTATATGCACACACAAAGAGCCACCAAGTGTCTGAAAGATGTCCCTTTACTGAAGCAGTGTGTGCCATTTTGATGTTGCAGTGGAGGGGCTGGGAAGTGTGCCCAGGGCCAAACAGTGGGGCTGGACACAGGGTCAGTGGCCCACATAGGGTGCTGGACCTTTGCTGCACATGCTTTAAAATGCAGAGAACAATGTGGAATGTAAGCGTTTGGATGTAGATTCTCTAAGGGTCAACGAAACCAAATAAGTAAGGGTGACAAAAAACAAAGGAAATTAATGTAATAAAATTTAGTCCCAGCACTTAAGCACAATTAAGCGTATCAGGTAAACAAAGCATCCAAGATGAGCTATGGGACTTGCAGAGCTCATTATTGGATTAAACCATACATGACCCCCCAGTGCCACATCCAGAAGATCTATACGGACAAGGAACAAATTGTTCCTAAACCTGAGGATGAGGTTGTAGAGAAGAAAAAGATATCTCAGAAGAAATCGAAGAAAAAAATACCCATGGCACCAGAATAAATTTAGCATAAAATAAATGCAATTAAACTAAAACAATACTAATGATAACAGATAATATTTATTGGGTGCTCACTATGAAATCATTAAAACTAAAATGGTTAGGGTACCTGTCCTAGGTCATATAGCTAGTAAGATAAGAGTGAAGATTGGAGCCAGTGCAGTTCAGCCTAGAGAATACATTAATAGTGAAAAACCGGAAGAAAAGAGCCACAATCACTATTCAAATGCCTTCCTAATTTTCCACATTTTTACAAATCTAAAGAACATACATATTTTTACAATTCAGTAACTGCATTGCATAGGGGAAAAGAAAACCAGTAGAACAAATATCTTGTGGTTTCACCAAAAACAAAAATAAGTCGGGCGTGCTGGCTCACATCTGTAATCCCAGCACTTTGGGAGGCCAAGGTGGGCGAATCACTAGGTCAAGAGATCGAGACCATCCTGGCCAACATGGTGAAACCCCATCTCTACTAAAAATACAAAAATTAGCTGAGTGTGGTGGCACGCGCCTGTAGTCCCAGCTACTCAGGAGGCTGAGGTAGGAGAATCGCTAGAACCCAGGAGGTAGAGGTTGCAGTGAGCTGAGATGGAGCCACTGCACTCATGCCTGGCGCCACAGCAAGACTCTATCTCAAAATAAATAAATAAATATATTATAAATAAATAAATATATATTAAGTAAGTAAATTATAAATATATGTATATAAAGTTTAGTGTCCTTTGCAATAATACCTACACTAATAAAAAGAAGTACAGAAATAAGAATTCAAAGGACCATGAATAAACTCATAGAAGTTCATATAAATTCAGTGAATATAACAAAAAGGGCTCATTCTCTCACAAGAAAGATGGCTCCCTGGCTGGGCGTGGTGGCTCGTGCCAGTAATCCCAGCACTTTGGAAGGCCAAGAGGGGCAGATCACATGAGGTCAGGGGTTCAAGACCAGCCTGGCCAAAATGGCGAAACTCCGTCTCTATTAAAAAAAAAAAATAGCTAGGAGTGGTGGCACATGCCTGTAGTTCCAGCTACTCAGAAGGCTGAGGCAGGAGACTCTCTTAAACCCGGGAGGTGGAGGCTGCAGTGAGCTGAGATCGGGCCACTGATCTCCAGCCTGAGCGACAAAGCGAGAATCAAAAAAAAAAAAAAAAAAAAAGATGGCTCCCTCAGTGATGTGTGAATTTGGTTTCTCAGATCCCAGAGTACTATTTCATCAAAACCCAAATATTCTGTATTAATGAAAGCCACCTCTGAAACTTTTGGAAAAAGAATAGGTCCCACTATAGAAACTTTGAGTGGGATAGGGTGGGTTTGGTGATGTGGTCAGCCCCTCCAGAGAAACCGTTCCCTTCTTGAACACATGTCCATTCATCACTGTCCCCAGCTTCACTGGGCTTATAGATTCAGTCTTCTCTCCTCTCTAGCTCCTTCTACTCTCTCTTGATAATTTCAGCATTCCAAGTAGAAGACCCATTTGGCATGCAACCATCACTGTGCCTTCCCAACTCTGCGATGTCCCCAAATCATACACCAGACCCCCAATTCCTGGTCAGAAAAACTTTTGTCAGCACAGATCCCTCTCTGGAAACCAGACTCCGTGTGTCATTCTCTAATCACAGACATCCATCCCACCTTTACTGCCCCACTTCCACTGCACTGAGTCAACCTCTTTGAAGCTTCTACTTTCTGTGAGTGTTTAGGTCTCCTGTGGCCACCTCTTTAACTTTTGCAAGAAGGGATCACTAAAAATTATCACGTCAACAATTGTAATTTGCTGTTGCATCATCTTTCCACTGAAAATCACGCAAGCAAAAACCCCAGGATGGAGCAGTTCCCAATGTAGTGTCCCTGCTCCTGTCCAGCTGAAGGACATGCAACAACCATGAAGATGGTGCCTTTACAAATGAACAGTCTCGGTGAACCGCACCAGTCCTTGTCCATCCTTTGACAGACCCTCGTCCCTGCCTCTCCTTCCTCTCAGTGGCCATTGAAAACCTGAAATACACTAGATGCTTTAACAATTTATCTCACTGAAGACTATTATGACAATGAAAGAGGAAAAAAATTTTTGGAAAGATAAGTAGATATAGAAGCACTTATAAGTAAATACATTTTTTAAAAAGTGTTTTGCCTGGAACATTGATTGCATGAAGGCACCAATACAGACCTGAGATAGTGGCTTCCTGTTGGCACAGTTGATGCCTCCAATGAAGACCATGTTGGGCATGATTGGCCTGGGGTAATCCATCACAAAGTCCCCTCTGAACAACCACACAGATGCATGGCTGAGAATATCCACCACTGACACCTCTCTCTGAAAAAGCTC
>NW_016107421.1:798871-825148 GCF_001604975.1 Cebus imitator | reverse complement strand
GTGGGCAGCACCAGCACCTTCCCACTCTCAGCCCAGGGCTGGACACTGAGGAGGAGCAGCAGTCCTGTGGCCAGTCGTGGCAGGGGAACCTGGAGCCCTGTGGCCATCTCAGCAGAAGCCACCAACAGCTGACTGTTCACCCTACGCTGTGCCTCCTACATTTGTTTCCTTCATCTTAATAACCTTGTCACTGAGCCACTTAGCAAATCAACGTGTAATTGGAGACAGAGTGCCCTCCTCTAGTTAATTATTGCCCATTAATCTGTCATTGTCTTTCATTATGGGCCCCACCCTGGGAAAGACCAATCACTCCTATCTTGAAAAACTCATCTGACCCTGCACTTGCTCAGGGGAACATCCAAGTTCAAGCTTTTGTTTCTCATCCAATTTCTAACACAAGCCTGGACACCCATTCATGTCACTGCCTCTTACTTCTCTGTTAACCATGTTTATCATTATTAGGCTGCAGCTGAGGTCTGAGAAGTCACTACTGCCCTAGTCTCCGACCATATGCTCTCTGCTGAATGTGACCGTATTTGCTAACTCTTAAAACTCTTTCTTATGTATGAATAATATAGCACATCCAAAAAACATACAACATTGCTAAGCCATCTTTCTCTAAACAGGGAGTAGGGAAGCTGGCTATCTGGTTTTGGTCATTTTTCCCACCAGGATATTTCTTGCAAGGATTAACGCTCTGAAGTGGCTGTCAACATAAAAATAGCTGCAGGGAGGCTGAGGTCAAGATGTGATGATCAGATTCTTGGGAAGGCTTTGCTCAGAATGCTCCATCTATCCCATGGAATAAGAGGTGCTGCTGTCTAAAGCACACATGGGCAAGACAACCCTAGCAAAGATCCTTAGTGGGTTCAGGGAGCTCACCACTCACTAAGGGACTAAGGGGAGCTGCTGCCTGGCGTCAGATCTTGCACAGTCTGAATTCCTCTTCCGAATGCGGAAGGCTCCAGTCTTCTGCAAGTCTGCTTACAGACCGAAGTGTCCATTCATTGAGCCCTTTATTTTATACTGAAGATTATAGTCAGGCTTTTCTCCAAGTCAATGCAGCACCAAGTTCTGATAAGAATGGTTCCTCCAGAACAGAATGGGCTGCATAATTTGTGGGGCCCTACTTCAAATTTCACGACGAAGAATTAAATGTGTGACCTTCTAAGGGAGAGACCCTTCTCACAAGGGTCTCACGCTCATGAGGCTTGTCCTACTCCAGAAAGTCACTCCTACAAGTGCTTGGAAAGATTGCTGATGCCTCCTTGTCCTGGTTGCCCCAGGATGATGTGGGCAGGCTCTCTGGACTGTGCACTTTCTATCTCAGGTATCTGTGTCTAGATGCCTGTCTGGGTCTACCATTGCTGGTGAGGCTGAGGCTTCCCTTAGGGAGGAAGTTACCCTCATTAGAAATCCACATTGATGACAGATTCCACCTTTGGACAGAATCCATGGGACAGGCAGTGAATGGAAGCATCCACCAGGGCACACCCAGCTCAAGGGCGGCACATGCAGGATGTCACAGAGAAGGCAGGTCTGCAAGGGCTTTGAGAACTCTCCAGGGGAGGACAATTCCTGTTATGATGACATAGAACACTAGAAAGGGATTCTCAGCTGTAGGTGCAACATCTCAGCCTCTGAACTATTCCTCCAACCCCCTTAGAACTCGATGCCTCCTAAGCACCCTCCTGATGAGCCCAGGGTGAGGGCGGAACATGCCTGAGAGGGTGCTCTTCCCACATTCAAGGGGCTCTTTTGTTCTGTCTCCATGCAGCGGTGTTTTATTTAAGACAGTGATGTCACCTCATTAGTAGTTACATATCTGGCCCTCCTACACCCTGGGGAGTCCCACATACTTTGGAAAATGGTGGTGCCTTCAGAGATATGGCAGCTCTAAGGAGAGCAGGACTGTGGGGAGGGAGGAGCTCACATTCCTGGTGCCTGGGAAACAGAAGGAGCTGCCCAAGGCATCAGCTTCCAGGGTCTGGAGATGAGGAGGGGTCTGGGCTGCACAGATAGACTTGGAGCGATCAACATATGTGGTGGTTGAGCCATGGGTGTCAGTGAGGTCACCCAGAAAAAGGCATCCTGAAAGCCTGACCTGAGTGATCTAATTCCCCTCTGCCAATCTCAGAGACCTAAGCATACAAACTGGAACTTTTTAACATTTTTAAGAGAACACAGAAGCTAATCTTCACACCTTGGGGTAGACAACGCTTCCTTAGGTACAAAAAGTACGAACAATGAAAACTTTGCTAGATTCAACCTCATCAAAATCTAAAACTTTTGCTCTTTGAAAAATATTGTTTTTAAAAAATAAAAAAATAAAGATAAGGAGAAAAGGAGATCATTGAATAATAAGCGGACAGCTCTGAAGCCTGGAGAATAGAAGTCTGTGGAGGACAGGAACAAAAATTTAAATGGCTAAATAGAGGAAAACCTCCAAGCTTTGAATAAGATGTGGCTTTCACTTTAAGCTTAGTGTCTCCGGTAGGCAGAATCACAGCCCCACAAAAGAATCTACATTGCAGTTCCTCAAACCTGGGAATATGTTCCATTACAGGTGGAAGAGACTTCACAGATGATTAAATTAAGGGTTTCGAGATGGGGGCATTATTCTGGGTATCTGGGCAGGACAATGGAATCACAAGGGCTCTTACAAGTGAAAGAGACAGATGTTAAGAGTTGGAGACTTAAAGATGCTACACTGCATCTCCATGGAAATGGAAAAGTGCCATAGAATCCCAAAATTAACAAGGACAAAGGAAATTTCTATTAAAGGAATGCGCTTACACTCAATGGAAAGAATACAATTAAGAACAGACAGAATCAGAATGCTGACTTCAAAAGAAACTATCAGATTGAAGCCATTTTGGTTTTTGTTGTGTTTTAAATAAATAAATCAAAAAACCACAGGAGCTGAAACTCCAGAGCTCGATGATCTTCTTACCTTTCACCTGAGCCTCCCAAGTAGCTGGGACCACAGGAGAATGCCACTGCACCCAGCTTTTTCATATTGGAGTTTTAAAAAATGTTTTCTAAACCTTTTAAACAAGATTTTCACATACCAAAGAAATTTTTATTTTTTTGAGATGGGCCTCGCTGTGTCACCCAGGCTGCAGTGAGGTGGCATGAACATGGCACACTGCAGCCTCCACCTCCTCGGATCAAGTGATCCTCCTGCCTCAGCCTTCCGAGTAGCTGGGACCACAGGCGTGTGCCATCACGCCTGGATAATTTTTTGATTTTTTGTAGAGATGAAGTCTCACTCTATTGTCCAGCCTGCTTTCAGAGTCCTGGGCTCAAACAGTCCTCCTGCCTCAGCCTCCCAAAGGCTGAAATTACAGGTGTGAGCCACCCATCTGCACACAAATAATTTTTGAATTAAAAGGGATGGGAAATTAAAGAAATAACATAGAAGTAGCAATACTGATATCAGATAAAATGTATTTTCAAGATTATTATTTAATGATAACAGCAAACTACGTGAAGAAAATACAAGTCTCAAACCTACATACCAATCTAATCACTATGTATAACACAAAACCTATTCAAGAACCGAAATATAACTTGAGCAGAATTTGTTATGTAAGGAGGGATTTTTAAAAAGACATCCTTCCCAGAATTGGGCAGATTCAGTAGAGGTTTTTTTAAAAAGTAGAAAAATTGCCCGGGTGTGGTGGCTTATGCCTGTAATCCCAGCACTTTGGGAGGCTGAGGCAAGTGGATCGCTTAAGGTCAGGCATTTGAGGCCAGCCTGGCCAACAGGATGAAACTCTATCTCCACAGAAAAATACCAAAAAAATTCAGGTTAGCTGGGCATGGTGTCCTGTTCCTGTACTCCCAGCTACTTAGGAGGCTGAGGCAGGAGAACGGGTTGAACTCAGGAGGTGAAGCTTGCAGTGAGCCGAAATTCCACCACTGCACTTCAGACTGGGCAACAGAGTGAGACTCCATCTCAAAAAAAAGAAAAGATAGAAAAATTGAAAAGACAGAGAAAATAAACAACAAAAAAAGAAAAATTGAAAAGATAGAATTTTAGTTGTGTCCACGGAACATTTATAAGCATTGGCCATATTTCTGTCACTAACTACATAGGACTACTGAGCACTTCATATGTGGCTAGTCCAAACTGAGATGTGCTGTGTCAGATATATGCTAGATTTTGAAGGCTTAACAAAAAAAACTATGTAAAGTAATTAAGTAATAATTTTATATTAGATATATGTTGAAAGGATAATATTTGGGATACATCTGGTTAAATAAAATGCATTATTAAAATTAATTTCAGTGGTTTCTTTCTGCTGATGTTTACCACGCCCACTAGAAATAGTTAAATTATGTATGTGGTTTACATTATATTTCTATTGGAGAATTCTGTATTAGACCATCAAGGTAGCCTATTAAGAATTTTTTTAAGCAGTGTCTTCACAAGAAACATTCTCCCATTATAATCCAAAATTCCCTCACTAAAAACTGAACTCCATGTTTCCTTCTCTGATCACAAACATCCATCGCACCTCCACCGCCCCGCTTCCACTGAACTGAGTGAACCTCTTTGAAACTTCTACTTCCTGTGAGTGCTTAGGTCTTGTGTGGTTACTTCTCTATCTTTTGCAAGACAGGACCACTAAAAATTATCATGTCAACAATTGTAAATTGCTGTTCCTTCATCCTTTCTACTGAAAATCTTGAAAGCAAGATTCAGATGGAGCAGTTCCCAATGTAGTATCCCTGTTCCTGCCCAGCTGAAGGACATGCACAACCATGAAGATGGTGCCTTTACAAACGAACAGTCTCAGTGAACCACACCAGTCCTTGTCCATCCTTTGACAGACCCTTGTCCCTGCCTCTCCTTCCTCTCAGTGGCCATTGAAAAACTGAACTGCACTACCATTGACCTTTTAACAGTTTATCTCACTGAAGACTATTATGACAATAAGAAGCAGCAATGAAGTCTTTGGAAAGGTAAGTATACAGACGCACTTGTAAGTAAATACAGTTTTTAAAGTGTTTTGCCTGGAACACTGATTGCATGAAGGCACCAATACAGACCTGAGATAGCGGCTTCCTGTTGGCACAGTTGATGCCCCCAATGAAGACCATGTTGGGTATGATCGGCCTGGGGTAATCCATCACAAAGTCCCCTCTGAACAACCACACAGATGCATGGCTGAGAATATCCACCACTGGCACTGCTCTCTGAAAAAGCTCAGAAGCAATGCTTGCAAAGGGAGCAGAAAAAGCATAGCAAATGTAGGACAGGGCCAGAGGGTAGAGCATGTTCTTGACCCTCTGCAGGAATGTCATGTGGTCTGAATTCATTGTTAGTAACTTAGGAATGTAGGAATAAGGATTTGGACACTGTGTGCCCTTAAAGTCTAAGTCACATGGAATGTACCTCAAAAAAAACACAGTAGGAATCGACAGGTACTTAGCCAGCATTGCCCCGCAGAGGTAAACAGGGTCTGTTAAAACCACATCAAAGGAAGTAGCATTCAGGTGCCTGATCAGGGTCTCATTATGCAATAGCTCCACACAAGACCTATGAAAGACCACGGAGGCATTTTTCAAAATTTCCATACTTCTAGAAAATCTCTTCAGAAAATGCTCTGTTTCAAAGAACCACTGAGTGTGGCCCAGCACAAGGCGATTAAATTCATCCTGGGTCCATGCAACGGCATAAGTTGTCAGGGTGAAAAAGTCCTCTTCTTTGACGTGCATATTCACCTCCGGGGTGAGGACCACCGCCTGGTGGCCCCTGGAGTGGAGCTCCCGCACAACCTCCCGCATGCTGAGCCAGTGGCTGCCATCCGTGGGCAGCACCAGCACCTTCCCACTCTCAGTCCTGGGCTGGACACTGAGGAGGAGCAGCAGTCCTGTGGCCAGTCGTGGCAGGGGAACCTGGAGTCCTGTGGCCATCTCAGCAGAAGCCACCAACAGCTGACTGTTCACCCCACACTCTGCTTCCTACATTTGTTTTTTTTGTTTTCTTGTTGCCACTTAGCAAATCGGCATGTAATTGGAAGACAGCCCTCCTTGAGTTAATCATTACAGGATAAATCCATTCATCACTGGACCAACTCAGAGAGAGACACAATGGCTCCTCCTTGGAAAAACTTCATCTGACCCCTGCTGCCCACTCCGTGGAACATCTAAATTCAATCTCTTGTTTCTCATCGAATTTCCAACACAAGACTGTGGGCACCCACTTCATGTCACTGCCACCTAATTCTCAAGTAGCCACATTTATCAGGCTGCAACTCAGGTCTGAGGGGTCACCAATGCCCAAGTCCCCAGCCATAAAGTCTCTCCCAAATGTGACCCTATTTGCTAACTCTAAACTTTCTCTTCCTATGCATGAGATTACAGCACATCCAGAAACCATATAGCACTGCTAGACCAGCTTTCTGTGAATGGGAAGAGGGAAGGTGGCTCTCTGGTTTTCTTCATATTCCACACACAGATATTTCTTGTAACGAGCAGAAAGGACTCTATTTGAAGTGGCTGTCAAACATGGGAATAGCTGGCAGGATTCTAGACTCAGTATTTGATTATTTGAGTATTTTTAAGGATTTGTTGAGAATTCTTCATCTACCCCATGGAATAAGTTGCTGTTACTTAGAGCACGCATGGGCAAAACAACTCCAGAATGCTTCATGCTCCCACAGGCTGCTCATCACTAGAGTCTGACCTCAGATCTTGGGCAGTCTGAATTCCTCTTCTGAATGCTGAAGGCTCCAGTCTTCTGTGAGTCTGCTTAAAGACTGAAGTGTCCCTTCTCAAAGGAAGACATTTATGTGGCCAAAAAACATATATAAAAAAAAGCTCATCATCACTGGTCATTAGAGAAATGCAAATCAAACCCACATTGAGATACCATCTCATGCCAGTTAGAATGGCGATCATTAAAAAGTCAGGAAACAACAGATGCTGGAGAGGATGTGGAGAAATAGGAATGCTTTTACACTGTTAGTGGAAGTGCAAATTAGTTCAGCCGTGGAAGACAGTGTGGCAATTCCTCAAGGATCTGGAACCAGAAATACCATTTAACCTACCAATCCCATTACTGGGTATATACCCAAAGGATTATAAATCATTCTACTATAAAGACACATGCACACGTATGTTTATTGCAGCACTGTTCACAATAGCAAAGACTTGGAACCAACCAAAATGCCCACCGATGATAGACTGGATAAAGAAAATATGGCACACATGCACCATGGAATACTGTGCTGCCATAAAAAAGGGTGAGTTCATGTCCTTTGCAGGGACATGGGTGAAGCTGGAAGCCATCATTATCAGCAAACTAAAATGAGGAACAGAAAACCAAACACCACATGTTTTCACTCATGAGTGGGAGTTGAACAATGAGAACACATGGACACGCGGAAAGGAACATCACACACCAGGGCCTGTAGGAAGTGAGGGGCTAGGGAAGGGATAGCAGTAGGAGAAATACCCGATGTAGAAGACAGGTTGATGGGTACAGCAAACCACCATGGCATGTACATACCTATGTAACAAACCTGCAAGTTCTGCACATGTATCCCAGAACTTAAAATGTAATTTTAAAAAATTGAAGTATTAAAAAAAAAGACTGAAGTGTCCTTTCATCCAGGCCTTTATTTCATCCTGGAGATTATGGTCAAGCTTTTCGACAAGTCAATCCAGCACCAAGTTCTGATAAAAAATAATTCCTCCAGAACAGAATGGGCTGGTATAATTTGTGGGCACTCTTGTTCAAATTTCAAGATGGAGAATTAAATGTGTGCTCTTCTTAGGGCAGAATCCTGTGCCCCCACACAGGACTTATGGCTATGAGGCTGGTCGTGTTGAAAAAGTCACTCCCACATGTGCTTGGCAAGATTGCTGATGCCAGCCAGGTGCAGTGGGTCGTGCCTATAATCTCAGCACTTTGGGAGCCTGAGGCGGGCAGATCGCTTGAGCCCAGAAGTTGGAGATCAACTTGGGCAACATGGCAAAACCCCATCTCTACTAAAAATACAAAAGTTAGCCAGGCGTGTGGTGTGCCTGTAGTCCCAGCTGCTCGGGAGGCTGAGGCAGGAGAATTGTTTGAAACCTGGAGGCGGAGGTTGCAGTGAGCCAGGATCTTGCAACTGCACTATATCTAGCCTGGGTGACACAGAGAGACCCTGTATCAAAAAAAAAAAAAAAAAATGTGGGTAGACTCTCTGAGCTGTGTACTTTCTATCTCACTGCCTCTGTGTCTTCATGCCTGGCCTGTTCTGCCACGGCCGGTGAGGCTGCAGCTTTCGTTTGGGAGAGAGCTATCCCCATTAAAGATCCACATTGATAGCGGATTCCACCACTGGGCAGATGTGCCCATGGAGAGACACTTCCTGTGTAATACGAGCTGCCACTGTGCAGAGAGTGCCTGAATTAGACCTCTCTTATAGGCTATGAGCCCAGAATCTTCTTTCTCTTACTTCCTCTCCAATAGCAACTTCTCTGCTCTCCTTTTCTGCTTCCACTTTCTGTCCCAGCCACATAACTGTGTGTTTTTCCCCAGGCTCGGCTCTGTCTTTCTCCCCCTGCCAAATCCTATCTTTTTCATCACCCTTTCACATCTACCCAGAGCCATGAAAAATGACTAGGGCTCAGGCTGTTCAGGTCCTCTATTCAGAGTATAAAAGCTCAGAGGAGGAAGGAGCAGGTGTCTGGGAACACAGAGCTTTAAGTTTGTTGTTGCTGCTGCCACTGCTATTAAGGTCATTAGCAAGGAAACTTGCCGCTGGTTTCCAGTTGCCACCCTATGTAGTGGTAGGAGCAGCAAGTTTGCAGAGTTGGGACTCCTCCTTCCACTGAGGACTCAGGAGCCTCTCTTGCTTGTCCAGCTGTGGCTGCAGTGGACTCCTGTTGGAGACCATACCAGGCCAGTATGTCTAGCAGTCTGCAAACAGGGCATCACCCCAACCTCACCATGGTATTGTTAGCCAAGTCAGAAGACACAGCACACCTAAGGCCTCAGTTAGGGCAGCAGTGTTTATCCTGTGCCAGTTAGAGACATTAATTTATAATAGACTAGCATAGATGAAGAGGAATACAACAAATATTTCACAATATAGCATTCTGGACTTCACATAGCTTTGATGCAAGGCCAAACAAAATCTTCCTAGGGTTTTCAACATGACAACAAAAAATAATTAAAATTCACCTAGAAGCATTTTCAGCTTCTGGTAATAGAGGTGTTGCTCCTATCAGACCAGCGCTCTCACAGATAATGAGTATAACCTCATGCATCTGTTAAACAAACAAGCACACTGATATGGTTTGGCCCTCTGTGCCCACCCAAATCTCATATCGAATTGTAATCCCCACATGTCAGGGGAGGGGCCAGGTGGGAGGTGATTGAATCAAGGGGGCAGTTTGCCGCCATGCTACTCCCATGATGGTGAGTTCTCACAAGATCTGACAGTTTATTTTATTTTATTTTATTTATTTATTTATTTTTTCTAAAGATGGGGTTTCACTGTGTTGTTCAGGCTGGTCTTGAACTCCCAACCTCAGGTGATCTGCCCGCCTTGGCCTCCAAAGTGCTTGGATTACAGGCATCAGCCACTACGCCCAGCCAAGATCTGACAGTTTAAAAGTGTGCGGCACTTCCCCCTTTGCTCTCTTTCTCTCTCTCTCTCTTAATCCTGCTTCACCATGGTAAGATGTGCTTGCTTCCCCTTCACCATCTGCCATGATTTTAAGTTTCCTGAGGCCTCCCAGTCATTCTTCCTGTTAAGCCTATGGAACTGTGAGTCAACTGAACCTCATTTCTTCAAAAATTACCCAGTCTCAGCTAGTTCTTCATAACAATGTGAGATGGACTGATACACACACACACACACACACACACACACACACACACACACACACAGGAGAAGCCATCTGAAGGCATGGGAGAGCAAGCAACAGCAGGCAAAGATTAAAGAGGGAAGGAGGCAGTAGTGGCTGGTGAGTTTCCCATATCAATGGCTTTTTGCACCAGGGCAAGGCACAGTTAAGTGCCACACCATGCCCTTTGAACTCATTCTTGAAAGCTTTATCTCCGACCCACCCAGCACAGAGGCATGGAACTGGCAGGAAGCATTGGGGAGTGAGGCAATTAAAAACTGGATGGCTCTGGCCTCAGTGGGGAGTGTGTTGGAGCAGCAAGCAGGAGGCGAAAGATCAGAGGCACATACAGTTGTCTCAGTATTTGTGGGGAATTGGTGCCAGGACTGCACAATTCAACCTGTAGCAGAATCCAGCTGCCCTGGGCCTTGTGTGCTAAGCTGGGGGACTGAGCATTATCCTAAAGGCCCATGCAGCCACTGGAGAAGGTGTGGCATGGCCAGATGTGTGTTCCTGGAATATCCCTCGTATAGTAGAGTAGAAAGTAGTACAGAGAGGTCAGCATGCAGCCCATCTGGAGGTTGTACGTGAGAGGGGAGGACCTGAATCAAAGCCATCTACAGACAGAACCCATGGGATAGGCAGTGAATGGAGGCATCCACCAAGTGGACACCCTGCTCGAGGGCAGCACATGCAGGATGGCATAGACAAGGCAGGTCTGCAGGGCTTTGGGAACTCTCCAAAGGAGGATGATTCCTGGGGAGTTGTGAGGACACAGAGCACTAGAAAGGGATTCTTAGCCAGGTGCAGTGCTCACGCCTGTAATCCCAGCACTTTGGGAGGCCAAGGTGGGCAGATCACATGTTCTGGAGTTAGAGCCCATTCTGGCCAACATAGTGAAACCCCACATCTACTAAAAATACAAAAATTAGCTGGGTGTGATGGCACATACCTGTAATCCCAGCTACTTAGCAGGCTGAGGCAGGAGAATCACTTGAACCAAGGAGGCGGAGGTTGCAGTGAGTCCAGCTGAGACCACACCACTGCACTCCAGCCTGGTGACAGAGTGAGACTCTCTCAAAAAAAGGAAAGGGATTCTCAGCTATGGGTGCAACATCTCAACCTCTGAACTATTCCTCCAACCCCCTTAAAACTCTGTGCCTCCTAAGCACCCTCCTGATGAACCCATGGTGAGGTGGAACACGCATGGGAGGATGCTCTTGCCACATTCAAGGGACTCTTCTGTTCTATCTCCATGAAGTGGTGTTTTATTTAAGACAGTGATGTCATCTAATTTCTAGTCCCACGTCTGGGACTCCTAGACCCTGGGGAGGCCCATGTATCTTGGAAGATGATGCTGCCTTTAAAGACATGGGGGCGCTGGGGATAGCAGGACTGTGGGGAGGAAGGAGTGCACATGCCTGGTGCCTGGAAAACAGGAAGAGATGCCCAAGGCATCAGCTTAAGGTCTGGAGATGAGGAGGGGTCTGGGCTGCACAGATAGACTTGGAGCCATCAGCATATGTATGTGGTGGTTCAAGCCATGGGTGTTCAGCTGTGGTGCCATGGGTATCAGTGAGGTCACAGTGAGCTGTGGTGCCATGGATGTCAGTGAGGTCACCCCAAAAAAGTCCGAAGATAGAAAAAGGCATCCTGGAAGCCTGACCTGAATGATCGTATTCCCCTCTGCCAATCTCAGAGACATAAATAAAGACCTAAACAAAGACTAAGAGGTCTAAAGACCTCTTTTGACCCAAATCTACAAACTGAAACTGTTTAACTTAAAAAAAAAAAAAAAAGAGAGGGACATAGAAACAAATTCTCACACCTTTGAGTAGATGAAGTTTCCTTAGATAGGACACAAGGAGTACAAACCACAAAACATTTGCTAAAATTCACTTAATCAAAATTTAGAACTTTGCTCTTTAAAAAAATATTGTTTTTTAAAAAATGAAACAAAGGAAGTCACACACCAGAAGTAAACACAAACAAAGCTAACATAGCACTTGTATCTAGAATATGTAAAGTACTCACAATTCAAATATAAGAAGACAAACAACCCACTAAAAATGTGCAGAAGATTTGAGGGGACACTTTTTAAATGAAGACAAGCATATGACCAATAAGCATATGAAAAGATCATCATCAGTCATAAGAGGAATGCAAATTAAAACCGGATGAAATTCTACTACACACCCACGTGGATTGTTAACGTGTAAAAGACCAACAATAGCAAGACTTAGCAGAAATACAGAGCAGTCAGAACTTTAATGCATTGTTAGGAATGTAAAACTGGGTAACTGCTGTGGAAACACTTCAACTGTTTCTTATAAAGTAATACACACACCTACCATGCAACCCAGCAATCCCACTTTGAAGTATTTACCCAAGTAAAATGAAACCTCAAAGACACTTGTACTCAAATAGTCATAGCAGCTTTATTCATAATAGCCAACAACTGGAAACTAATCGCATTGCCATCAATAAATAAATGCATAAGCAAATAATGATATACCTATATAATGAAATGATACTCAGAAATAAAAAAGAATGAAATATTGATAGATGCAACGATGTGAAAGAGTCTGAAGAGACATTATGCTGAACCAAAGAGGTCAGATATGAAACAGTATACATGTGTGTTTTTCATTCATAATTGTATGATTCCATTCAGATGAAACTCTTGAAAAGACTATCCTGCTATCCAGCAACAGAAACCATCCATGGTTGCCTAAGGCTGAGGGGAAGTATTAGGTGACTAAGATAAGACAGAAGGGAAATTACTGGGTAATGGAGTAGTCCATGTCTTGAATGCAGTGATAGTTGCACAGATAAATACAATTATTACAACTCAACAATGTATAATTAAAATGGTGCAACTGTATGTAAACAATATTCCAATAATGTTTACTTTAGCAGTATCAGTTGAAAGCAAATAATTCAATTACAAAAGAATAAAACTTTCTCAAGCTGACCAAAAGACCAAAACCTACCAAACAAAGCCCTACCTATTCCAAGAAACATTCACAGCAAAACACCTACATCTAATAATGTTTCTTTCACATCCTGGTATGTTTTTTTAATTTTAAGTTTAAATTTATAAGTACTTTCATATATCACAATAGGAAAAAGAACTCCTATAAGAGAGCAAGAGGCAGAGACTTAAAATACTAAATACTTATAAGCCCCAAGATGATTGCTTTAAAAGTTGGCAGGTCATCCTTTCCAGAGGACATTCTTACCGAGTGCTCACCGATAGATTCTTAAAAGAAATTCAGATTAGGACACAGAAAATTTTATATAGTAATAGGTTTATATGACAAACTAGTAACAAAAAATCTGGCGTCTAAATAGAAAACATCATTAATTTAAGGCTAATTCACAGTGTGGACAAGTTATTTCCTACCTCACCCCAGTGACCACCACTCCCCTAGACTCTCAAATGTGCTTCTGGTGAGGATCCACTCCCAGCTCAGGACAGAACATGTGACCTAGGCCTCAACCAATCAACACATTTCATCCCCTTGGCCACCATGATTAGTTCAGAGATTGGCATGTGACTCAATTGGAGCCAATGAGGAAGAAGAACTTTAGGAATCCTGGGAAAAAAATTCAGGCTGAAGCCCCTGCTGCTTGGGCATTATGAGACTAAGAAGGATGTCATGGCCAAGGAAACAAAGACAAAAAATGGAAACATATTAATGGGTTCTGGTGACATAGTTTGGCTCTGTAGCAAGCAATACCTAATCAGATATCCCCTGAGATTGTTCTAGTGTGTGAACCAATAAAAGGGCTTAAAACAGAAAGCCCTACAACAAATTCACTGAGTCAGGAATTTGGAGAAGTTGCCCAAATAGAGTGATCACAGGTTGCATCGATTTTTTGGGGGGTGGTGGGGAGTTGGTCAGAGTCTTGCTCTGTTTCCTAGGCTGGAGTGCAATGGTGCAAACATAGCTCACTGGAACCTTGAATTCCTGGGCTCAAACCTTCCTCCCACGTCAGCCTTCCAAGTAGTTAGGCCTACAGCCACAGGCCACCATGCCCAGTCAAGTTTTTATTTTTTGTAGCAGAGGGATCTCACTGTGTTGCCTAGGCTGGTCTCAAACTCCTGGGCTCAAGCTATCCTCCTGCCTCAGCCCCACAAAGTACTGGGATTATAGGCATGAGCCACCATGCCCAGCCAGTAGCAGCAGTTCTATTAAATGCAGAAGGTAAATAGCAGCTCTTATTTTCACTGGTGAAACAACTTGATAAAAGAAAACACACACCAAAAAAAGATGTTTAAATGAAAAATTAATAAAGGAAATGCAAATTCAAGTAATCTTGAGATATTTTTCGCCTATTGGATTGTCAGAAACCCAAAACATTGGAAGATACTACATGTGGCAAGGATATGAAGGAAAGTGTACACTCATACATTGCTGGTGGAAGAATAAATTGTTAATGCCTAATGACATTTAACATCTGCACAACACAGTAAGTCCATTTTCCAGCATCTCCCCTATGGAAACTCCCACACAGGGGTACTATGAGGCATATACTAAGATGTTAACTCTAATTTGTTTAAATAAAAGTAAAGAGCAAGATGCAGAGTGGAGGAAGACATCTGCAATATCTATAACTGCCAAAGAACTAGTATCCAGAACGCATAAATAATTCGAGTAGACAAATAACCCAGTGGGCAATAGACTTGAATGGGCAAAAGAGGAAATCCAAATGACCAATAAGTATATTTTAAAGCCCTCAATATAATTAGTCATGTACATAAATAATGCCTTAGCAATCAGGGAAATGTACAACCACTCTGAAAAATAGTTACATCTTATTAAATTAATGATATGCACACTCTCCAACACAGCAGCTTCACCCCTAGTATATCCTCTAAAAACCCACTCATGTGTTTCAGAATGTAAAAGAATGTTTGTTTTAACATTGTCCACAATAGTGAAAAGCTGGATACAACCAAAGCCCATCAATAATAGAATGGATAAATAAAACTGTGGTATAGTCATATAATGGGATATATTCAGTTCTGGCAATGCACAGACTACAACTTATAAGAACACACATCAGAATCTCTTGTACATAAAGTTGAACCAAAAAAAAAAAAAAAAGCAAGACCAAAAAAACAGTGTAAGTCTATTTATATTAAGTACCAAAACAGGTAAAATTCATCTATATTATTTAGAGATGCAAAGCTAGGTGGCAAAACTGTAAAGAAAAGCAAAGAAATAGGAGGGGGAGGGAGAACATCAAAAAGAATAGCTAGTGGATGCTGGGCTTAATACCTAGGTGACAGGGTGATCTGTGCAGCAAACCACCATGGCACATGTTTAGCTATGTAACAAACCTGCACATCCTGCATGTGTGCTCTGGAACTTAAATGTTGATGAAAAAAACACAAAAGAAATAATCATCACAAAAGTCAGAGAAAGGATGAAAAGGGAATAGAACAGAGGACAGGCACCCAGGATGGATATCTGAATGCTGATAAACTGGAGTGACCCCAGGGGTAGAAAATCTCAGAGTATTTTGGGGGTCCTTCAGCTGCTGTGCAAAGTGGAGCACATGCAGATGGCACTTTGTCCACTTGAGCAAATTTGTTTACCTTGGGGGCTGGCTAACCATGGATCCTAGATTTCTGTTGATTCTTACTGCCTATCTGTGAAGAATGAATCTTCTTTGCCTGACTTGCACAAGCGTTCCATCTCACCAGACTCATACTCTGGCAGCTAGGATTGTAAAATGCCTCCAATCAGAGCTGAGAAGTGCCAGGTCTGAGAATCTTAGTAGAGATTGCCGAGGTGTTTAGAGTCCTGCCCTGGGATCAGCAACCCAACCCAGGTGAATGGGGCACAGTATTTCTCTCGCAGAGATGGATACCAGTGCACCGCACTCTGCTTCACAGTCACTGCCAATCCTCAGATTTCACAATTCTATGACTTTTCAGGGACAAGGAGGAGTGGGGTGGGGAGTAGAAAACAGACCTACAGTGATGGTCACAGATGCAGTAGAAAAACTGACTCCCCTAGTCTTTTTATCACATACTTAGGTCCACCTCCCATCTCCATTCCTACCCTAAGGTTTGAGAAACACCTAGAAAAAAAATCCCTGTTTCTTCCTCATGTACCCAGCCTATGGTGAAACCTCAGTGGTCATTTGCTCTGACCAAGTCTGTGGCTGAAAGACCACGTGAAATTTGAGTGGTAACTATACCTGGCCTCTGCTCTTATACAATGACGTAAATTAGAAGAATGTTTTTTCAGGGTCACTAGCTTGAACAGTTCAAAAAGGCACTATCTACATAGCACCTGCTACTGGGCGTCACCCCTGAGGTTGTGCAATACAGCTGCCCTGGTTCTCTCACTCTCCCAACTCCTCCTTTACCCCTGTCAGGGACTGCTCTGTGGAGGTATACAGCCTGGGCAGACACACCGCATTCCACATTTAGAATATTCTTGTGCTTTGTTTAATACTTTGCTGTCAGTGTCCAAAATTCTTTTTTTTTTTTTTTTAGACATTTTTTTTGAGGCCAGATCTTACCCCGTCACCCAGTCTGGCATGCAGTGGTATGATCTCAGCTCACTGCAACCTCCGCCTCCTGGGTCCAAATGATTCTCACACCTCAGTCTCCTGAGTAGATGGAACCACAGGCATGCACCACCACACCCAGCTAATTTTTGTCTTTTTAGTAGAGAAGGGGTTTCACTGTTTTGGCCAGGATGGTCTTAAACTCCTGCCCTCAAGTGATCCGCCTGCCTCTGCTTCCCAAGCTGCTGAGATTACAGGGCCACTGTGCCCGGCCTGAAATTCTTAATTTTTGAACAAGGGGCATTTTGCACTAGGGCACTCAAATTATGCACTGATCTGTTACCAACCCACCTGCTTAGCATATTAAAAGATACCAATATGCCAGTGAATTTTTTAAGGTGGTTGTGAATATTATCTCACAACTATAATTTGTGAGAACACCTTTAACTCCCTAGAACTGTCAACTTGGTTTCCTCTCTCTTCAGAGCCTTCCCCAGATCCACAAACCATTTGTCTCTCTTACCACAAGCAATATCACCAGTTGGTCTTCATAGTTGAAGGTAATCTCCCCACCCTGATTCTTAAAAAGGTATTTATTACCATTAAATTTGCCTCATGTGTGTCTGCTAAAAACTATGTGCAATTTTGAAGGATAAGTTATGAGCCACCTCTGAAGACAAGTCTCTGATGAGTATCATTTCCAAGGTTCAAACAAAATAAAAGCAAAACCCCATGTAATAAGACAAAAATTGAGATAATATGTTGCTAGAAAACTCAGCTTACAAGAAATACTAAGCAAGTTCTTCAGGTTGAAAGCTAGTAATCCCATAGAATAATCTGAATTCATACAGAAAAACAAAAAGGGCTGATAATAGTAGTAAGTAGTTATAAAAGACAATACCAGTGCATACTTCCCTTTTATTCTCTTAACTAATTTTAAAAGCAATCCTAAAAAGCATATATACACACACACACACACATATATATATACATACATATGTATATATATAAAAAATTATATTGTTGGGACTACAACATACAGAAGTGAAATATATTTAACAATAATAGCACAAGGGGGGCAGTTGGGAGCAAAGGTAAATTGGGCTAAGAAATGACACCATAAGGTAACTCAGATTTATAAGAACAAAGGAAGAGAACCAGAACTGATAAATAAAAATGTTAATATAACAAACTCTATAAATGTATACTTGCTTTTCTTTCTTCTCTCAGATTCTTGAAAGCATGTGCATTTCTATAAAGTAATATTATCACCATGTATTGTTCAGCTTGTAACATATATAGATGCAACATGTATAAGAATAATATCACAAAAAAGGGAGAAAGGAAATAGAGCTATTTAGGAATGACATTTCAATACTTAACTGGAATTAAGTTAGCATAAATCTGAAGTAGATACTAGTAAATTAAAATTATGTGGTAAGCCCTAAAACAACCACTTAGAACACAACTTTTTTAAATAGTGGAAAGAAAAACATTAAAGGATTTTAAATGTTGCACTAGAAAATAGTCACTCAATGCAAAAGAAAAAAAAAAGGCAATAAAGGCAGAACAGAGGAATAAATAAATACATGAGAGATACAGAACATAAAAAGTAAAATGGGGCCAGGCACAGTGGCTCTTGCCTGTAATCCCAACACTTTGAAAGGCTGAGGCTGGTGGATCATTTGAGGTCAGGAGTTTGAGACCAGCCTGGCCAACATGGCAAAACTCCATCTCTACAAAAAATACAAAAATTAGCCAGACATGGTGGAACACGCCTGTAGTCCCAGCTCCTCAGGAGGTTGAGGTGGGAAAATCACTTGAACCCAGGAGGCGAAGGTTGCAGTGGGCCAAGATTGCACCACTGCTCTCCAGCCTAGGTGACAGAGTAAGACTCTGTCTCAAAGTAAAATAAAAGAAAATAAAAAGAAAAGAAATAATGGTAGACATAAATCCATCTATATCAATAATACTATTAAATGTGAATGGATTAAACAACTCAATTAAAAGGCAGAAATTATCAGACTGGATAAAAACAAGGCCTAATCATATCTTGTCTGCAGAAGATACAATTGAGATTTTAAAACACAAAAATTTATATGTAAAACATAAATTTCACAAAGTAAAATGGTGGAAAAACAATATATCATGAAACAGCAACCGAAAGAAATGCAGATTGGTTATACTAATATCAGATAATACAGACTATCTTTTTAACAATGCAATATCATGAAGCAAGATAATACAGACCTTAAAAAAAAATTACGAGCAATAAAGAGGGAAATTGTGTAATGGTAAGTGTCACTCCACCAGGAAACAAACTAAACTAAACACAAATCAAGAAGGCAGAATATAATAAAGAATAGAGGGAAAATTAATGATACAGGAATAGAGAAACAATAGAGAAAATCAACAAACCAAAGTTGTGTATTTGTAAATATACATAAAATTGATAAACCTTCAGTGAGATCAACAAAGAAAAAAGAGAGAAGGCTTAAATTGCTAAAAATCAGAAATGAAAGAGGGAACATTACTACCAATCTTACAGAAACAGAAAATATTATAAGGCCACACTCTGGACCATTTTATGTCAAACAATTAGATAACTTAGATAAAATGGACAAATTCCTAGAAAGAAACAAACTACTGAAATTGAATCAAGAAGAAATACAAAATCTGAATAAAGCTATAACAGGTAAAAAGATTAAATTAGTAATTTTAAAATTTCCTGCAAGACAAGTCTAGGCCCAAACAGCTTTACTAGTGAATTCTATCACATACATAAAGCATGAATATCCATTCTTCACAGACTGTTCCCAAAAAATAGAAAAAGAGGGAATATTCCTCAGCAAATTCTATAAGGCCAGTAATATTCAGATAGAAAACACAAACAAAGGCTTCACAAGAAAATAAAAACTTCCAATATCTTTTATGGATATGATGCAAAAATTCTCAATAAAATGCTGTCAAACCAAATTCAGTAACGTAAAAATGATTATACAACACAATCAAGTGGGATTATTCTAGGGATACAGGTGCATTTAGCATCTGAAAATCAATTAACACAATGCACATATCACAAGAATAGGGCATCAAAAAATGTTCATTTCAACAGATACAGAAAAAGCATTTGACAAAACCAAACACCTCAGCTATGATAAGAATACTCAACAAGCTAGGAATAGGTGAGAATTTCCTCCATCTGATAATGTGGGGGACATCTACTCAAAAAATCTCCAGTTAACACCTAATGTGCTGAGAGACTGAATGCTTCCCACCTAAGATCAGGAGCAAGATAAGAATGTCCTCTTTCCACTTCTATTCAACACTGTACTAGAGGTTCTAGCCAGGGCAATTAGAAAAGCAAAAGAAATAAATGTTATTCATATTAAAAGTAAAGTTATCTCTATTGTTAATGATGTGATCTTGTATGTAGAAAATCCTAAGAAATCCACTAAAAAAACTATTAGAACAAATAAACAGGTTCAGAAGTGATGAAGTATAAGATCAATATACAAAACTCAATTGTATTTCTAGACACTTGCAATGAATAATACAAAAGTAGAATTAAGAAAGCAATTCTATTTAAAATAGCATCTAAAAAGAATAAAATACTTAGGAATAGGTTTAATTTTTTTAAATGTGAGACTTTACACTGAAAAGTAAAAAATAATGTTGAAAGATATTAAAGAAGACCTAAGTAAAATGAGAGACAACCCACATTCCTGAATTGGAAGATTTAATCTTGTTAAGTTGGCAATAACCCACAAATTGGTCTGTAGATTCAACACAATTTCTATCAAAATTCCAGCTTGAATTTTTTGCAGAAATTGACAAACTGGTCCAAACATTCCTAGGAAAATTCAAGGTAACCAGTATGGCCAAAACAATCTTGAAAAGGAATAACAAATGTAGAAGATTTGTAATTCCCAATTTCAAACTTCCTATAAAGCTACAGTAATCAATGTCAGGCACAGTGGTGTACGCTTGTAATCCCAGCACTTTGGGAGCCTGCGGTGAGCAGACCACTTGAGGTCAGGAGTATGAGACCAGCCTGGCCAACATAGTGAAAAAAAAAGAAAAATTATCTGAGTGTGGTGGCATATTCCTGTAATCCCAGCTAGTTGGGAGACTGAGCCAGGAGAATCACTTGGAAACTTGAAGCTGGGAGGCGAAGACTGCAGTGAGCTGAGATTGTGCTTCTGCACTCCAGCCTGGGTGACAGAGTGAGATTCTATTAAAAATAAACAAAACAACAACAAAAGCTACAGTAATCAAGACACACACTAGCAATTCCTCAAAAGATTAAGTATACAGTTACCATGCAATCCAGCAATTCCTCTACTAAGTATATACCCAAGAGAATTGAAAACACATATCCAAACAAAACTCATACACAAATATGTTCACAGCAGCTTTATTCATAATAGCAAAAAAGTGGAAACAACCCAAATGTCCATCAATTTACAAGTAGATATATGAAGTGTGGTATATGCATAGAACAGAATATATTTGACTATATAGTTATTCCACGACATGAATAAGCCTTGAAAACTTTATGCTAAAGGGAAAAAGCTACTTATGTATTTTGTGAATGGAATCCATAGAAATAGGCAAATCCATAAGGACAGAAAGTTGATTAATGGTTGCCTGGAGCTAGAGGAAGGAGAGGAAGAAGAATGAGTGAGTGATAATAGATGTAAGGTATCTTTTGGGAGTGACTGAAGACGTTCTAAAGTTGACTATGGTGATGGTTGTACAAATCTGTGACTACACTAAAAACCACTAAAATGAGTGAATTGTATGTATATGAATTGGATCATAATAAAGTCATATTTTTATGACCCCTTATTCTCATTCTCCTACAGTTATCTAAATTACTAATCAGTCAAGTTTCTAGGCTTTTGTATACTCATGTTAAATACTTTCTTTTAACTGAATCATTCTAGCATTCAGCTACTCTTTAGATAATTATCTATTAACAGGAACACTACTGCCAAAATGTTCCACATGCCTGGAAATTTCCGAGAGAATCAGCCATAAAGACAAACACAGGGTTTTAAAAGAGAAGCAGAATGTTAAAGGCATTGTAGACATTGGCCTAAGTCATGTATTTTAAAAAGTGCCTATTAAGAATGACTCGGCATATTCAGGTTTTGCTCCACTGACTTGCCTAGAATGAACCCACAGTTCAACCAAGAAAGGCTGAGATTTCAGCCTGAATGAGCATTCTTTGAAACGATGCCTTCCGGGAGACAAATAGCTCAGAGGGTGGGCACAGGATCCTTGCTGTCCTTCACACCCCCAGGCCGGGGACCTGCTGGGTAGACACCAGCGGATTCACTTGGAATTGATTTAGATCAGAGTTTCTCAGTTTTAGCACTAGTGACATTTTGAGCCAGAGTAATTCTTTGTTGGGAGTTGGGGGGCAAGTATCCTTAATGCATTGTACAACTTTAAACAGCATCCCTGGCCTCTATCTGTGTCCTAGTTAACTGTATCGCCTCTCCAATTGCAACACCAAAAATGCCTTCAGACAAATCTGTCCTGGGGGTAAAATTAGTCCTATTAGAGAGCTACTATTTAGATGATGCCAGAACATTGAGAGGGGGAAACTTGGGAACAGAACTAGTCCTGCGGAATTGGGGTCTAGCTTTCTGGGAAAATGCTCCGTAAAGAATGCTGCAAGAAAACCGCATTCATTGTTTTTAATCACCTCTCAGAAAGTTTCAGCCTGTATTCAGGCCTAGCTCCAGCTAGGCCTGAGCTTGCATTCTATTCCTTTCTGTAGATGAGGCTGGAAAGAGAGGATGTCCTAGAGCCAGAGCTCCAGCCATGACCTGGCTCTGTGGTCTGAATGGCCCTGTCTTTTGGAAGGCTTGAACAGTTCTTTGTATTTCAAGTGGAAGAGACTAGGATTTACCTCTGACCTCTTTTGTTCTAAGAAAAACACTCCAATGACCCTTCTAATAATGAAATGTAAAGCTAAATTCTCTTCTATAAATAGAGATATTTGAAACCTGGCCATACCAACAGGAAAAGAGGTTAGCTGTGGGACAGATGAAACTCAACGAAATAGCAAATAGGACAGCATAAGAGTGTCCCAGCATCTGGCCTGGATTTAAGCCCCTATAGTAAGAGGAGAAGGGCCTAAAAATAAAGGTTTTCTTTTTTTTTTTTTTTTTTTTCTTGCAACAGCGTGAGAGTCTGGCAAAGAAGTGAGGACGAGAGACAGACAGAAAGGTTACAAGGTACCTGCGAGAATCTGGCATAAGCAGAACTGTTTTGGGGCAGGTGATAAGGTGCACAGGGCTGAAGAGGAGGCCGTGGGCAGGGCTGGGATAAGTTGTTTCAGGACATTTGGGACTGCCTGGTGGCTCAGCCTCTGATGTTCTCACAGCAGGAATTGCCACCTGGGTGGCCAAAGGGCTTCTCCAAGGGCCAGCTTGGACAAAAACCAAGCAGCCCTCTGAGATGGGCCATGACCCTCCTTGGGCAGAGGAGGCAGGTAAGGCTTTAGTCAAAGTCACACCAACATGGGAATAAAAGGGAAATGATCCTGCTTTACTATTCCACAAGGTGAGGCTGGGAGCCCAGTGGTTACCATGAGAAAGGATATCCTTTCTCTGTGAATCATAGCATTAGGTAAAAAATGGTCACCAAGCTATGGTTTTCAAAAGGCTTTGCACATTTTCTTTCTAGAAATGTATTTGTTTTATGGTTGGGCCAATAGCTACTATAAAGAATGCTTACTAACCTGATAGGCAAAATTAAATTCCACTGATTATTCATCTGAATTTCTTGGATTATTTCTGAAGTTGAACATGTTCTTAAAGTTTTATTGGACACTTGTGTTTCCTTTACGTATTGCCTGATTATGTTATTTGCCTAATGAGGAGTGCATTTATAAGTTAAAAATCAGGGCTTCATTTTCTATGATCTGTGATACATCTTCTTTTCTTAAATAATGTATTGCGACAAAGTCACATAAAATTAACCATGTTAAAGTGAACAATTTCATGGCATTTAGCACATTCATGTTTTGCAACCAACACCTCTATCTGGTTCCAGACATTTCCATCTGTCCAGAGACACATTTTTTTTCATACTGTTGAAATGGTCTGATTATTAGACAAAATAAATTCTATTCTGATCACTTCAACTTAATTCCTAATAATTAAAAGCTCATGTTGATAATTACATATCATAATACAGAATGTTCTCTAGGGTGACATGCTGGAAACACAGTTGAGATACAAACAAGGTCAAGCACCAGATACACAGTCACAGGGTTCAAAAAGTACATTCATGATAGCCCAGTTTCTCAATATAACTGAGTACAACTTTTCGCAAAAATAAGATGATTGGTACCAACATGCAGAAATGATATTTTTTCCTTCTTATGCCAAGTATTTCTTTGTAATAAGAATAAATAGCTTTTATTTACTTTTTTTCCCCAATACCCAGACTTCAAGGAGAAGGAATAAATAGGTTTTAATCAATCAATAGTATCAAATCATTAAATAAATACATAACTTTTGCTTATTAACTTCTTAGATTTTCCTGAAATTAAAAAGGAAATTTAAAAATTACTTGAAACAAATGCAAATGGAAACACAATGTATCAAAATCTATGGGTTATAGCAAAACCAGAACTAGGCAAGAAGTTTTTAACAATAAATACCTACATCCAAAAAGTAGAAAGGTTTCAAATAAAAAACCTAACAACGCATCTCAAGGGACTAAAAAAGCAAAAGCAAACCAAACTCAAAATTTGTAGAAAGAAAGAAACAATAAAGATCAGGAAGAAATAAATTAAATTGAAACTAACTAATACAAAAGATCAAACAAAAAGTTGTTTTTAAAAAAAGAAATAATAATAAACAAAATTGACAAATCTTTAGCTAGACTCAGAAAAAGAGAAAACTCTCAGATAAAATCAGAAACCAAAACGGAAATGTAACAACTGACCCCACAGAAATGCAAAGGATCATTAGACATTACTGTGGACTACTATATGCTAACAAATTAGAAAACCTAGAAGAAATGGATACATTTCCAAACATATACAACCTACCAAGATTGAACCATGAAGAAACAGAAAACCTCAACAAACCAATTTAAATAACAAGATTGAAGCAGTAATAAAAAGTCTCTCATCAAAGAAAAGCCCAGGACTGGATGAATTCACTGCTAAATTCTACCAACCCATATTTAAAATAATTCATACCAATTCTACTCAAACTATTTGAGAAAAATGAAAAGGAGAGAATACTTCCAAACTCATCCTATGAGATCAGCGTTACCCTGATACCAAAACCAGATAAGAACACACACACAAAAAGAGAAAACTGCAGGCCAATATCTCTGATGAACATAGACACAAAAATCTCAGCAAAATACCAGCAAACCAAATCCAATAGCACATTAAAAAGATAATTAATCAAGATCAAGTGGGACTCATCTCAGGATGCAAGGATGATCCAACACACACAAATCAATAAATGTGATACATTTATTGATACATTGATATTCATACACTGATAGAATTTAGGACAAAACTCATATGATCATTGTAGATGCTGCAAAAACATTCAACAAAATTCAACATCCCTTTATAATAAACACTTTAAATAAACAGACTACAGAAGGAACATACCTCAAAATAATAAAAGCCATAAATGATAAACCCACAGCTAACATCATACTGAAAAAGGTAAAACTGAAAACTGTTCCTCTAAAATCTGGAATAAGACAAAGATGCCAACTGTCGCCACTTTATTCTTCATAGTACTAGAAGTCCTATCCAAAGCAATTAAGCAAGAGAAAGAAAGAAAAGTCATCCAGTTGGAAAGGAAACAGTCAAATTATTCTTGTTCTCAGAGGACATAATATATTTAGAAAAACTTAAACACTCCACCAAAAAGCTGTTAGAATTGACAAACAAATTCAGGAAAGTTGCAGGATACAAGATCAGCTGACAAAGATCAGCAGCATTTATAAATGCCACCAAAGAACAAACTGAGATGGGGGAAGATGGCCGACTAGGAACAGCTCAGGATTACAGCTCCCAGTGAAAATGCAGAGGGTGAGTGGACACCACATTTCCAGACAGATTTTTATCGCCCACAGACCAGGAGATTCCCAGGTGGAGGAGCCCCACGGGTCGCCTGCATGGCTGTTTCGGCCAGTGCAGCTGTTTTGGCCCCCGCGGCTGCTTTGCCCGCGCCCTGGCGCTGCGGTTCTCTGTACAAGAGACACTGGTCCAGGTGCCCTCTTAGCTGGTGACTGGAGCCCTGAGACGGCAGAGTCGCCCATTCATCTGAAACAGCGAGCCAGGCCAGGAGATTCCTAGGCAAAAAAACCACCAGGAATCTCAGGGCCGCTGTTTGAGCCAGCTCAGTGAGTCGCGGTACGGGAGATCCCGCGCCTTTTCACAAAAAAAGACTCTGAGTCAGGGAGCCAGGTGATCAGGCTCGGCTGGTCCCACCCCCACCCCCAACAACAACAACAACAAAACCAGTAATTGAAAACGCCCTGGGTTGAGAGTTTCACAGCAAGCACAGCTGAACCCAGGATGGTCTGGCTCTGTGGGGGAGGGGCGTCCGCCATTACTGAGACACTCCACCACCACGCAGGCAGTCTGACCATCACTGAGGCAGCCCACCGTTGCTGAGGCAACCTGCCACTACTGAGAGAGTCCACCATAACAGAGGCAGGCCACCATTGCCAAGGCAGTTCTAACTACACCCGTATAAACAGTACTGCAGGGAAGATCACATGGCAGCTGGGCGGAGCCCACAGCAGCTCAGGAAAGCCTCTGCAGGCAGACAGTGACTAGGCTGCCTCCTCGCTGGGCAGGGCAGCCCTGAAAGAAAAAAAAAAGGCAGCAGC
>NW_016107421.1:794249-796096 GCF_001604975.1 Cebus imitator | reverse complement strand
AAAGAGAGAATAACCAAATTGATGAAATAAAAAACGATAAAGGGGATATCACCACAGATTCCACAGAAATTCAAACCATCATCAGAGATTATTACAAACAACTCTATGCACATAAACTAGTAAACCTGGAAGAAATGGAGAGATTCCTGAACACTTGCTTCCTCCCAAGCCTAAACCAGGAAGAAGTTGAAACCCTGAATAGACCAATAACAAGGTCTGAAGTTGAGGCAGCTATTAAGAGCCTACCAGCCAAAAAAAGCCCAGGGCCAGATGGGTTCACAGCTGAATTCTACCAGACATACAAAGAGGAGCTGGTACCATTCCTTCTGAAACTATTCCAAATAATCCAAAAAGAGGAAATCCTTCCCAAATCATTTTATGCGACAAACATCATCCTGATACCATAACCTGGCAGAGACTCAGCAAGAAAAGAAAACTTCAGGCCAATATCCATGATGAACATAGATGCAAAAATCTTCAATAAAATACTGGCAAGCCGATTGCAACAGCACATCAAAAAGCTTATCTACCATGATCAAGTAGGCTTCATCCCGGGGATGCAAGGCTGGTTCCAAATACGCAAGTCTATAAACGTAATTCACCACATAAACAGAACCAAAGACAAAAACCACATGAGTATCTCAACTGATGCAGAGAAGGCCTTTGACAGAATTCAACAGCCCTTTATGCTAAAATCCCTCAATAAACTAGGTATTGACAGAATGTATCTCAAAATAATAAAAGCTATTTATGACAAACCAACAGCCAATATCATAATGAATGGGCAAAAACTGGAAGCATTGCCTTTGAAATCTGCCACTAGACAAGGATGCCCGCTCTCACCACTCCTATTCAATATAGTACTGGAAGTTCTAGCCAGACCAATCAGGCAAGAAAAAGAAATAAAGGGTATTCAAATAGAAAAGGAGGAAGTCAAATTGTCTCTATTTGCAGACGACGTGATTATGTATCTAGAAGACCCCATTGTCTCAGCCCAAAATCTCCTGAAACTGATAAGCAACTTCAGCAAAGTCTCAGGATACAAAAATCAATGTGCAAAAATCACAAGCATTCCTATACACCAATAACAGACTTAAAGAGAGCCACATCAAGAACGAACTGACATTCACAATTGCTACAAAGAGAATAAAATACCTAGGAATACAACTAACAAGGAACGTAAAGGACCTCTTCAAGGAGAACTACAAGCCACTGCTCAACGAAATAAGAGAGGATACAAACAGATGGAAAAACATTCCATGTTCATGGTTAGGAAGAATCAATATCATAAAAATGGCCATACTGCCCAAAGTAATTTACAGATTCAATGCTATTCCCATCAAGCTACCAATGACCTTCTTAACAGAACTGGAAAAAACCACCTTAAACTTCATATGAAACCAAAAGAGAGCCCGCATAGCCAAGTCAATTCTAAGCAAAAAGAACAAAGCAGGAGGCATCACACTACTGGACTTCAAACTATACTACAAGGCTATAGTAATCAAAACAGCATGGTACTGGTACCAAAACAGAGATACGGACCAAAGGAACAGAACAGAGGCCTCGGAGGCAACACAACATATCTACAACTATCTGATCTTTGACAAACCCGAAAAAAACAAGCAATGGGGAAAGGATTTCCTGTTTAATAAATGGTGTTGGGAAAACTGGCTAGCCATGTGCAGAAAGCAGAAACTGGACCCCTTCCTGATGCCTTACACTAAAACTAACTCCAGATGGATTAAAGACTTAAACATAAGACCTAACACCATAAAAACCCTAGAAGAAAATCTAGGCAAAACCATTCAGGACACAGGTGTAGGCAAGGACTTCATGACCAAAACACC
>NW_016107421.1:768116-793819 GCF_001604975.1 Cebus imitator | reverse complement strand
AAGGACCTAGAAATAGAAATCCCATTTGACCCAGCAATCCCATTACTGGGTATATATCCAAAGGATTATAAATTGTTCTACTATAAGGACACATGCACACAAATGTTCATTGCAGCACTGTTTACAATAGCAAAGACTTGGAACCAACCCAAATGCCCATCAATGATAGATTGGACAGGGAAAATGTGGTACATATGCACCATGGAATATTATGCAGCCATCAAAAATGATGAGTTCGTGTCCTTTGTAGGGACATGGATGAACCTGGAAACCATCATTCTCAGCAAACTGACACAAGAGCAGAAAATCAAACACTGCATGTTCTCACTCATAGGCGGGTGTTGAACAATGAGAACACATGAACACAGGGAGGGGAGCACTACACACTGGGGTCTGTTGGGGGGAAATGGGGGAGGGACGGGGGGTGGGGAGGTGAGGAGAGACAGCATGGGGAGAAATGCTAGATATAGGTGAAAGGGAGTAAGGCAGCAAATCACACTGCCATGTGTGTACCTATGCAACAATCTTGCATGTTCTTCACATGTACCCCAAAACCTAAAATGCAGTAAAAAAAAAAAGAACAAACTGAAAAAAGAAATCAATCCTATTTATAAAAGCTACAAAGAATATATAATACCTAGGAATAAATTTAACTAAGGAAGTGAAAGATCTGTACAAGGAAACGAGGATGAAGACCAAATATATACTTTACAATATTATAGTCCTACATTTTCTTTATCCATTCATTTGTTGACGTGTACTTAGGCTGATTCCATATTCTGGCTTTGTGAATAGTGCTATAATAAACAAATATGCATTTGTTTATTATGCAGATATCTCTTCAATATATTATTTTT
The DNA here is from genome assembly GCF_001604975.1 of Cebus imitator. Taxonomy (NCBI): domain Eukaryota; kingdom Metazoa; phylum Chordata; class Mammalia; order Primates; family Cebidae; genus Cebus; species Cebus imitator. The sequence goes on along the minus strand of NW_016107421.1, from coordinate 792,962 downwards.
TTTTCTTTTGGATATATACCCAGCAATGGGATACATTGGGGAAGTTCTATATCTGCTTTTTTTTTTTTAAGAATCTCCATACTGTTCTTCATAGTGGCTGTACTAGTTTATATCCTTCAAATGTAAATTAGGGACTGCACCCCCACTCTGTGGGACCTGATGCTATCTTCAGGTGTACATTGTCGAAACCAAATTAGAGGCCACCCAGCTGGTATCTGGCACAATTGCTTGCTTGTTTGGTGTGTGGAGAAAAAAAAACCCACACATTTGTTCACAGAAGTCTTCTGTGTCATTTGCTGCTGAGTGAGAAAACAGGAAAAACCCTTTGAGTTTTTTGTTGGTTTTGTTTTCCACTCACAGATAGTACATATACACAATGGAATATTATTCAGCCATAAAACAGAATGGAGACCTGTCATATGCAGCAACATAAATCATGCCACTGCACTCCAGCCTGGTGACAGAGTAAGATTCCGTCTTAAATTTTTTTATAAAAGGGGGTTTGGTTAATGGGCACAAAAATACTCTTAGATAGAATGAGTAAGTCCAAAGTGTGATAGCACAGCAGGGTGAGCATAGTTAACAAGAATGTATTCTGTAGTTCAAAATAGCTATAAATGAAGAATGGGAATGTTCCCAATATAAGGAAGGAATAAATGCTCAAGGTAGTGGATATTCCAATTACCCTGATTTGATCATTGCACATTGCATACGTGTATCAAAATATCACATGAACCCCCACAAGTGTACAACTATATTATGTCCCAATAAAAAGAATCCTGACATTTGAAGTTTTTATTTCAGGCCCCAGACTCCCTGGAACCAGTTCAGTTATTCCCATACCCTCACCCTTGCCTTTTCACAGTGGCTACTGCCAACTGTTCATCTTGTTAATAGAGAAATCAGCAGGTGTAAAGAAGAGAGGTGAGGGTCTTTGGATATGTTTGAGACTTTCTCTGTGATAAAAAAGAAACTGGAAAAGAAAAGTCTGGCATAAAAGATAGACGGAGTAGCCTGAAATCTTTCAAAGGTGTAAATATTTAAATGAAAATTAAAAATTCACATATTTTTATTTTCCAAAGTAACTCTGAGCCCTTTTCCTACCTGTCAGGAGGGCATCTGCAAACACTTGCCTTAGGTCAGAGGCCAACTCCCTTTTGCTGGAAAGGCCAGAGAGTAAATGTGTAGGCTTTGCAGGCCAGATATATATCCATGGCACATATTGTTTGTTGTAAAATTGTCTTAAAACTATAAAAATCATTCTTAGCTCTGGGCCATATAAAAACTGTCTCAACAAAAAAGGAAAAAACAAAACGAAACAAACAAACAAACAAAAACAGGCCTTTGGGCAGATTTGGCTCACAGGCCATAGTTTGCTGGTCTCTGGCTTAAGGTCCAGAAAGCATGAGACAGAGTTGGGAAAAACGGATTTTAACCTGAACCTGTTCCCTTAGTCAAGCCTTCACCTCTGTTTGGACTGGGACGTTTCTAAGGCTCATTCAATGATTCTGTGACTGTCCCCAGATTACCTAACTAAGCAAATCTACCGTTGCCAAGCATGAGCCCTGTCTTCATCCAAATTGCCCCTGTATCACTTCAACCTTAGGTCTCCTATGTTTCCCCACTGCTCCAAGCTGAGTATCACCTTCCCACCACTGTTTCTCCAGGAAATCCTCCAAGGGACAGGAGGCTCAAGGAGCCAAATGAGTGAGGGAGGACAGGGCCCGGAAGAATGATGTCTACCTATGAAGAAAGAAGGCAATCCAAAAGAAATAAACCCACCAACCTGAGACAGGTCTTTCTTCTTCTTACAGTTGGTGCCTCCAATGAAGACCATGTTGGGCATGACCGGCCTGGGATACTCAAGTACAAAGTCATATCTTAACAGCCAAATAGAGACCTTCTGATATAAGGTAATTAAGTCCACATCTCTCTTGAGGACAGCTGATGCAATATCTTCATACTTTGAAAACAGACAATGAAATAGATAGGGCTCCAACAAATTAACGAGGAAGTTGGCCACTCGTTGGGGAAAAGTCATGTGGTCTGAAAACTTTGTGTAGCACCTGGGAATATAGGACACAGGGCTTGGGCTTCTGCTGAATGCATGCTCCAGGGAACACGGAAAACCCCTGAAGAGGTACACAGAGGGTAGGCCTAAGTACTCAGCCAGGATCACCCCGCAGGGTAAGGCTGGGTCTGTGAAAAGAGCATCGAATTTGCTTTCCTTGAGGAAGTTCAGGGTGTCCAGGTCCTGCAGGAGGCTCTGGCAGTTGATGAAGTACATGCCAACAACAATCATGTTATTTCTGTACTCAGTCTGGGGAGCAGTCAGGAATGATCGCTCAGCAAAGTGATTATTTCCAAATGATTGGTAACGGTTCTCCATCTCTTCTTGGTCATACGGCACTGGATAGATTTTTCTTGTGTAGTATTTGGATTCTTTCAAAAGCAAATTGACTTCGGGCACCACCACCACAATGTCATGCCCCCTGTCACTGAGGACCTCAACTATATCATTCATACTAAGCCAGTGGCTTCCATCCTGAGGGACCACCAGCAGCTTGTCACCTACAACCATGCCCCAAAGTGCTAAGAAGAAAACCCCTGCAGAAACTCTCTGAAGTGCATGAAGTAGGTAGGCCATCCTGGAAAGAGTTAAAGTAACAAGAGTAATGGAGTTTAAATGCTCCAAACCACAGAGCCCCTCGCTATTTTCCCTAAACTAACCACTGCTTTTCACAGGCTCTGTACACCCCTCCTTTGCTCTGAATTTTGCCCTTTAATATGTAAAGAACCCAGCTTAATATTTAACCATTTTAAGCACAAAGTTAATGTGAACCAACTATACCCTGTATCAGCTTTCACCTGAGCTTCTGGGTTTTTCTCATCATCTCCACCAGTCTGCCTCTCTCTCTCTGAAGAGTTATAGCAATACTTTGAAGATAACTGGGAGAGACCCTTGGGACCTTCTGCCAATTCTCTATCCTGAACTTGCTGGATTTCTCATCATCAGTGTTGTCTGTCATGTTCATGATGTGTGGGGATTTTCTTCCACACAGACCTGTTGTCTAACGCCAGTTGGGTATCCTACAATTCAATTTAATTCAGACACTAACCAGAGTTAGCACAGACCTGACAGGTTAAGGGCTGAGTCCTACAAGACTGCTCCCACTTCACACATCGATTCCAAGTAGTAGGTTCCCAGGTTACCCACAACTTCTGTATGACTTGGCAAAAATCAGAGGTTCACACACCCTCTTTCTGGGAGTCAATCATTTGCTAGGACAGCTCATAGAACTGAAGAAAACAGTTTACTTACTAGGCTTGGTTTATTACAAAGGATATTGCAAACAATGCAGATGAATAGCCTGAAGAAAAAGTACAATGAACAAGTTGAGGATGGGGCCATGGAGCCCCATCTGCCATTTCCGGATCCCTAACCCTCCACACCTTCGGCAACTTGGAAGCTCTCTGAACCCTGTCCTTTTGAGTTTTTATGTAGGCTTCCTTACATAGTAGGCATAATTGATTAGATCATTGCCCAACGCCGATAAAATCAATCTTCAGTCCCGCTCTCCTTTTTTGCCCTCTAATCACAAGGGTTTTGTTCCCTGGCAACCAACCCTCATCCTTACGGACTTTTCACCTCTTTTACGTAAACTTAGGTGTGATGGAAAGGGATCTGTTTTGAACTAACAAAAGATTCCCTGTTCACCTTTATCATTGCCACCACTTACGGTTTTAGGAGCTCTGGCCAGGAAACAAAGACAAACGTATATATTTCTTATTATATATCACAACATCACAACATTCAAACTGTTACTTGCCTTTAGGAAGTTAATATTTGAGAAGTGTAAGTCTAGCCAGTATGTGGTGAGAGTCCTAGAGCAGGAGTAAGAATGCCTGGTATCTGCTTCTGGCCCAGCCTCCCATCATCCAGGAGAGTAACTCCTTTCCTGAGCTTCAGGTTTCTCAGCTGAGGCCCAGAAAGGGAGGATCACACTGGCCCTGCGTGCTAATCACACTGCTGAGGGCGGTCCCAGAACAAGATCCCTGTAAAGACTAGGCTGTTCCAGTGAGAGGTGGTGCCTAGAAATACTAGAACAGGCTCGCCCAGAGAAAGTCACGCACACCTGGCTGGCATGCAAGGTCCTGTTCTCACCCACAAGTTTGGCACTGGAGGTGTTCTGGGGCCCAGAAAGGGAGAAGAAACTGGAGCAACATAATTGGAGGGGCCACTCCAAGCACAGGGCTGGCCCCCTGGGGGAACAAAGCTAGGATGCAAATTCATTGTTCAAGGCATGCAAAGACTCAGCTCAATCCAAGCTGGGAGCAGCTTCCCAAGAGGATTGCCAGCTTACAATGCTCAGGCATGGGGGTGGCAGCATCTTGCTTTGGCAATAAGATTCCAGGAAGGTTGCAAAGGGAACACAGCTCAGGCCCACCTTCTTGAGCAGGTAGACATTAGGCAGGTTTTCTTCCAAGAATGGTTCATTTAGAGGACCAAAGGCTTACGCAAGCATGTAGGAATAGCAGGATCAAGAGATGCTACAAATGTCACATTTTTTTATACTAGACCTCCATTCTGCTGTGGACCTTGGTCTGGACCCTTCCAAGCAGAGCTTTGCTCTGAAAATCCTATGGCTCATCTGTGGGTCCTGTTCTTATTCCCAGAAGTCCCTACAGAACTAAGTTGAAAGAAGGAGCTACAGAGAAGAAACCAACATCACTATGCATACCAGCCCCTGAATACGTAACACCTTCTTGCAAATTAAGGAGGTATTAGAAAATATAGACTGTCAATAGATATTTGTTCAATGAATGACCTTTAAGTTTTTTAAATAAGAGCCAGCTGCATGTTATTCTGTAACACCAACAAAAACAAGACCAACTCATATCTGCTGAAGGATTAGAGACCATGTGATGTAAGTCAAACCCACTCTGGGCACATTTGACTCCGTGTGACATTCCCAAAAGGCCGGAGATAGGACATTTCCCAAGAAGTTTCCTGTCAACACAGAGAGGCAGTCAGGTATAGAGGTAGGCACATTGTCTCTAAAATCAGAACATCAGAGTTTATCGTATCCAGATGTTCACAGTAACATTATTTTTCATGGTTGAATAGGGGAAACAATCCAAAGTTCCTCCAACTGACGAATGGATAAACAAAATGTGGTAAATCCATACAATGGAATATTCAGTCATAAAGAGGAATGAAATACAGATAAGCCATGAAATTAAGTGAAAGAAGCCAGTCATAAAGGCTTCCATTTCCATGAAATGCTCAGAATAGGCAAATCCATACAGACAGAAAATAAATTAATGCTGAGGGCTAGAAGAAAGGGGAAAAATGAGGAGTGACTGCCAGTGGGCATGGGGTTTCTTTTTGGAGTGAGGAAAATGATCTGGAATTAAGATATAGGTGATAGTTGATTACATCTGAGAACACATGGAAAACCACTGAATTTTATGATACATGAATTACGTATCAATTTTTAAATTATATTTATTTATTTATTTATTGAGACAAGGTCTTAGTCTACCACCCAGGCTGGAGTGCAGTGGAATGATCATGGCTCACTGCAGCCTTGATCTCCCAGGCACAGGTGATCCTCTCAACTCAGCCTCCTGAGTAGCTGGGACACCACAGCATGTGCCACCAGGCCCAGCTTATTTTTTAAAAATTATTTGTAGAGACAAAGTCTCCCTACGTTGTCCAGGCTGGTCTCAAACTCCTGGGCTTAAGTGATCTTCCTGCCTTGGCTTCCTAAGTGCTGAAGTGCTGAGATTACATGTGTGAGCCACCACACTTAGCCTTCTTTTTTTTTTTTTTTTTTTTTACAAAGAATGTATGGGTTTGAATCCTGGCTCCCCCACTTACTTGAGACATAACCTTGGGAAAGTCACTCAGCCCCTCTCTGCCTCAGTTTCATCATCTGCAAAATAAGTCTACCAATAATGCCAACCTGCATGTAAGTACTTAGGGTAGCACCTGGTTCATGGTAAGCCTCCAATTTATATTAGCTTTTATTATATTTAATTTGCAAATTCTCCCTAAGGGGACAATCCACTCATCTGAAAGTTAAATCATTCATGGGAAACTTGCATCAAGAAGACAATATTGATATCTCACCATGCTGTTTTAAAGAGAATCTGGATGTGTGGTTAAGATTATTAATCTTGTGGAGGTTGGAAATAATTGTACTGGCAAATGCATATCAACCAACTAATTATGGCTATTGTTGATTCATTGCCACATACCAGGTATCTGCATGCACTACCATATTTACTCTAGATAACACTGAGTTTTTACCCAAGTTTATGCAAGTGTCACAGCTGAAGTACTTATGAAATCAGGCTTGGATGGCTCCAGGGTCCATGTGCTCAAATACTACATTGAATCACCTCCTAAAGTCCTCTAATGTTGAAACCAAAACTTGGGGTACAACTTCCCTGCCTTGCCAATTAATTACTGACAGCTTCCCTGCATTAGTCAGCCAGTGGGATGCCCTCTCTTGTTGGCCCCTCTGGGGCAGGAATCATGCAGAAAAAGTGACAGAAAGGAAAGACATAGGTGGGGAAGGAGATAAAAAGGAGAAATAAAATAGGGAGGGAAAAGTAACAGAGGAGGTGGAAAGAGGAGAGTTGGAGTGTTGCACAAAATAAAGCCAGTGAGGCTAGGGAAGGCAAGATTATGGGTGACCTTCATAGCTGGTGAGAGGGTGCAGGCCAGAGGGCACCACAGGAATATCCTGAGTGGGCCAAAGAGGTGGTGTATCGTGTTTGATATCACATTATCAAGATAGATTGAAGGAGCGAGAGACAGACAGTCAAGGAAAGCAGCAGTAATTCACACTTGACCTCTGACACCAGGGATTTCAGAAAGCCACAGAAAGGTTAGGCCCTAACACAGGTGGAGGCTCCACCTGGGCTCACCTGTTCAGAAAGTTTCATAGGAAGGGAAAAAAAGGATGTTTCATGGGAGAGCCTCCATCTCAAGCATGCACGTGTTTATCTGCACACCTTAATAAGGGCGCCTACATAGGTTGTCTTCTCATTCTCTTGATAGTGTCCTTTAACATACAAAAGCTTTTCTGTAAAAACATTTTGATAAAGTCAAATCTCTCTCTTTTTTTTTTTCTTGTTTTAGATTCTTGTACTTTTGGTACAAGAAAAAAACATCTCAGGAACCATTTCCAAATCCAAGGTCATGAATATTTTCCCCAATGTTTTTTTCCTAAGAGTTTTATAGTTTTAGATTTTCTATTTAGGTCTTTGATCCATGTCAAGTAAATTTTTGTATATGATACGAGGTAAGGGTGCAACTTCATTCTCTTGCACTTGGATATGCAGTTGTCCCAGCACCCTCTGTTGAAGACACTATTCTTTGCCATTTCAATGGTCTTGGCACCACAGTAAAAATCAAGGCAAAGGATGTATGGGATTATTTCTGGATTCTAATTCTATTCCATTGATCTACACTTAAAAGACTTTTTTTGAGACAATCAGGAGAAATTTAATTATGGATTGAAAATGAGATAATATTAAAGAATTACTGATTGTCTTAGGTATTGCGGCTATGAAACACATTTTTCTTATTTTTTATATTTAGTGAAGTATTTCATCATGAGACAACATCCCAAGATTTTCTTTAAAAAAAAAAAAAAACTGGTCAAAAATTTTCTTTAAAATGAAAGAAAAAACAGAGAAAGATGAAGAAGTACAGCAAGATACTGAAAATTATTTAACCTGAAAATGGCTATATGGGTACACATTATGCTACAGTCTCTCCTTGGTATATGTTTAAAAAATTTGATAATAAAAAGTTGAAATAATCTTGGAGGGAGGCCTTGTGCTTCCCCACTAACAGTCAAATTTGAATTTGGATCAAAAACAGAATACGAGAGCAATGAGGAAAGAACAGGTCTTTTCTTGCTGTAGCCACACCCAACCCCAGTTCTCCAGAGCTGCTCTGGACCTAGATGGTGTAGACTGAGCCTGAATTCTTTACAGCTGGGCTCAATCATCAGTTCTGCAGGAATTCACCAAAATATCAAGAAAAGTGGGCGTGATTTTCTTTTTTTCTCATTAAAACCATTTTAAGGCCAGGCATGGTGGCTCATGCCTATAATCTCAACACTTTGAAAGGCTGAGGTGGGGCAGATCCCTTGAGGTCAGGAGTCGGGGACCAGCCTGGCAACATGGTGAAGAACTGTTTTAATATTCTCCTGAGTGATGATCTACCATCCTTGTTAAAGTATTTAATTACATCACTCAATAAGATTTTGTTATAGGAAAACTTCCAGAAAAAAATCTCCTATGTAGGGCCTAAGACACTGCACACAAACACACCTGCACATACAGAAATATACATGCACAACCACCACACACATACATTCTATCATCAAGCAATGCTTTTTCTTCATCAGACAGATGAAATGCAGACTATGAATCCTGTTGTCCAGCAAGGTACAAAAGAACTGTATGCTTTTCCAATACACACCCTGCCCATATGAAACAAGGAAGGAACACTATGCAGTGTCCATAGGTCTTTCAATGACAATTCACTTTTGTGGTTGAGTCATATCCAAGGCTCTTTGCCAAAGGGCCCATTTTATGATCTGAATTCTTCTTTGATAATTATGTTTGCTTTATATTTATAAATATGTACATTAATACATAACCTTCCACATCTATAAATCCTATCTTATATATATTCCTTAAAGGTATGTAAATCTATATACTTTATACACCATTGAAGATATACGCATAATCAAAATACATAAAACTATATACATAGTTCAGTGTTTCATATTTTATAGCTCTATCAGATACCATTAAAAGTGGTATAAAATCATATATAGATTTCTGTATCTCTAAAGCCCTTTGGGTGACCCTTTGAGCCACAACGAACTCAGTGTGGGTTCAGAAATTGGCTGGGCACACCCTTGGCTAGACGGGGAGGCTGCAGGCAATACCTGAGTGGTGGCTGATGCTGTAATTGATGGAGGGTACGAAGGGGAGAGACACTTTGACAAGTCTATCGTCTTCGTGTCCTACAACTTGCATCTCCTTGCCTGCCTGGTCTTGCCAAGAGCTGAAAGTCATGTTTCATTTGAAAGGCCTACAACGGTAGTCTTCCTGCTTTTTGGAAAAAGCATTATTTCACTTTCCCATGAGCTGGCCAAAGTGTCTGTTTCACCAAACATCTGTCAATATGTGAGAGAATATGACTGTGTTACAAAGTCTACTGAACCTTATAAGAAGCCAGAACAATAGATAAAAATGTTTACTCCATCCTTAATAAAATAATATACTGAGATTAGACACCATGTGTTTCACCTGGATTTAGCAACTATGCATTTGCCAAGAATCTTACTCTTGTATTTGTCAAGCCTTTTTCAATTGCAAGTGACCGAATCCTACTTAAAACTGGCTAGACCAAAAATATTACCCAATAATGTTTTGGAACTATATGCTTCACCAAAATAAGTGGTATAAATAGCAGGGGAGGGAATAATTTGCAGATGACATTGCATACTTAATAAATCTTCCATACTAATATGAGAGGTTAGTAATATGGCTACATACAAGATTAATGTGTAAAACTGAAAGCAGTACATTAGTTACACATAGTCAATTCAAAAGAGAAATAGAAAAATTGCCCTGCGCATAATGGTTTCAAAAATAATACAATGCAGAAGAATATTAATAAGAAAAATAAAATAATAATGTGCAAAATTTTATTTATGGACATAAAACAAAATCTGAATAAATAATGAGGGATGCAAATTTTTGAGTAGGAAGATGTAATAGCAAAAGGATGCCAATCTTACTCATTTAATGAAAGCCAAGCAACCATACTCATAGGACGATACCCTCCTGAGATAAAAGCAAAAATATGGAAACATATGAATGCAAAGAAAGTATACAAGAATGTTTATTATTGTTCATAAACCCAAAAAGTAAAAAACACATAAACCTCTGTCAATATTAATTGGTTGGAAAACTGCATTGCATCCAAAGTAAAGATATTATGTAATTATTAAAAGAACATGTCAAATCTGTATGCACTGACCTATAAAGATATCTTTAATTTATTGCCAAGTGAAAAATCTAATATAAAAAACACAGCCAGCATATTAGATTTTATATTAAATAAAAGTGAGAATTTACCCTAAATATATGCATATACATACTATAATTTCAAAAAAGTTGAAAAGAATGCACACAAAACTGCTAAGAATATTTTCCTCTGGGAGTAATATAGAATTGGCAAAGAAGGAAAGTTTCATTTCTTACTGTGGTTTTTGATATTTTTCCAAAATGAATTTAGATTGCAGCCTAGATATGATCTACAATTATATCAATTTTATACCCTTACATATCAACCAGAGCTGCTTTATACAATTTGCTACCCAATAATTAAGTGAATGGTGTACAAAATAATTCCTTAAACCAGAAAGAAATTCCAAATGGGACAAATGTAAATGACAACTTATAGTTCAGTAAGAAATCTCCCTTTAATGTCCAAAGCAAGATTATTCTTAATGTGCTAAAGGAGAGATGACTTACCACAGGCAATGGTTTTCCCTGTTTGCAGTTGATACCACCAATGAAGACCATGTTGGGCATCACAGGTTTGGGATAGTCCAAAACAAAGTCCGTTCGCAACAGCCAAATTGATGTGTGGCTGTAGAGATCATATGCCGTGACAGGTGTTTGGAGAATTTCAGAGGCTATTTCTAAGACATCTTTGAAAAAATACGGGCAAAATAAATGTTCCTCTAAGTGCACGATGTGGTTCCGTACTCTCTCCTTGAAAGTCATGGCATCTGAGAACCCTAAGAGACCTCTGGAGACATAGGAAAGAGGAGCAGGGCACTGTGCACCTTCTTCAAGATAATGGCAAAATATTCCCCTGGTAAAGACCACAGAGGGAAGGGAGAAATATTTGGCAATAATTAAGCCACAGGCATCAAAAGGATCCAGAAACACCGCATCAAAAGAAGTCTCCTTTAAGTATTCTACTAATTTTTTGTCCTTAAACAAACTCTTACAGTGTGAAAAAAATAAGTCAAAAATACCACTGGATGAACTTGTTAGTAGAGAAAATGGACTTTGTAGCAGTGCTTTCCATTGAGCATTGGCAAAAACCATGAACTCCCGATCCAGATCCTCCAGAGTGTATGAGGTTGAGTAAGTCTTCACTGTGCAATTCAGTGAGCTTCCCAGTTGCCAACTTACCTCTGGCATAACTACAACCACCTCATGCCCCCTGAGGATAAGTTTCTCTACCACTGACCTCATGGTGAACCAGTGGCTCCCATCCATGGGCACTACCAGCAGCTTCCCTGCCTGGGTAAAGCCACAGGTCAGCAGCAGACACATACATAGGGGAAGGGAACCAGTCCACTCTGCAGGAGCCATCAGAGAACTGCAGCCTAGAGCAAGTCAGCAGCTGGGATTCTAAGCTCCTGTAATACAGTAAGCGGAAGAAGTACAGATAGAACCTGCCCCCACAAGAAGGCGTGTACTCACCCATTCATTAAAAAAAAAAAAGTCATACTCACTGCCAATGATTTACTCATAATAACATGTAAGTAGCCTTTGCCCAGATAACTACTTGTATGTTTTCTAGAAAAGAGTAGCTCATCATCTTTGCCTTGGGGACAGATCATGCTCAATGCTGCAAGGTGAGTTTAGAAACAAAATTATTAAGCAATGCTTTTGGCCTTGATGACACTGAAAGCTAAAAAGGAAAGCAAATTTGAATTAAGCTAATAATTTTGGAATTTGTCACAAAGCAAAATTTGCAAAGCTTACGACAATTTTTACTTTGTCCTCTGCCCAGAAAGCAATGGGCATCTCATGTCTGACGGAAAGAGAGCAAGGCTCTTTGCACTGACCTCCTAACTGGGAGGAAACTGTGGCTCACCTGTGTCTCTGCAATACAGAGCTCACTTGTGCATTGCACAGACGCAGGTGAGCCACAATTGTGACACAGATGAGCCACAAGTGCCACTTGTCTTTTTTCGTTTCCAAACTTTCTGAGGCCTCTGAAATGCTGTAAGGAGACTGACAACCTTGCCTCCACAGATCCTTCCAGGGATTTGATGGAATGTGACTGTCACCTGTTTTAAATGGCTTTCCTCAGATATATTGCCTGCAGTGGTGAGTCACCGCCCTATGCTGCCCAAGCACTCTGCTGAGCTGCCTCCCTCTGCCCAATCTGCTTCCACATTCTGAACAGAGCTATCGGCTTCTGCTGTGGGCCCACCCCAATCACTTTGGTGCCCATCATTAGGAATCTATGTATTATTCTCCTCCATTCTACTAAGCACCCCTTGTGGATAAGATTACATCTTCTTCCTGTTTTCATCCTCCTTCCTCAGCAGCCATACTTTGCCTTGCACAGAAGAAGTCCATGGGAGTTCTTGTTGCATTGGACTGAATTCCATTATGCAGATTTTTATGGGTGACCTCAGTGGTGTGTGTCAGGTAACACCCCGAGGAGCATTTAGTGAGAGATTTGATAGCCAACCTCAGGGTATAATCCTTGTAGGAGCACAAGATGGCTCCTTCCAGGAGACCCTACCTGATACTAGGCATCTGCTTAGTCATACTACTTGCTCCCAAACCCAGCATCTCTAATTCAGTCTCTCAATCCGAGGTCATAAGGAACTTCAGAACTCATTACACACAGTTTTCTATGGAAAGGATTGTCAATACTATGGAAGAGAATCTGGATAGAGAATGTCATGAAAGTCCAGAATAATGACACCACTGAAGATGCCATTTCAAGCAATTCTCCTGCCTCAGCCTCCCAAGTAGCTGGGACTACAGGCATGCACCACCACACCCTGCTAATTTTTTTGTATTTTTAGTAGAGATGGAGTTTCACCATGTTGGTCAGGATGGTCTGGATCTCTTGACCTTGTGATTTCCCCACTTCGGCCTCCCAAAGTTCTGGGGCCGGTAAAACAATTTTTTTTTTTTTTTTGCATATATCCAGTAATGGGATTGCTGGGTCAAATGACAGTTCTGTTTTAAGTTCTTTGCGAAATCTCCAAACTACTTCCCACAGGAGATGAATTAATTTGCATTCCCACCAACAGTGTACAAGTGGTCCCTTTTCGCAGCAGCCTCACTAGCAGCTGTTGTTTCTTGACTTTTTAATAACAACCATTCTAACTGGTGTGAGATGATATCTCATTGTGGTTTTGATTTTCATTTCTCTGATGATTAGTGATGTTGAGCATTTTTTCATATGTTTTTTAGTAACATTTTCTTTTCTCTAGCTGGCTGTATTGTAATAATATGGGATATTATGCTAACAACATACAAAATATGTGTTAATTGACTGTTTACGTTATTGGTAAGGCTTTTGGTAAACAGTTGGCTATTAGTAGAGATGCTTTTGGAGAATCAAAAGTCCTATGTGGATTTTCTACTGACAGGGGTTGGTCCCCCTAATTCCCACATTGTTCAAGGGTCAACTGTACTAGCAATGAACAGCTGAAAACAGAAATTAAAATATCATTTAAATAGCATCAAAAATATAAAATACTTAAGATATAGCGAACAAAGGATGTGAAAGACTGTACACTGAAAACTACAGAACACTGATGAGGAACCTAAATAAATAGATATGATAATGAATTGGAAAACTCAAAATTGCTAAGATGTTGTTTCTCCCCAGTTGATACATAAATATAATACATTTCCAATCAATATCCTAGCATGCTTTTTTGTACAAATTAACAAACTTATTCTAAAATCTATAAGGTAATATAGAAGACCTACAATAGCAAAAACAATTTGAAAAAAAATTTTAAAAATTAGAGAGGTAACACTATCTCATTTACAGATTATTACACAGATATAGTAATCAAATATTTCACAAATAGATCAACAGAACAGAATACAAAGTCTAGAAATACATGCACAAATGTATGAACCAAGTTTTTATAAAGGTACAAGGCAATGCTGTGGAGAAAAGGCCACAGATTTCTACAATTGGATATTCACATGCAAGAAAATGAGAAAAGACCTCCGTGTCTTCCTACCAAAAACCTATAACCCCCATTTTACCTTGATAAAAATATCAGGCAAACACACACTGACATTCTAGAGGAACATTCTACTGGACACCTGATCAGGACTGCTCAAAACTGCCCAAGTCACCAAAAGCAAGGAGAGTCTGAGAAACCATCAAATGCTGGAGAAGACTAAGGAGACATGATGACTACATTTCAGGTGGTATCAAAGGGATACCATAAAAGAACAAGGATATTAGGTAAAAAATAACGAAATGTGAAGTAAACAGACTTTAGTTCATCATAATGTGTCAATACAGAAATGTAAGATTTAACAATGGGGGAAACTGGACACAGAGTAGATGAAAATTCTCCAAACTATTCATTGCAACCTTGCTATAAACCTCTATTTATTCTATAATAAAGTATTTGTAAGAAAAGTCACTCAACAGACTGTGAGAAAATATTTGCAGGGTCCCCATGGATGCACACGGTGAAGGATTCATCAGAGGCATGGTGGGAGCTGGCTAGATTATCTCTGCAAATGAGCTTAAGGACCCCAGGGTGGGTCTTCCCTTGAAGAGACTATTCTTTCCCATTTAAATGAGCTTGACACCCTTGTCAAAATTTGGCACCTAGTCAATTGGCCAAGGATGTATGGGTTTTTTTTTTTTAATTCTCCATTCTATTCCATTGTTCTATATGGAAAGATGTTGTTTGAGACAATCGAGAAATTGTTGTTATGGACTGGAAATAAGAATATTAAAGCATTTTTTATTGTCTTAGATATGATCAAGATATTGTGGCCATGTAACAAATTTTTCTTTTTTTTAATATATTTAATGAACTATTCAGTGATGAAATGACACACCAAGAAATTCTTTTTAAAATGACACAAATTTCTGTTTTAAAGTTTTCTTTAACAAGACAAAAAAAAGGGGGGGGGATAGATTAATTAATATGGCAAACTAGTGAAAATTATTTAACCTAAGGATGGATAAGTGGGTGCTCATTACACTGAGTCTCTCCTTTGTGTATGTTTGAAAACTTTAAAAATAAAAACTTGAAGTAAACAATTTTAGTAGGAGGCCTTAGTCTTGTCCACCAAAAGCTAACTTTGAATTTGGATCTTGGATTAGAGCAAGAATCTTTGAGCAATGGTTCGGGAAGCACAGATCTCTTCTTGCTCTGTAACCAGATCCCACCCCCAGTTCTGCAAAGCTGCACCTGCCATGGATGCTATAGATGGAACCTGAACTCTTTATACCTAAAACAAGTCATCAATTCTGTTGGAACTCACCAACAATTCAAAGACTAGGAGTGACTTCCTCTTTTTCTCATTAAAACAATTTCAATGTTCTGATGAATTATTTACACATCATTAATTTACACACACATTAGAACGCTGAAATGTAAGAGAATGACCACACCAAATGATTTAGTTTAGAAGTCTGTCCCCTCTAAATCTCACTTAAATAGCATCAAATCTCACACTGAAATTTGATCTCTGATGTTGGAGATGGGGCCATCTGCCATCCTTGTTAAAGTATTTAATTACATCCCTGGATGTAATTCTGCTGGATAGGCTCAAGGAGATTTTGTTATAGGAAACCTTCAAGAACATCCCCTATGTAGGGTCTGGGACACTGCACACAAACACACCTGCACATATACAAACACATACATGTACAATCACATACTCTATCATCGAGTAATACTTCCTTCTCATCAGGCAGATGAGACACAGACTCTGAATCCTCTTTCCCAGCAAGATGTAACCAACCGCATGCTTTTCCCAGACACACCCTGAACATCTGAAACAAGGAAGGAGCAATATGCAGTGTCCATCGTTCTTGTGATGACAATTTACTTTTGTGGTTGGGCCATATCCAAGACTCTTTACCAGGAAGCCCTCTTTGAGTTCTGAATTCCTCTGTGAGAATTCTTCTGGCATTACACATATAATCATAAACATATACATTAATATATATGACCCTCCACAACTATAAAAAGTTTCATATATACATATTCTTTAATAGATACATAAATGCATTTATTTCATATCTCATAAAAGATATTTGTAATTAAAACAAATGAAACCCTATATGGTTTAATGTTTCATATTTTATAGATATCCCTATCATATCTATCATATCCCTATCATATCACCTATTATAGGTGATATAAAATCATATGTAGCTTTCTATATCTCTAAAGGCCTCTGGGTGACCCTGTGAGCCACAATGAACTCAGTGTGGGCTCAACAAGTGACAGGGCCTCACCCTCGGCCAAAGGGTGTAGGCAACACATAAGTGGTGGCTGGTTCTATAATTAATGGAGGGTAAAGGGGAGAAAAGTGCTTAAACAAGTCCAACCTCCTAGATTTCTGCCACTTGCATCTCCTAGCCTGGTCTTGTGAAGATGTAAATGTCATGCCTAATTTTGAAAAGCCTACAACTGTAGCCTTCCTGCTTTTTAGCAAAAGCATTATTTCACTTTCTAATGAGTTGGCTGGACAGTCACTCTTTCACCAAACATCTGCCAATATATGAGAGAATATGACTGTGTTACAAAGTCTACTGAACCTTATAAGAAGCCAGAACAATAAATAAAAATGTATACTCCATCCTTAATAAAATAATATACCGAGATTAGACACCAGGTGTTTCATCTGCATTTACCAACTATGCATTTGCCAAATCCTATTCTCATATTTGTCAAGGACTTTTCAATCACAAGTGACTGAATATTATTCAAACTGGCTACTCTCACAATATTACTTAATAATGTTTTGTAAGTACATGCTCCAGCAAATAACTGGTATAAATATCAGAGAGGGGAATTATCTGCAGATAACATTTTATATTGTGTATCTAATGTATACTACAAAATAATAAGAAAAGTTACTAATGTGGCTGGATACAAGACACATATGCTAGAGCCAAAACATTAATTACCAATAACCAGTTAAATGTGGAAATGGAAAAATTGCCCTATATATAATAGTTTCAAAAATAATAAAATGCCAAGGAATAAATGTTAAGAAGAAAGATAAAATGCTTGTATGGTGAAAATTTTATTTATGTATATAAAACAAGATCTGAATAAATAGTGAGACATACATATGCCTGAACAAGAAGACTTACTTAATAGCAAAAATATGCCAATTCTTCTCAATTCATGAAAACTCTGTAACCCTACGTGTAGGACTCTAGTCTACTAAGATAAAAGCAAGAATATGGAAATATATTCATGTAAGGAAAGTATTAAAGAGTATTTAAATGGTCTTATTCATAATGGCAAAAAATGGAAAATTCCTAAATCTATTTCAATATTAATTGGTTAAAAAGTACACTGCATCCAATGCAAGTCTTTTAAGCAACTGTTAAAAGAACTTGGTGGTTTGCTGCATCCATACCCCTATCACCTACATTAGGTATTTCTCCTAATGTTATCCCTCTCTAATCCCCCCAACCCTCTGCTATCCCTCCTCTAGCTCCCCCACTCCCCGACAGGCAGGAAATCACCATAGCATGTGTATGCCTATGTAACAAACCTGCACATTCTGCACATGTACCCCAGAACTTAGAGTATAATTAAAAAATACAAAAAAAAAACTTGTCAAATCAGTATGTATTGGTCTATAAAGGAGGCTATAATTTATTGGCAAGTGAAAAATGCAAGGAAAAGAAGAATGTGTCCAGCCCAATACTAGATTTTAATAAAATAGGTGTGAGAATTTACATTAGATGTTGTGTATACCTAAAACACTATTTTTTTAAATGTAAAAAATGTACACAAAACTGCTAAGAGCATTTCCTCTAGGGGGTCATATAGAAAAGTTTCATTTCTTACTGTGGTTTTTGGTACTTTTCTAAATATGGTACTTAAAAATGTACGTTAAATGTGATCTACAATTTTGTAAATTATACATACATATCTTCAAGAAGGGCAGTTTTATAAAATTTGCTAACTGACAAGTACATGCATTGGCACAAAATAATTTGTTAAACTGGAAAGAAATTTGAAATGCAACAAACAAAAATGTCAAATCGCAGTTCATTAAGGAATCCTTTTAAAATTTCCAAAGCCAGATTATTCTTACTATGCTAAAGGAGAGATGACTTACCATAGGCAATGGCTTTCCCTGTTTGCAGTTGATACCACCAATGAAGACCATGTTGGGCATCACAGGTCTGGGATCGTCCAAAACAAAGTCCGTTCGCAACAGCCAAATTGATGTGTGGCTGTAGAGATCATATGCCGTGACAGGTGTTTGGAGAATTTCAGAGGCTACTTCTAGGGCAGTTTTGAAAAAATGGTGGCAAAATAAATGCTCCTCCAAGTGCATGATGTGGTTCCGTACTCTCTCCTTGAAAGTCATAGCATCTGAGAACCCTAAGAGACCTCTGGGGACATAGGAAAGAGGAGCAGGGCACTGTGCACCTTCTTCAAGATAATGGCAAAGTATTCCCCTGGTGAAGACCACAGATGGAAGGGAGAAATATTTGGCAACAATTAAGCCACAGGTATCAAAAGGATCCAGAAACACTGCATCAAAAGAAGTCTCCTTTAAGTATTCTACTAGTTTTTTGTCCTTAAACAAACTCTTGCAGTGTGAAAAAAATAAGTCAAAATTGCCACTGTATGGACTCACTAATAGAGAAAATATACTTTGTATTTGTTCTTTCCATTGATCATTGGCAAATGCCATGAACTGTCGGTCCTGATCCTCCAGAGAGTATGAGGTTGAGTAAGTCTTCACTGTGCAATTCAGGTTTCTTCCCAGTTGCCAACTCACCTCTGGCCTGACTACGACCACCTCATGACCCCTGAGGATGAGTTTCTCCACCACCGACTGCATGGTGAACCAGTGGCTCCCATCCATGGGCACTACCAGCAGCTTGCCTGCATGGGCAAAGCCATAGGTTAACAGCAGAAGCACACATACGGAAAGGGGGCCAGTCCACCCTGCAGGAGCCATCAGGGAACTTCAGCCCAGAGCCAGCAGCTGGGATTCTAAGCTCCTATAATACAGTAGGCGGAAGAATTACAGGCACAAAACCTGACCCTAATAGAGGGCGTGTATTTATCCCTTCAGAAAAAAAAATCACAGTCACTGACAATGATTTACTCATAAGAACAAGAATGCGTGAGTAGCCTTTGCTGAGATACCAACTTGTATGTTTTCCAGACAAGAATAGCTGATGGTCTTTGCCTTGGGGACAGATTATGCCCTGTGCTGCAATGTGAGTTTAGACACAGAATTATTAAGCAATGTTTTTGAACTCTGAAGATTCCAAAAGATAAAGTACATTTGAATAAATCTAATGTATTTGGAATTTGCAATATTTAGCAAATATTGTACAAGAAGGCCTCAACAAGAACACTTTTTCTGGATTGGTTCTATCACCGCTTTGTCCCTGAAGTCAGGAAATATCTTGCCAAAGCAATATTTAGATTTTGCCTTTTGGCAACCAAAAACTCTGTCCAGAAAGGAAATGGCATCGCATGTTCCAAGGAAAGACAACAAGGCCCTCAGCACTGACCTTCTAACTGGCAAGAAATCAGGGCTCACCTGCATCTCCGCAATGCATAAGCATTGCTGCTTGTCTTCTGTATCCAAACCCCGAGAGGCCTCTGAAATGCTGAAACAAGATGGACAACCCTACCTCCATGGACCATACCAGGGACTTGATGGAAAGTGACTGTCACGTATTTTAAATGGTTTCCCTCAGATATGTTGCATGCAGTGGGAGGGTCGGTGGCCCAATCACTGCATGAACACTCTGCTGAGCTGCCTCTATGTGATCCCTCTACTTCCACATTCTAGACACGCCATCACTCCACTGCCCTCCTTCAGGAAAAGATGTACTTGTCTCCCTCAGTCTGCTGAGCACTCCTTGAGGCCAGAGGTGATGTCATCCTCATTTTTCACCCTCCTTTCTCAGTACCCATGCCATGCTTTTGACACAGTTTGTATCTTTGTATGTTTGGGTTTACAAATAGGACCGCCCTCTTCTATAAACATGCTAGCGCCCAAGCCTTGAAGGGAAAAGATCAACACCCGCTGCCAGTTTTATTGTTGTACAAGAAGGCCTCAACAAGAACACTTTTTCTGGATTGGTTCTATCACTGCTTTGTCCCTGAAGTCAGAAAATATCTTGCCAGTAAGAAACTGTCTTTCAAAGTTCTTTTGATTTTGGACAATGCCCCTAGCCACCCAGAACCCACAAGTTCAACACCTAAGGTGTCAAAGTGGTCTACCTGCCAGCAAACCCAGGATTTCTAATTCCGCAACAAAAGAAGGGGAATATAGTCTTTCAAGATATGGATCTGGGAAATTTCAAGAAGGAATAGACACCACACCAGAGAAATCAACAAAAGATGACTTGATGGAGATGAGTGCTTTTGAATCAGTACCAGGTACTAAAGAAGATGTACAAGAAACAGTGCCAGAAAACAAATTGCTATTAAACAATCTGGCAAAGGCTTCTGATTATTAAGACTACTTTTGACTTCTTTTACAACATGGACCCTTCCATGAATGGGCACTGAAATGAAAGCAAATGGGGAAGAAGGATTAGTTTTGTATAAAAACATTTTCAAAGATTGAAAAGGCAGCCAGGTACAGTGGCTCATGTCTGTAATTTCAGCACTTTGGGAGGCTAAGGCAGGTACATCACCTGAGGTTAGGAGGTCGAGACCAGCCTGGTCAACATGGTAAACTCCATTTCTACTAAAAATACAAAAATCAGCTAGGTGTGGTGGCACATGCCTGTAATCCCAGCTACTCGGGAGGCTGAGGCACGAGAATCGCTTGAACCCGGGAGGCAGAGGTTTCAGTGAGCTGAGATCGCACCACTGCAATCCACCTTGGGCAACAGAGCAAGACTTAGTCTCAAACAAAACAAAAACAAAAACAAAAGGCCAAACAGTAATTATGATGTAATTCTGTAAAGTTACACCAAGTGTGCCTGACTCTCCTCCTTTGATCTCCTCTACTCTTCCCCATCTGCCACCCCTGAAGCAGCAAGACCCACCCTCCTCTTCCTCCTTCTCAGTCTACTTAATGGAGGACAATCAAGAGGAAAACATTTATGATAATTCACTCCCACTTAATGAATATTTAATTTTCCTTCCTCAATATTTTCTTAATAATGTTTTCTTTTCTCTAGCTGACTTTACTGTAAAAATACGGTATATAACACATACAATGTGCCAAATATGTGTTAAGCAACTGTTTCTGTTATTGGTAAGGCTTCTAGTATACAGTAGGCTATTAATAGTTGAATTTTTAGGAACTCAAAAATTCTATGCAGGCCAGGTACAGTGTCTCACGCCTATAGTTCCATCACTTTGGGAGGCCGAGGTGGGCAGATCACTTCAGGCCAGGAATTGGAGACCAACCTTGGCCAACATAACAAAACCCTATCTTGACTAAAAACACAAAAAATTAGCCGAGCGTGGTGGCACACACCTATAATCCCAGCTACCCTGGAGGCTGAGGCAGGAGAATTGCTTGAACCCAGGAGGCAGAGGTTGTACTGAGTTGAGATCGCACCATTGCACTCCAGCCTGGGCAACAGAGCACAACTCTGTCATGTCAAAAAAAAAAAAAATTAAAAAAAAAAAATCCTTCCATGCAAATTTCCTACTGCTCAGGAGTTGATACCTCAATCCTCACATTGTTCAAGGGTCGAATGTACTAGCAATGAACAATTGGAAATTGAAATGAAAAAATACCGCCTAAGTTACATCAAAAATATGAAATACTAAGAGATAAATCTGACAAAAGATGTGAAACACCCTACACTGAAAATGACAAAACATTGGTGAGAGACCTGAATAGATATGTTCATGAATCAAAGAACTCAAAATTGTTAAAATGTCATTTTCGTTAGTTTATCTATAAATCTAATACAACCCCAACCTAAATTCTAGGATATCTTTTTGTGCAAATTGGCAAACTGATTCTAAAATTCATATGGAAATTTAAAAGACCTACAATAGCAAAAATTACTTTTAAAAAAAACAGAAAAAAATGATTTCATCTCTATGGCTGTCACAGGTGAGCAGCTTTGACAGAGGAGCTGCTGGAGCTCCTGCTTGAACATGTGAGTTTCAGACCCTGGAGGTGAAAATGCTTATATGAAATACTGTACGTTGGGAGAGGATTCAAGATGGCCGATTAGGAGCAGCTCAGGATTGCAGCTCCCAGCAAAATATGGAGGGTGAGTGGATGCCGCATATCCAGACAGACTTTTATTGCCCACAGACCAGGAGATTCCCAGGTGGAGGAGCCCCACGGGTCGCCAGCGCAGCTGTTTTGGCCAGCGTGGCGGGTCTCCGCACAAAATACACAGGTCCAGGAGCTCCTGGGAGACAGATTCACCCATTCAACTGATAAAAAGGGGACTGAAACAGGAAGCCAGGCCAGGAGATTACTGGGCGAAAAAGCGCCACGAGCCCCCAGTGCAGCTGTTTCAGCCAGCTCAGTGGGTCTCTGCATAAAATCTCACACAAATCTGGGTGTTTTTTCAACTGGCAACTACAATGCCTGGGAGGGAGAGTCACCCTATCAACTGAAAAAAAAAGGGGGTCTGAAGCAGGGAGCCAGGTGATCAGGCTCGGCCAGTCCCACCCCCACAAAAAACAGCAATCTGAAACGCTCTGGATTGAGAGTTTCACAGCAAGCACAGCTGAACCCAGGATGGTCCAGCTCTGTGGGGGAGGGGCGTCCGCCATTACCCAGGCAGTCCACCACTAACGAGGTAGTCCGCCATTGCTGAGGCAGTCCGCCTTTGCTGAGGCAGTCCACCATTACAGAGAGAGTCTGCCAATAGAGGCAGGCTGCCATTCCTGAGACAGTTCTAACTATACCCCTATAAACAGGACTGCCGGGAAGTTCACACGGCAGTTGGGTGGAGCCCACAGCAGCTCAGCAAAGCCTCTGCAGGCAGACTGTGACTAGACTGCCTCCTCGCTGGGCAGGGCAGCCCTGAAAAAAAGCAGCAGCATGACAGAAACTTATAAATAAAGCCCTAACTCTGCTGGGACAGAGCACCTTGGGGAAAAAGAAAGGCGTTTATGAGTTCTGCTATAGCAGACTTAAATGTACCCACCCAGCAGCTCTGAGTGGAACATTCAGAGCTCAGCATTTGAGCTCTTATAAAGGACAGACTGTCTCCTCAAGCAGCTCCCTGACCCCATATATCCAAAGAAGTCACCTCATAAAGGAGAGCTCAGACTGACATCTGGCAGGTATCCTTCTGGGACAAAGACAGCAGAAGAAGAAACTGGCAGCAACCCTTACTGTTCTGCAGCTGCTACAGGTGATCCCCAGGCAAGCAGAGCCTGGAGTGGACCTCAGCAGTCCTACAGCAGAGGGACCTGTTAGAAGGAAAACTAAGAAATGGAAAGAAATAACTTCATCATTAACAAACTGGAAGTCCACTTAGAGACCCCATCTGAAAGTCAACAACTACAAGACGACAGGTAGATAAATCTACAAAGATGGGAAGAAACCAGCACAAAAAGGATGAAAACACCCAAAACCAGAACGCCTCTCCTTCTCCTAGGGATCACAACTCCTCACCAGCAAGGGAACAAGGCTGGATGGAGAAAGAGTCCGATGAATTGAGAGAAACAGGCTTCAGAAGGTGGGTAATGAGAAACTTCTCTGAGCTAAAAGAACATGTTCTAACCCAATGCAAAGAAACTAAGAATCTTGAAAAAAGGTTTGAAAAAATGCTAACGAGAATAAACAGCTTAGAGAGGAATATAAGTGAATTGATGGAGCTGAAACACACAACATGAGACCTTCGCGAAGCATACACAGTTTCAACAGCTGAATTGACCAAGCAGAAGAAAGGATATCAGAGGTTGAAGATCAACTTGATGAAATAAAATGAGAAGGCAAGATTAGCAAAAAAAGGGTAAAAAGAAATGAACAAAGTTTCCAAGAAATATGGGACTATGTGAAAAGACCTAATCTACGTTTGATGGATGTACCTGAATGTGATGGAGAGAATGAATCCAAGCTGGAAAATACTCTTCAGGATATTATCCAGGAAAATTTCCCCAATCTAGCAAGGCAGGCCAATATTCAAGTCCAGGAAATGCACAGAACACCACTAAGATATTCCCACGAAGAGCAACCCCAAGATAGATAATCATCAGATTCACCACGGTTGAAGTGAAGGAGAAAATGCTAAGGGCAGCCAGAGAGAAAGGTCGGGTTACTCACAAACGGAAGCCCATCAGACTCACAGCGGATCTCTCAGCAGAAACCCTACAAGCCAGAAGAGAGTGGGGGACAATACTCAACATCCTTAAAGAAAAGAACTTTCAGCCCAGAATTTCATATCCAGCCAAACTAAGCTTCATAAGTGAAGGAAAAATAAAATCCTTTGTGAACAAGCAAGTACTCAGAGATTTCATCACCACCAGTACAGCTTTATAAGAGTTCCTGAAAGAAGCACTAAACATCGAAAGGAACAACCAGTACCAGGCACTCCAAAAACATATCAAATGATAAAGAGCATCGACACAATGAAAAAACTGCATCAACTAACAGGCAAAACAGCCAGCTAGCATCAAAAAGCAGGATCAAATTCACACATAACAATATTAACCCTAAATGTAAATGGGCTAAACACCCCAATCTAAAGACACAGACTGGCAATTGGATAAAAAGCCAAAACCCATCAGTGTGTTGTATCCAGGAAACCCATCTCACATGAAAGGATACACAAAGGCTCAAAATAAAGGGATGGAGGAAGATTTACCAAGCAAATGGAGA
>NW_016107421.1:766274-768053 GCF_001604975.1 Cebus imitator | reverse complement strand
GGAGAGAAAAAAAAAAAAAAGCAGGAGTTGCAATTCTAGTCTCTTCTAAAATAAAATTTAAACCAACAAAGATCAAAAGAGACAAAGAAGGACATTACATAATTGTAAAAGGATCAATGCAACAAGAAGAGCTAATGATCCTAAATATATATGCAATTAATACAGGAGCACGCAGATATATAAAGCAAGTTCTTAATGACTTACAAAGAGACTTAGACTCCCACATAACAATAGTGGGAGACGTTAACACCCCACTCTCAATATTAGAAAGAACAATGAGACAGAAAATTAACAAGGATATCCAGGACTTGAACTCAGACCTGGACCAAACAAACCCAATATACATTTACAGAACTCCCCACCCCAAATCCACAGAATATACATTCTTCTCAGCACCACATCACATCTACTCAAAAATTGACCACATAATTGGAAGCAAATCACTCCTCAGCAAATGCAAAAGAACAGAAATCATAACAAACAGTCTCTCTGAGCACAGTGCAATCAAATTTAAACTCAGAATTCGGAAACTAACTCAGAACCACACAGCTTCATGGAAACTGAACAACTGGCTCTTAAATGTTGACTGGACAAACAATGAAATGAAGGCAGATATAAGGATGTTGTTTGAAACCAACGATAACCAAGACACAACATACCAGAATCTCTGAGACACATTTAAAGCAGTGTCTAGAGGAAAATATATAGGAATAAATATCCACATGAGAAGCAAGGAAATATCTAAAATTGACACCCTATCGTCAAAATTGAAAGAGCTAGAGGAGCAAGATCAAAAAAACTCAAAACCTAGTAGAAAAAAAAGAAATAACTAAGATCAGAGCAGAACTGAAGGAGACAGAGACACAAAAAAAACTTCAAAAAATCAGTAAATCCAGGAGCTGGTTTATCAAAAAGATCAATAAAATAGACAGACCATTAGACAGATTAATAAAAAAGAAAAGAGAGAAGAATCAAATAGATGCAATAAAAAATGATAAAGGGGATAACACCACAGATTCCACAGAAATATAAACCATCATCAGAGATTATTACAAACAACTCTATGCACATAAACCAGTAAACCTGGAAGAAATGGATGAATTCCTGGACACTTGCAACCTCCCAAGCCTAAACCAGGAAGAAGTCGAAACCCTGAATAGACCAACAACAAGGACTGATGTTGAGGCAGCAATTAATAGCCTACCACCCAAAAAAAGCCCAGGTCCAGATAGGTTCACAGCTGAATTCTACCAGACATACAAAGAGGAGCTGGTACCACTCCTTCTGAAACTATTCCAAACAATCCAAAAAGAGGAAATCCTTCCCAAATCATTTTATGAGACCAACATCATCCTGATACCAAAACCCAGCAGAGACTAAACAAGAAAAGAAAACTTCAGGCCAATATCCATAATGAACATAGATGCAAAAGTCTTCAATAAAATACTGGCAAACCGATTGCAACAGTACATCAAAAAGCTTATCTACCATGATCAAGTAGGCTTCATCCCGGGGATGCAAGCCTGATTCAACATATGTAAGTCTAATAACATAATTCACCACATAAACAGAGCAAACACAAAAACCACATGATTATCTCAATAGATGCAGAGAAGGCCTTTGACAAAATTCAACAGCCTTTTATGCTAAAATACCTCAATAAACTAGGTATTGATGGAACGTATCTCAAAATAATAAAGGCTATTCATAACAAACCCACAGCCAATATCATACTAAATGAGCAAAAACTGGAAGCATTCCCTTTGAAATCTGGCACTA
>NW_016107421.1:755759-766017 GCF_001604975.1 Cebus imitator | reverse complement strand
GCATTCCTATACACCAATAACAGACTTAAAGAGAGCCAAATCAAGAATGAACTGCCATTCACAACTGCTACAAAGAGAATAAAATACCTAGGAATACAACTAACAAAGAAGGTAAAGGACCTCTTCAAGGAGAACTACAAACCACTGCTCAACGAAATAAGAGAGGACACAAACAGATGGAGAAACATTCTATGCTCATGGCTAGGAAGAATCAATATGGCCATACTGCCCAAAGTAATTTACAGATTCAGTGCTATCCCCATCAAGCTACCAATGACCTTCTTCACAGAACTGGAAAAAACCACCTTAAACTTCATGTGGA
Source organism: Cebus imitator (assembly GCF_001604975.1). NCBI lineage: Eukaryota > Metazoa > Chordata > Mammalia > Primates > Cebidae > Cebus > Cebus imitator. The sequence continues at coordinate 765,695 of NW_016107421.1, read as the reverse complement.
ACCAAAAGAGAGCCCGCATAGCCAAGCCAATTCTAAGCAAAAAGAACAAAGCTGTAGGCATCATACTACCAGACTTCAAACTATACTACAAGGCTACGGTAATCAAAACAGCATGGTACTGGTACCAAAACAGAGATGCAGACCAATGGAACAGAATAGAGGCCTCAGAGGCAACACCACACATCTACAACCATCTGATCTTTGACAAACCTGACAAAAACAAGCAATGGGGAAAGGATTCCCCGTTTAATAAATGGTGTTGGGAAAACTGGCTAGCCATGTGCAGAAAGCAGAAACTGGACCCCTTTCTGACACCTTATACTAAAACTAACTCCAGATGGATTAAAGACTTAAACATAAGACCTAACACCATAAAAACCCTAGAAGAAAATCTAGGCAAAACCCTTTAGGACATAGGCATAGGCAAGGACTTCATGACCAAAACACCAAAAGCATTGGCAACAAAAGCCAAAATAGACAAATGGGACTTAATCAAACTCCACAGCTTCTGCACAACAAAAGAAACAGTCATTAGAGTGAATCGGCAACCAATAGAATAGGAAAAAATTTTTGCAATCTACCCATCTGACAAAGGACTAATATCCAGAATCTACAAAGAACTAAAACAGATTTACAAGAAAAAAACAAGCCCATTCAAAAGTGGGCAAAGGATATGAACAGACACTTTACAAAAGAAGACATATATGATGCCAACAAACATGAAAAAATGCTCATCCCCAGTTGTCATTAGAGAAATGCAAATCAAAACTACATTGAGATACCATCTCATGCCAGTTAGAATGGCGATCATTTAAAAATCTGGAGACAACAGATGCTGGAGAGGATGTGGAGAAATAAGAACACTTTTCTACTGTTGCTGGGAGTATAAGTTAGTTCAACCACTGTGGTAATGGTTGAACTAATAATGCAAAAAATTGGAGAGCAATTATTACCTAATCTCAAGACTTATTATAAATTTATAGTAATCAAATATTTCACATATTGATCACCAGAACAGAACAGAATATTCAGAAATACAAGTATGAACAGCCAAGTTTTTTCAAAGGTGCAAAGGCAATTCTTTTCAACAGCTGAGTATCCATTTGCAAGAAAGCGGGAAAAGACATTACCTCTGTGGTCTTCCTCCTAAAAACTAAATCTTAGGTTACCATGGCACATTTATCACAACTCATTAACCAACATTGACACATTATGTTGAATTAAAGTCTGTTTTCTTCAGATGTCATTAATTTTTTTTTTTTTGAGATGGAGTCTCGCTCTGTAGCCCAGGCTGGAGTGCAGTGGTGCGATCTCAGCTCACTGCAACCTCTGCGTCCCAGGTCCCGGTTCAAGCAATTCTCCTACCTCAGCTTCCTAAGTCGCTGGGATTACAGGCATGAGCCACCATGCCCAGCTTATTTTTGTATTTTTTAGTAGAGACAGGGTTTCACCATGTTTGCCAGTCTGGTCTTGAACTCCTGACCTTGTGATCCGCTTGCCTTGGCCTCCCAAAGTGTTGGGATTACAGGCATGAGCCACTGTGCCCGTCCAGATGTCATTAATTTTTACCTAATGTCCTTGTTCTTTTCTGGGATCCCATCCAAGATATCACATGACATTTACCAATCCCATTTGTTTCATCTTCTCTAGACTGTGACAGTTTTTCAGATTTTCCTTGTTTTTGTTTACTTTGACAGTTTTGAGCAATTCTGGTGATGTATTCTATAGAATGTTTCTCAGTTTAAGTATGTGTGATATTTTGATCATGGTAATACAGGGATTATAGGTTTTTAGGAGGAAGAGCACAGAGGTAATGTCTTTTCCTGCTTTCTTGCAAATGGATACTCCCTGTATTAGCAATAAGGGAAACTAGCAAAGGATATATAGGAATTCTCAGTGCTGTTTTATGCACCCTTGCTTTAACTCTAAATTTATTGTAAAATAAAAGGTTTATTTTAAAAAAGACATCGACACACTGGTAAAGAATAAATATGCAGAATATAAATAACCTTTAAAACTCAATTTTTAAAAATGCTTTTTAATGGGCAAAGATTTAAACAGACAGTAACCAAGGAATGTACATAGATGGCAAACAGGCACGTGTAAAGACATTCAACATAATTAATGATTAGGTTAATCAAACTAAAACTGAAGTTTCATCCACATCCCATTAAAATGGCTGCAATGAAAAAACTGACCGTATCAAATGATATAGTTATCTGTCCCTCCCAAATCAAGTGTTGAAATTGGATCCCTAATGTAGGTGCTGCTTAATGGGAGGTGTTTGGGTCAGGAAGGTGGATTCCTGATGAATGACCTAGTGCCCCCTCCCAGTAATGAGTGAACTTTCCCTCTATTCGTTTCAGCAAGAACTGATTGTTAAAAAGAGCCTCGCACCTGCCTCCTTTTTCTCCTGCTTCCCTCTCACCATGTGATCAGCACCCTCTACCTTCACCTTCTGCCATGAGTGGAAGTAGCCTGAGTCTCCCTCCCTGGATGCAGATGCTGGGGCCATGCTTCTTGTACCACCTGAACGAACCACAAGCCAAATAAACATGTTTTCTTTATAAATTAATCAACCTCAGGAATTCTTTATCAAAATGCAAACAGACTAAGACATCAAGTGTAGGTGAGTGTGAAGAGCTGGACCTCTCATACGCAGGTGGTGGAAGGGCACCTTGCTCTGGCCACTTACAGGTATTGTTTGGCAGATTCTCAAAAATGTAAACATATGCCTACCATAGATCACAATTATTCCATTGTTAGGTATTTACCCATAAGAATAAAAGCATACTTCCTGTATTGTGTGTATTTTTAAATTTTCTGTATATTGTGAAATTTTCACATCTTAACAATTCCAATCTGGTAGGGATGCAGTGCACCTCCCCAGGCCAGCCAGTTATTAGAGATACCAAAGGGCCTGCCCTTATAGCTCAGAACCCACTGAACTTACTCAAATCAACCAATGCTAAACTGTTTCCCCTGCCCTTCCTTGCCTTTCCTGCAGTAATTCCAGTAGAGCTATGGTCTAGACTCTATCCTCATTCCTATCGCTTCTGCCTCCTACATTTCAAGTCAAAAAGTGTACAAGGCATGACTTTGCCACAGCCACAACTTCCAGTCTATAGCAGTCAGGGTTCAATGAGAGAAGTAAAGCTGCTGGGGATGCACACGATGAAGAATTCATCAGGGGTTAAGAATAAGGAAATAAATCAAGGTAAGGTATTAAAGATGTTTACACAGTAATATGCACAAAAACAAATTTGGAAAAGGCCTAAATCTATATCAATATTAATTGGTTGAAAAAAATTACACTGAATCCAAAGTAAAGATTTTTATGAAATTACTAAAAGAACTTGTCAAATCAATCTGTACTGGCCTCTAAAGATGTCTATAATTTACTGGCAAGTGAAAAATGCAAAGTAAGGAACAATATGTCCAGCCTGCTACTAGATTTTGTTTTAACAAAATAAGTGTGAGAATATACATTAGATATGTTCATATACATAAAATAATTTTAAAAAATGAAATTGATGCACACAAAACTGCTAAAAGCATTTTCCTAAAAAACTAGCAAAAAAGGAAAGTTTCATTATTCATTGTGGTTTTTGGTATTTTCCCAAAAAGAGTATTTTTAAATGCAACCTGGATATGATCCACAGTTATAAAATTTGCTCACTGACAGCTACATGAATTGGCACAAAATGATTCATGACACTGGAAAAAAATTCCAAATTCGACAAATGAAAATGTCAAATCACAGTTCAGTAAGTTATTGTTTGGATATTTGTCCCCATTCAAATCTCATGTTGAAATAGAACACCCAGTGTTGTGGTGGGGCCTACTGGGAGGTATTTGGATCATGGGAGTGGATCCCTCGTGGCTTGTCCTTGCAAGAGTCAGTGAGTATTCACAAGACATGGTTGCTTAAGTGTGTGGACCTCCCCCACTGATTCTCTCTTGCTCCTGCTTTTGTCATTTGACATGCTCCCGCTTTACATTCTGCAGTAAGTAAAAACTCCCTGAGGCTTTCCCAGAATATGAACAGATCCCAACGCCATGCTGGTACAGCCTACAAAACCTTGAGTCAATTAAACCTCTTTTATTTATAAATTATCCAGTCTCAGGCATTTCTTCATGGTAAGACAATGAATAATAGAAAATTGGTACCAACAGAAAATAATAATACCAATAGAAAATTGGTGCTGAGAGTGGGACATTGCTATAAAGATACAGAAAATGTGGAAATGACTTTGGAACTTGGTAACAGGCAGAGATTTGAAGAGTTTGGAGGGCTCAGAAGAAGACAAGAAGATGAGGGAAAGTTGGGACCTTCTTAGAGACTGGTTAAATGGTTGTGACCAAAATGCTGATAGAAATATGGGCTATGAGGCCAGGCTGATGAGGTCTCATGTGAAAATGAGGAAGTTATTGGGAACTGGAGCAAAAGTCACCCTTGTTATGCCTTAACAAAGAACCTGACTGTATTGGGTCCATGCCCTAGGGATCTGTGGAAGTTTGAACTTGAGAGTGATGACCTAGGGTATCTGGCAGAAGAAATTTCTAAGCAGCAAAGCACTCAAGATGTGGCCTGGCTGCTTTTAACAACCTACACTTAGATGCAGGAGCAAAGAAATGACTTAAAGTTGGAAGTTATATCATTCTACTTGTATGAGAATGTATCTAAAATACATTCTAAAATAGAATGTATCTTGTATCTAAAATAGAGGAATTCATAGAACCAAAAAGAGGAATGGTGGTTGCCAATGAAACTGCCTTTGCAAAATTATGACCAAGACACCAAAAAAGATCTAACTTAACTGACTCCATTTTGTTTCTAACCTCCAAGCTGTTCTTGTTCATTCATGGGCATAGGCTGAACTAACTTTGGGAGAAACGTAGTTTATAGTTGTTTAAAACAAAGACAATAACAGCCCTTTCCCAAAGCAGACCTCTTTCTTGCCTGGGGACTAGATTCCCTTTGTAGGACTAACATTAGCCACAAAATTAGAAATTATGGTTTAGGATTCGTGCTTGAGATATTTTGTAGACCCTTCCCTTGATGGGTCAGTTGGCAACACCCAAATAGATAAACTGGCTCATCTGATCTTCTGGCCACTGCCCAGGAACTGACCCAGCACAAGAAGACAGCTTCAACTCCCTATGATTTCATCCCTGACCAATCAGCACTCTTGGCTTACTGGCTTCCCCCAACCCACAGAGTAGTCCTTAAAAACTCTGTTCCCTGAATTGCTCACAGAGACTAATTTGAGTAATCAAACTCTAGTCTACCACACAGCTGGCTCTGCATGAATTACTCTTTCTCTATTGCAATTCCCCTGTCTTGATAAATCAGCTCTGTCTAGGCAGCAGGCAACGAGAGCCCCTTGGGCAGTTATACCAAGGGCCTGGAGGAGAGGGGAATGGGGAATTCTTGTTTAATAGGTCCTAAGCTTCGGTTTGGGAATATGAAGACAGTTCTAAAGATGAATGGTGGTGTTGGTTGCACAGTGGTGTTAATGTACTTGATACGAACTGTGCACCTAAAGGAGTGAAAATGACAAGTTTTATGCTATGTGAATTTCACCATAAATAATGATAAAATAAATAAATAATCTTTTAAAATAATTCAAAGTAACATACCATATAAACAAACTAAAAAAGTATAACTCTGTAATGACCTCAATAGTTACAGAAAAAGCATTTGACAAAATCCAAAATCCATATCTTACCAAAAAATAAATAAATAAATAAAACCTCTGAGCAAACTAAGAAAAGAAGGGAAGTCCCCAAAACTAATGAAGGGCATCTTGGAAAAACCCACAGCTAACATCATCTTTAATAGTGAAATGCTTCACTCCTCAGATCAGACACATGCCAAGGATGGGGGCTAACTACTACTTCTGTTCAACACTGTTTTATTCAATGCAGTCAAACAAGAAAAAGAAATGTAAAATATCCACATTTGAAAAAGTAAAAAGATCTCATTCACAGTCAACATGATCATCCACATGGAAATTCCAACAAACTCTACAACAACCTCCAAGAACAAATAAGTAAGTTAGCATGATTGCAGGATACAAGTAAAAGTTAATTTTATTTCTATAGACAAGTTACTCATGAACATCAAGAGTTTCAACGGTATTGGTCCATTTACAGGCAGATTTGTTGCAATAAATATATTAGAAAATGTTTTGAAGATATGCAACTAATTGAAAAAACTTGCAGATAAATCACATAGCCTACAATACTGAAAAAATTAAGAAAAAGTTGACTGTCAGGAATGCATAAAATATATATAGCAACTAGTCTGTTTTATCATTTACTACCATATAATAGACACAAATCTATTTAAATAGTTAAAATTTATCAAAACGTATAAACACCTACACAACCTATGCATGACACCATTTGTAGTCAAGAGAAAGGTAACAAAAATAGTTACAGAATTAAGGCATAACTGCATAAAGTTAACTATGTATACTGTATTACTGCGATAATTTCATAGCCACCTCCTGTTGCTATTGCAAGGAGTTCAAGTGTTGCAAGTATCCACTCAGAACACCATGCGAGGCTGATCATCTCCGTGTGTACAGTCTATCCCTCCAGTAAATTGTGTGTCACAGTAAAAACTGACCTTGCAGTTCTCCTGCATTGCTTATCATGTTTGGTGCATATCAAAAACACAGCTTTTATGTGAGCACAGTATTGTTACAAGAAAGGTATACCTATATACTCTAACATAACCTGAGGAAAACAAAGCCACTATATAACAACACAAAGCTAAATAAAGGTGGAGGATATAAAGTTGGAGAATTTAATGGCAGCAAAGGATGTTTTGCTAGTTTTGAAAAAGGCTTGGCTTTAAAAATTTCAGTATAACAGAAGCAACTTCTGCCAAGCAAGAGGGAGAAGATGAGTTCCCAGACCCCATGAAGAGAAGCATTGAGGAGAAAGAGAACCTACCTGAACAGGTTTTTAATTCATGCAAAAGTGCCCTATTCTAAAGAAAAAAGAGAAAATGCCACAAAGGACATTTATTAGTAAGGAAGAGAAGTGGGCACCAGGATTTAAGCTAGGAAGGGATAGGCAAACTCTGTTGTCTTATGCAAATACAGTCTGATTTATGATCAAGAATAACCTTATCTATAAAGCTGCTAATCCTTGAGGTTTTAAGAGAAAAAATAAATGCCAGTTGCCAGTCTTCTCATTGTACAAGAAGGTCAGTACAACAAAAACACTTTTTCTGGATTGGTTCCATGAAAACCAATGCTTTGTCTCTGAAGTCAGAAATACCTTCCAGTAAAGGACTTCTTTTAACCTGCTTTTGATATTGGACAATGCCTCTAGCTATCCAGAACCCCATGAACTCAACATTAAAAGAGCCAAAGTGGTCTCCATGTCCTCAAACAACATCTCTAATTCAGCCTTTAGAACAAGGGGTTGTAAGGCACTTTAAGGCTCATTACACATGGCTTTCTATGGAAAGGATTGTAAACACTATGGAAGAAAATGTTAATGGGGTGAATATCATGAAAATCTAGAAGGATTACACCATGGAAGATGTCCTTGTTGTATAGAAAAAGATGTAAAATCCATCAAGCCTAAAACAATACATTATCGCTAGAGAAAACTGTGTCCAGATGTTGTGCGGGACTTGATAGGATTTAAAACAGGGCCAATCAAGGGAGTTATGAAAGAGATGGTAGATACGGCATGAAAAAAAAACAAGGTGGGCATAAAGATTTGAAAACAGAGATCTTGGAGATATTCAAGAGCTAATAGACACCACACCTGAGGAAGATGACTTGATGGAGATGAGTGCTTGCAAATCAGAAGCAGACAATGAGGAAGAAGATACAGAAGCAGCAGTGTTGGAAAATAAATTGACATTAGAAAACCTTGCAGAAGGATTCTGATTATTTAAGACTGCTTTTGACTTCTATAACTTGGACCTTTCTACTGAAACTAAACCAAATGGTGAAGAAGAATTCATACTATATGCAAGCATTTTTTTTTTTTTTTTAGATGTAGTCTCACACTGTCACCCAGGCTGGAGTGCAGTGGCATGATCTCGGCTTACTGCAATCTCTGCCTCCCAGGTTTAAGCGATTCTCCTGCCTCAGCCTCCCGATTACCTAGGTTTACAGGCATGTGCCACCACACCTGGCTAATTTTTTTTATTTTTAGTAGAGACGGGGGTTTCACTGTGTTGGCCAGGATGGTCTCGATCTCCTGACCTCGTGATCCACCTGCCTTGGCCTCCCAATGTGCTGGGATTACAGACGTGAGTCACCACACCTGGCCTGGATGCATGCATTTGTAAAGAACTGAAAAAACAAAAGTGTCAGACAATAATTATGATGTATTTCCATAAAGGTAAATCAAGTGTGCCTGCCTCTACTGCCTCCTTTTCCATCTCCTCCACCTCTTTCCCCTCTGCCACCCCTGAAACAGCAAGACCAGCCCTCTTCTTCCTCCTTCTCAGCCTACTCAATGGAGGACAATCAAGAGGAAAACCTTTATGATGAGCCATTCCCACTTAATACATTTTTTTCTCTACCTAACATTTTCTTAATAACATTTTCTTTTCTCTAGTTGCCTTATTATAATAATACAGTATATAACACATATAACATAATAAGTATTCGTTAACCAGCCGTTTATGTTATTGGTAAGGCTTTTGCTATACCATAGGCTATTAATAGTTAAGTTAGGGGAACCAAAATAATATGTGGTTTAATTGGTGTCCCTAATCACATTGTTCAAGGGTCAACTGTACTAGCAATGAACAATTGAAAATGGAATGAAAATACCACTTAAACAACATCACAAAAACATGAAACTCAGGGATAAATCTGACCAAAGACGTGAAGACTGTACACTGAAAACTATAAAACACTGAGGAGAGATCTGAATAAACAGATATGCTCATGAATTGGAAAACTCAAAATTGTCAGGATGTCACTTCTCCCCAGTTGAACTATAAATATGATCCCAACCAAAGTCCCAAAAGGCTCTTTTTGGTGCAAATTGGCAAACTGATTCTAAAATTCATACAGAAATGTAGAAAACCTATAAGAGCAAAAACAACTTTGCAAATAAATTATAGCAACTAATACTACTTCATTTCAAGATATTATAAAGCTATAATTATCATATATTTCACAATTGGATCAATGGAACAGAGTAGGAAGTCCAGAAATAGATGCTTAGAAGTATGAACAATGAAGTCTTCACAAAAGTGCAAAGACAGTTCAGTGGAGAAAAGACCATTCTTTTCAAGAGTTGGCTATCCATAGGCAAGAAGGCAAGAAAAGACATGACCTCTGTGGTCTTCCTCCTCAAAACCTATAACCCCGGTCTAACCATGATCAAAACATCAGACAAGACAAGACTGAGGAATATGCTACAGAACATCTGACCAGAACTGCTCAAAACTGTCAGAGTCATCAAAAACAAGGAAAGTCTGAAAAATTCTCACATGCTAGAGGAGATGAAGGGAATGTGATGGCTAAATGTCATGTGGTATCCTGTATGGGATCCCAGAAATGAAAAAGAACATTAGGTAAAAATTAATGACATCTACAGAAAACATAGACTTTAGTTCATCATAATGTATCATGTATTGGTTAATGAGTTGTGATAATATGCTACAGTTACATCACATTTAAAAATAGGGGAGGCCGGGTGCCATGGCTCATGCCTGTAATCCCAGCATTTTGGGAGGCTGAGACCGGTGGATCACTTGAGGTCAGGAGTTTGAGACCAGCCTGAGTCAACATGGTGAAACCTCGTCTCTACTAAAAATACAAAAATTAGCTGGGTGTGGTGGCGCATGCCTGTAATCCCAGCTACTCAGGAGGCTGAGGCATGAGAATCGCTTGAACCCAAAAGGCAGAGGTTGCAGTGAGCCAAGATCATCCCACTGCACTC
>NW_016107421.1:728113-755519 GCF_001604975.1 Cebus imitator | reverse complement strand
ACTAAAAATACAAAATTAGCTGGGCATGGTGGAGCATGCCTATAATCCCAGCTACTCAGGAGGCTGAGACAGGAAAATCACTTGAACCCAGGAGGCAGAGGTTGCAGTAAGCCAAGATTGTGCCACTGCATTCCAGCCTGGGCAGCAAGATTGAAATTCCATCTCGAGATAAAATTAAATTAAATTAAAAGTTTCATGGAAAAAAGGCAGTCCATAAACTGAGAAAGTATAAATATCCAGAATATATAAATAACTTTTAAACCTCAATAATGAAGACAAAACCTAATTTCTTAAAAAAGGATTTAGATCTGAACAGACATTTACCAAAGAAAGTACACAGATGGCAAACAGTCATCACATGTAAAGATACTCAACATTATTAAATAGAAAAATCAAACTAAAACTGCAATTTAAATTACATACTCATTAGAATAGCTGCAATAAAAAAGACTGACCATATCAAATGATATAGTTGAGATATCTGTCTCCCTCAAGGCAAGTGTTGAAAATTGATCCCTAATGTTGGAGGTGGGGCTTGGTGGGAGGTGGGGCTTAATTTGAGTTATGGGGAGGGATCTCTCACAAATGACATAGAACACTGTTCCCAGTAGTGGGTGAGATCCTGCCCTATTGCCCCTGCAAGAACTGATTGCTAAAAAGAGCCTGACAACCCCTACTTTTTCTCTTGCTTCCTTCTCACCATGTGATCAGTACCTTCCACCTTCACCTTCTGCCATGAGTGATAGTAGCCTGAGTCTCCTGCCACAAGCAGATGTACTTGTACAATCTTCTTGTACAGCCTGCAGAACTGAGGGCCAGATAACATCTCTTCTTTATACATTACCCAGCCCCAGATAATTCCTTTATAGCAACACAAAAAGCACTAAAACACCAGGTGCTTGTGAGCATGAAGAGTGGCATAAAATAAAGCCTATGAGCCAGTAAAGCTGACGTGATTGGGGACCTTGATAGCCGGTACGGACAGCAGGCCACAGGGCATCACCAGAATGTCTTGAGTGGGCCAAAGAGACGGTCTATGGTATTGGGTGTCATGTTCTCAGGGTAGACTGAAGGAAAAGAGAAGCTGGTGAGTGGAAGCAGCAGTAAGTGGCACCAGGAATTTCATAAAGATGTAGAAAGGTTAGGTCCTAACACAGGTGGAGGATCCACCAGGGCTCACCCGTTCAGGAATTCTCATAGGAAAAGAAAAAAAGATGTTTAACCAAGGGAGTTGCCACATGAAGCATGTGCATCATTATCTGCATATCTCAATGGGGATGCCCAGGAAGGTGTAAACTGAAAATTAAATACTAAGGGCTGCCTGGCTCCCACAGCAAGTGAATGGACCCCTCCTGGCCAGAGGAACCCCGGAGAAACCTTCAAAACTGAATCACAGCCACCACGGGACAGCAGGCTGGACACACCTCATCACATTCCTTCCCTTTTGCAGTTCAAACACAACTGACCTGCCTTAATGTTAAAATGGAGATGAGACAGACACAATGGACTTTTTGTAGCAATCAGATACCAAACTACACACAAGTCAGCAAGAGAAGAGCCGGCTGCAAGGAAACAAAGGGTTGCTGAAGATTTTGTAGGATGGTGCTTGTGCTGCAGACAGCTATGTGCAATACTGATAATGCCAAGGTTGCAGTGACGTAACTTGCATCTTTCCATCAGCTGAGGGTCTGGTGATCACTGGGTGCAGGAAGATTGTGTTATTTGTGCAGGAGGGCTACGTGTCCTAGACCATGAAGAAAGGCAGACTTAAAGCTTATCTGTTTTTTCTTTTTGCTTTCCCCTGGTCCTGCCATCCTAACTCCTTTTCCCTAATTAGGACTCCACATTTCCCCTCTAACATAGCAACAATGACAAATCTTTAGCATGTGAGTTAAAGTCTCATCTTCCAACTGCTTCCTACTGACTAGGGGTATAGAGTTGGCCCTACTTAAGATTGTTGGCCTGTCAGGAGGCTATATAGACCTAGATCCCTGGGTTGGGATCTAAATTGGGCAGGGTCACTGTGGGACTATGGGAGAACAGCATCTGCAGCCTAAAAAAGACTATTCTCTCCCATTTGAAGGGTCTTGACACCCTCATCAAAATTTGGCACCTACTCAATTGACCAAGGATGTATGGTTTTATTTCTGAATTGTCTATTCCATTGATCAACATAAAAAGATGTTATATGAGATAACTGTGGATAAATTAATTATGGACTGGAAATGAGATAATATTAAAGTATTATTGTGTTAGGTGTCATAATTATATTGTGGCTATGTAACACATTTTACTTATTTTTTATATTTAATAAAATATTCAATGATGGAGTGACATGCTAAGAACTTCCTTTTAAAAATGACAGCCAAAAGTACTCTTTAAAAGGTCAGAAATAAAGAGGATAGATGAATTAATCAGCAAAATATTGAAAGTTATTTAGCCTAAGGATTGACATATGGGTACTCATTACACTATAGCCTCTTTTTGTGTATGTCTGAAAACTTTGAAAATAAAAACTTGAAGTAAACAATTTTAGTGGGAGGCCTTAGACTTGTCACAAAAAGCTAACATTGAATTTGGATCTTAGACTACAGCAAGAATCTTCGAGCAATGGGGGGAAGCACAGATCTTTTCTCGCTCTGTAACCACATCCCACCCCAACTTCTGCAGAGCTGCACCTGCCATGGATAGTACAGACAGAGCCTGAATTATTTTCACCTAAAACCAGTCATCAATTCTGTTGAAGTTTACCAAAAATTCAAAAAAACTACGAGTGACTTCCTCTTTTTCTCATTAAAACAATTTCAATGTTCTGATGAATTATTTACACATCATTAATCAACACACACTTTAGAATGCTGAAATGTAAGAGAATGACCACACAAAATGATATAGTTTAGAAGTTTGTCCCCTCCAAATCTCACGTTAACATCTGATCCCTGACATTGGGGATTGGGCCATCTGCCATCCTTGTTAAAGTATTCAATTACATACTTGGACCTGGAGAGGCTCAAGGAGATTTTGTTATAGGAAACCTTCAAGAAAATCCCCTATGTAGGGGGTCTGGGACATTGCACATAAACACACCTGCACATACACAAACACATACATGTACAATCACATATTCTATCATCAAGTAATGCCTCCTTCTCATCGACCAGACAGATGACATGCAGACTCTGAATCCTCTTTCCCAGCAAGATGTAACTAACCGCATGCTTTTCCCAGATACACCCTGCCGATCTGAAACAAGGAAGGAGCAACAAGCAGTGTCCACCGTTCAACTCACTTTTGCAGTTGGGCCATATGCAAGGCTATTTGCCAAAAAGCCCTCTTTGAGTTCTGAATTCCTCTGTGAGAATTCTGCTGGCATTACACGTACAATCTTAAATATATACATTAATATACACACTGCTCCACAAGTATAAAAACTTTCATATATATATATATTTAATAGATATATAAACACATTTATTTCTCATAAAAGATATTTAAAATTAAAATTAAACCATATATGGTTTAATGTTTCATATTTTATAGCTATTCCCCTATCACAAGTGATATAAAATTATATATAGGTTTTTATATCTCTAAAGGCCTCTGGGTGACCCTGTGAGCCACAGCAAACTCAGTGTGAGTTCAGGAAGTAGCAGGACTTCATCCTCAGCCAAAGGGTATGGGGTGTAGGCAACACATGGGTGGTGCTTGATATTGTAATTAATGGAGGGTAAAGAGGAGAAAAGTGCTTTGTAGTAAGTCCAAGCTCTTAGAGTCCTGCAACTTGCATCTCCTCGCCTGGTTTTGCCATGAGCTGAAAGTCATGCCTAATTTTGAAAGGCCTGCAACTGCAGTCTTCCTGCTTTTTAGAAAGAGCATTATTTCACTTTCCCATAAGATGGCTGAACAGTCACTCTTTCACCAAACATCTACCAATGGCAGATACCAATGGCAGTGTTACAAAGTCTACTGAACCCTGTAAGGAGCCAGAACAACATATAAAAATGTATACTTCATCTCTAATAAAATAATACACTGAGATGAGACACCAGGTGTTTCATCTGGATTTAGCAACTGTGCATTTGCCAATAATCTTATTCCGGTATTTGTCAAGGATTGTTCAGTCACAGGTGACCGAATCCCTATTTAAACTGACTATTTTAACAATATTACTCAATAATGTTTTGGAAGTATATGCTCCAGCAAAGCAAAATAAGTGGTACAAATATCAGAGAAAAGAATTATTTGCAGATGGTATTACATGTTGCATATCTAATGCATACTACAGAAATGAGAAAAGTTAGTAATGTGGCTGGATACAAGACATATATGCAAAAACCAAAACTTTACTTACCAATAGTCAGTTAAATGTAGAAATGGAAAAATTGCCCTGTGCACAAAAGTTTCAAAAATAATAAAATGCCAAGGAATAAATTTTAGTAAGAAAGATAAAATGCTTCTATAGTGAAAAAATTATTTATTTATATAGAACAAGAGCTGAATAGTGAGACATACATATTCCTGAACAGAAAGACTTAATAGCAAAAAGATGCCAATCCTTCTCAATTCATGAAAACCCTGTAACCCCACATGTAGCACTCTAGTTTACCAAGATAAAAGCAAGAATACAGAAATCTATTCACATAAGGAAAGTATTAAAGAATGTGTACATGACCTTATTCATAAAAGTAAAAAATGGAAAATGCCTATATATATCGATATTAACTGGTTAAAAAACTACATTACATTCAGAGCAAAAACTCTTATGCAATTATTAAAAGAACTTATAAAATCTGTATGCATTGGTCTATGAAGGTATCTACAATTCATTAGCAAGTGAAAAATGCAAGGTAAAGAAGAATATATCCAGCCCAATACTAGATTTTATTTTAACAAAATAGGTATGAGATTTACATTAGATATTGTGTATACCTAAAATATTTTTTAATGAAAAGAATGTATGCGAAACTGCTAAGAGCATTTCCTCTAGGGGGTCACATAGAATCAGCAAAAAAAGGGAAGCTTCATTTCTTACTTTGGTTTTTGGTACTTTTCTAAACATGGTATTTAAAAATGTAGCCTGAATATGATCTATAGTTTTTAAATTATATATACACACCTTCAAGAAGGGCAGTTTTATAAAATTTGATAACTAACAAGTGCATGCATTGGCACAAAATAATTTGTTAAACTGGAAAGAAATTTGAAATGCAACAAACAAAAATGTCAAATCACGGTTCATTAAGGAATCCTTTTTTAATTTCCAAAGCCAGATTATTCTTACTATGCTAAAGAAGAGATGACTTACCATAGGCAATGGCTTTCTCTGTTTGCAGTTGATACCACCAATGAATACTATGTTGGGCATCACAGGTCTGGGATAGTCCAAAACAAAGTCCGTTCGCAACAGCCAAATTGATGTGTGGCTGTAGAGATCATATGCCGTGACAGGTGTTTGGAGAATTTCAGAGGCTACTTCTAGGGCAGTTTTGAAAAAATGGTGGCAAAATAAATGCTCCTCCAAGTGCATGATGTGGTTCCATACTCTCTCCTTGAAAGTCATGGCATCTGAGAACCCTAAGAGACCTCTGGGGACATACGAAAGAGGAGCAGGGCACTGTGCACCTTCTTCAAGATAATGGCAAAGTATCCCCCTAGTGAAGACAACAGATGGAAGGGAGAAATATTTGGCAACAATTAAGCCACAGGCATCAAAAGGATCCAGAAACACCGCATCAAAAGAAGTCTCCTTTAAGTATTCTACTAGTTTTTTGTCCTTAAACAAACTCCTGCAATGTGAAAAAAATAAGTCAAAATTGCCACTGTATGGACTCACTAATAGAGAAAATATACTTTGTATTTGTTCTTTCCATTGACCATTGGCAAATGCCATGAACTCTCGGTCCTGATCCTCCAGAGAGTATGAGGTTGAGTAAGTCTTCACTGTGCAATTCAGGTTTCTTCCCAGTTGCCAACTCACCTCTGGCCTGACTACAACCACCTCATGCCCCCTGAGGATGAGTTTCTCCACCACCGACTGCATGGTGAACCAGTGGCTCCCATCCATGGGCACTACCAGCAGCTTGCCTGCATGGGCAAAGCCACAGGTTAGCAGCAGAAGCACACATAGGGAAAGGGGGCCAGTCCACCCTGCAGGAGCCATCAGGGAACTTTAGCCCAGAGCCAGCAGCTGGGATTCTAAGCTCCTATAATACAGTAGGCAGAATAATTACAGGTACAAAACCTGACCCCAATAGAGGGCGTGTATTTATCCTTTCATAAAAAAAAAAAAAAAAAATCACTCTCACTGCCAATGATTTACTCATATGAACAAGAATACATGAGTAGCCTTTGCTGAGATATCAACTTGTATGTTTTCCAGACAAGAGTAGCTTACAGTTTTTGCCTTGAAGGCAGATCGTGCCCTGTGCTGCAATGTGAGTTTAGAAGCAGAATTATTAAGCAATGCTTTTGGACCTTCAAAATTCAGAAAAATAAAGTGAAAGCAAATCTGAAGAAAGCTAATATTTTTGGAATTTGTCCCAATGCAAAATTTAGATGTTACCTTTAGACAACCAAATATTCTCTGCCAAGAAAGAAATTGGTATCTTATGTTTCAAGGAAAGACAACAAGGCCCCTAGCACTGACCTCCCAAGTGGCAAGAAATCAGGGCTCACCTGCGTCTCTGCAATGCATAAGAATTGCTACTTGTCTTCTTCTGTATCCAAACCCTGAGAGGCCTCCGAAATGCTGAAATGAGTTTAACAACCCTACCTCCATGGACCATACCAGGGACTTGATGGAAAGTGACCATCACCTATTTTAAATGGCTTTCCACAGATACATCACATGCCGTGAGGGGTTGGCAGCCCAATCCTTACATGAGCACTCTGCTGAGCTGCCACTCTGTGACCTCTCTACTTCCACACTCTAAACACACCATCACTCCAGCGCCCTCCTTCAAGAAAAGATGTTCTTGTCTCACTCAGTCTGCTGAGCACTCCTTAGGTCGGACATGATGTCATCTTTGTGTTTTCACCCTCCTTTCACAGTACCCATGCTATGCCTTTGACATAGTTTGTATGTTTGTCCTCTCCATATATTATGGTCAACTATAATTTCCAGTATTGGAGGTGAAGCATGGTGGGAGGTGTTTGGGCCATATGCATGAATCCCTTATGCATGGCTTGGCACTGTCCTCCCAGTAGTGAGTGATTTCTCATGAGACTTTGTTGTTTAAAAGTATGTGCCAAAACACTCTTCAGGATATCATCCAGCAAAGCTTCCCCAGCCTAGCAAGACAGGCCAACATTCAAATGCAGGAATTACAGAGGACACCACAAAGTTACTCCTCGAGAACAACCCCAAGACACATAATATGAGTTCACCAAGATCAAAATGAAGGAAAAATGTTAAGGACAGCCAGAGAGAAAGGTCAGGTTACCCACAAAGGGAAGCCCACCAGACTAACAGTGGCTTTCTCTGCAGAAACCCTACAAGCCAGAAGAGAGTGAGGGCCAGTATTCAACATTCTTAAATAAAAGAATTTTCAATCCAGAATTTCATATCCAGCCAAACTAAGCTTCATAAATGAAGGAGAAATGAAATCCTTTACAGACAAGCAAATGCTGAGAGAGTTTGTCACCACTAGGCCTGCTTTACAAGAGCTCCTGAAGGAAGCACTAAATATGGAAAGGAAAAACCAGCAACAGCCACAATTTGTTTTATTAAAAACATACCAAATTGTAAAGACCAATGACACTATGAAGAAACTGCATTAACAGTCAAAATAGCCAGCTAGCATCATAATGACAGGATCAAATTCACACATAACAATATTAAACTTATATGTAAACAGACTAAATGCCCCAATTCAAAGACACAGACTGGCAAATAGGAGAAAGAGTCAAGACGCATTGGTGTTCTGTATTCAGGAGACCCATATCACCTGCAAAGACACACATAGGCTCAAAATAAAGAGATGGAGGAATATTTAGCAAGCAAATGAAAAGAAAAAAAAAAAAAGCAGGGTTTGCAAATCTAGTCTCAGATAAAACAGACTTTAAACCAACAAAGATCAAAAAAGAACAAGAAGGGCATTACATAATAGTAAAGAAATCAATGCAGCAAGAAGGGCTAACTAGCTATCCTAAATATATTTTCACCCCACAGAGGAGCACCCAGATTTATAAAGCAAATTCTTAGAGACCTACAAAGAGACAGACTCCCATGAAATAATTGTGGGAGACTTTAACACCCCACTGTCAATATTAGATCAACCAGATAGAAAATTAACAAGGATATTCAGGACTTGATCTCAGCTCTAATAGACATCTACAGAACTCTCCACCCCAAATCAACAGAATATACATTCTTCTCAGCACCACATCGCACTTATTAAAATTAACAAGGAGAGTCAAGACTTGATCTCAGCTCTAACAGACATCTACAGAACTCTCCACCCCAAATCAACAGAATACACATTCTTCTCAGCACCGCATCACATTTATTTTAACACTGACCACATCATTGGAAGTAAAACACTCTTCAGCAAATGCAAAAGAATGGAAATCATAACAAACAGTCTCTTAGACCAAAAAGTGCTATCAAATTAGAACTCAGGATTAAGAAACCCATTAAAAACTGTAGAACTACATGGAAACTGAACCACCTGCTCCTGAATGACTACTGGATAAATAACAAAATTGAGGCAGAAATAAATAAGTTCTTTGAAACCAGTGAGAACAAAGATACAATGTATCAGAATCTCTGGGAAACAGCTAACACAGTGTTTAGAGGAAAATTTATAGCACTAAATACCCAGAGGAGAAAGCAGGAAGAACTAAAATTGACATCCTAATTTCACAATTAAGAGAACTAGAGAAGCAAGAGCAAACAAATTCAAAAGCTAGCAGAAGACAAGAAATAACTAAGATCAGAGCGGAACTGAAGGAGATAGAGATATGAAAAACCCTTCAAAAAATCAGTGAATCCAGTAGCTGGTTTTTTTTGAAAAGATTAACAAAATAGATAGACCATTAGCCAGACTAAAAAAGAAGGAAAAAGAAAAGAATCAAACAGACACAATGAAAAATGATAAAGGGGATATCACCACCGATTCCATAGAAATACAAACTACCATCAGAGAATACTATAAACACCTCTATGCAAATAAACTAGAAAATCTAGAAGAAATGGATAAATTCTTAGAAACATACACACACATATACACTCCTGCAAGAAAAACCAGGAAGAAATCAAATCCCTGAAAAGACCAATAATAAGTTCTGAAATGGCAGTAATTAATAGCCTACCAACCAAAACAAAACAAAAGAAAACAAAACAAAAAGCACAGGACCAGATGAATTCACAGCTGAATTCTACCAGAAGTACAAAGAGGAGCTGGTACCATTCCTTCTGAAACTATTCTGAACAGTAGAAAAAGAAGGACTCCGCCTCCCTAACTCATTTTATGAGGCCAGAATCATCCTGATACCAAAACCTAACAGAGATACACACACAAAAAAGAAAAATTTCAGGCCAATATCCCTAATAAACATCAATGCAAAAATCTTCAATAAAATACTGGCAAACAGAATCCAGCAGCACATCAAAAAGCTTATCCATCATGATCAAGTCTGCTTCATCTCTGGGATGCAAGGCTGGTTCGACATATGCAAATTGATAAATGTAACCCATCACATAAACAGAACCAATGACACAAACCACGATTATCTCAACAGAGGCAGAAAAGGCCTTCGATAAAATTCAGCTAAAAACTCTCAATAAACTAGGTATTGATGAAACATATCTCAAAATAATAAGAGCTATTTATGACAAACCCACAGCCAATATCATACTGAATGGGCAAAAGCTGGAAGCATTCCCTTTAAAAACCAGCACAAGGCAAGGATGCCCTCTCTCATCACTCCTATTCAACGTAGTTTTGGAAGTTCTGGCCAGGGCAATTAGGCAAGAAAAAGAAATAAAGCGTATTCAAATAGGAAGAGAGGAAGTCAAATTGTCTTTGTTTGCAGATGACATGATTGTATATTTAGAAAATCCCATCATCTCAGCCCAAAATCTCCTTCAGCTGATAATCAGCTTCAGCAAAATCTCAGGATACACAAGACCTAAAGCCATGCCAGGCAAGAGTTGAGTCATGGGCACCTACACTCAATCAATAAACTACTTTCCAACTGCCACAGAGTTTTTCTTTTTCTCTAGCAGCTAAATAAGCACAAGCCTAGAGAAAAACAATGTTAAACAAGTGCAGCTCCAATATACAAGTGCAGCTCCACCAGCCTCTTATCCAGTGAAAGCTGTATTTGTAGCTCATGGAACCCATTCCTTGTTCCATGAGCCACAAATACAGCTTTCATTGGACAAGAGGCTGATTTCAGTAACTTTCTCCTGGTAAGACAACCAGTGACCACAGATTAGTTCTGGCCAATTTACGGAGACTGTGAATTTGAGTGCCTTTGTGTCCTGAAGAGACCTTTTCATTTACAGGGTCTAATTGTAATCCATTTAAATGTGATGTCTCTATTCCAGGGTGAACATGGGTTGGATAGAACATGCATGTGTGTTCAATATGCATGCATCAGGACCGCCTTCATAAATGTTCATAGCTCCTCCTGTAATCTGTTGAACATGTATATTTAGCCAACCTGTTCATTATAAAGCTCCTACCCCTACCCCTCGTCCTTTCAAGGGCCCCTCTCTGGTCTTTTCCAGAAGCTATGCTTCCCAGCCAGCTGGCTGTAACGTTTTACAAGAAATAAAGAGTCCTTTTCTAAAACTTACAATTCTGTACTTTTTCAGTGAACAGAGGTGTAAAGGTGAAAGTGAGAAAACTGATCATAGCAAAAGGAAAACAATGATAGAGAGAATGGGATAGGGAACTGATACTTAACTAAAAGAAGTGTTAAGAGAACAGCTGGGTTCAAAGCCAACCCCATTCAGCATTGCTCTTGCAAGGATGCAGCTCCCTGAACCTCGGGACAGGAGAGACTTGCCTGACAGGCCCTCTGAGGCCAGAGAAGCATCCTTTCTTCAGGGAGACCAGGACAGTGATCACCTACCCAGATTTCACCCAACAAGAGAAGAGTCTGTGAAACTCTTGTGGGGCAACACACCAGACAGTTTCCTTTCTAACAGTTTTCTAGGACAAAATGACTTTATCTCCTGGCCTGGCTTCTTCGTGGAAGGGACTTGTCACTCTTTTGAAATGAGAGCAGAAGGTAGAAGACAACAGAAGCATGAGCCTCCTTAAGTCGTGCCCCTTTTGGAGCTCGTAATGCTGTGGCAAGCTTTCAGTGCTCCAGTGACAGTGACCCTCTGTCCCTGCTCTTTGGGGAATGGGGAGTTTCCCAGGATGTAAAACTTCCAGTGTTTAACTGGGAATATTCTGGGCAGACCTGCACAGCTTACCACCTTAGTGGGGAGAGGAGTTGGTAGGTTCCCAAAACAGAAGTTTACAAGGAAAACAGGTAGCTGATGATAGACTTTGCCCTGGTGCTAATTGTTCAGTGTATATGACAGTCTATTTAGCACATTAACAAAACTGAAAGTATTTTGTTCATTTTTAGGTTTTTGTTGTTGTTTGTTCTTGTTATTTTCTTTTTTACAATGAAGTCTCGCTCTCTCACCCAGGCTGGAATGCAGCTGCAGTTAGGTGAGGCTCACTGCAACCTCCACCTCCAAGGTTCAAGTGATTTCCCTGCCTCTGCCTCCTGAGTAGCTGGGATTACAGATGCCTGTTACCATGCCCAGCTAATTTTTATATTTTTAGTAGAGATGGGGTTTGGCCATGTTGGCCAGGCCGATCTCGAACTACTGACTTCAGGAGTTGGGACTGGCCTCCCAAAGTGCTGGGATTACAGGCATGAGCCACCACGCCCAGTCTTAGTTCTGATTAAACACTACTCACATAGCACCATTGGATTGGGTCTCAAACAGTGCTGCTCAAGGTATGGTTTCCAGCTCATGTTACCCACCCACCTCAGCATGGGTACAGACTCTGCAGGAAATGCTTAGAAATTCCTGTAGCAATTGGTGTTGCTATGCCAGCCAAACAATCATCAGTAGTTTTGCATTTCATAGGTCTGTGGTTTATTTAATTTTACTTTCTAGCATTTCATTTTTCCTACATGTTACCAAAAAATATGGATCTGTAATGAATTGCAGAAAACTTTTTGTGCTATTTTTTTTTTGTCACAGATAGGTTGAGAAGCTCTGCTGTAAACTACTTAATTTCATAATCCTCTGGTGGGGTACAAAGATGTATCTAAAATTTGTAAGGGTTATGCTAACACACAAGATGCTATAGGGTTTGGATTATAATCCTGAAAGACATCATCTCAAAACCCATAATCCTGAATGTTGAATTCCAAAATATCAATCCCTAAGGATCCAAATCCCTAAGGTCTATCTCCCTGAAATCTAAGATCTCTAACATCTAAAATCCCAAAAATCACAATCACAGCATAGGTTCTTTCAGAGTTTTTTCCTTTTTTTCTTTTGCTTTTCTTCTTAGTTTTTTTCTCAAGGTTAAACTGTCAGCATTATTTTTGCAATTTGCTATGCTGTGTATTTCATCTTCACATCATTTCCAATACTAAAGGCAGAAACTGTGTGGAAACTTTTAGAGAATTCTAATTCATTTCATGCTTACAAATGTGACTCCATGAAAGTGCATTATCAAAGGGTTAACTATGTGTAAACATTGGGCATGTAGGTAAAAACATTGAAACATCCTCAATAAATGAAGAGATTTCCCTTTTGTACATCCGCATTTGTGAAGGATAAAATTTCTTGGCCGGGTGCGGTGGCTCATGCCTGTAATCCTACCATTTTGGGAGGCTGAGGCTGGCAGATCACCTGAAGTCAGGAGTTCACACCCAGCATGGCCAACATGGCAAAACCCCATCTCTACTAAAAGTACAAAAATTTGCTGGGCATGGTGGTAGGTGCCTGTAATCCCAGCTACTCGTGAGGCTGAGGAAGGAGAATCACTTGAACCAGGGAAGCAGATGTTGCAGTGAGCCGAGACCAAGCCAGTGGATTCCAGCCTGGGCAACAGAACAAGACTCTGTCTCAAACAAACAAACAAACAAACAAACAAACAAACAAACAAACAAAACAATCTCTTGAGACCTGGGCACTTTGAGCAACTGTGTATGTGGTGGTAATCCACAGAGATTCTTAACTGACCTCATGAAGAGTCTCAGGTCATTTTTCAGGTGATCAAAGCTGAAAGCTGAGTGCACACAATTACCAACCACAAAGATACATGCCTATAATTTCCTTTTTTGACCTATTACTCTATGAATATGATTCATCTGGTCACAACTGATATACATGTGTGACAGTCATTAGGACACCTGAGGGTTTACACTTGTACAAATAGGTATGTCATTATTGCCTATTTTAGGGTGCAAAGTAGCCTATGAAGTGTTCTGTCCTGTTTTTATGTGTTTTTCAAATAAATCCACATTTTAAAAGTAAACAAATATCTTTTAAAGAATTTTTAAAGTTATTTTTTCTAGAATGATATTTCTAGAATGATATTTCATCAAAGATGAAAGACTTTGATCTTTCAGGATCCTACCATTCAGGATTTGGGGATTTCACGTCTTTGGGGATTGTGATCGCCTGCCAGGAGCCTCCATGTCAAGGATGTACATGTTTATTTGCACATCTTAGTGAAGGAGGCCATGCGGGTTGTCTTTTCACTCTCTTGATAGTGTCTTTGATGCACAGAAGTGTTTTATTTTAATGTCAAATTTGTCTGTGTTTTCTTGTTGTTGTTTCTTATATGCAACAATATGTTATGTCACATCTCAGAAACCCATTTCCAAATCCAGATCATAAATACTCACCCAAATGTTTCCTTCTAAAGATTTACACTTCTAGCTTTTCTATTTAGCTATTTGATCCATTTCAAGTTAGTTTTTGCACATAAGGGTGCAACTTCGTTCTTTTGCATGGGGATATGCAGCTGTCCCACCAACCTCTGTTGAAGAGATTATTTTTTTCCATTTGAACAGTCTTGGCACCATAGTAAAAACCAACTGGCCAAGGATGTACGGGTTTATTTCTAGATTCTCAACGTCATTCAATTGATCTGCATGTAAAAGACAATTAGAGGAAATTTAATTATGAATTATAAATGAGACAATATTAAAGAGTTACTCATTCTGTGAGGTAGGATAATGATATTGTGCCTATGTAACAAATTTTCCTTATTTTTTATATTTAGTGAAGTATTTGGAGACAAAATGACATGTCCAGCATTTCCATTAAAAAATCATAGCCTAAAGGTTCTTTAAAAAGAAACAAAATAGCAGACATGTGAATCAGTACAATAAAATATTGAGAATTATGTAACATAAAGATGGAGGGAGATATGGGTGCTTATTACACTATAGTCTCTCCTTGCTATTTGTTTGAAAACTCTGATAATGAAAAGTTGAAATGAATAATCTTGGTGGGAGGCCTTGGGCTTGCCCACTAACAACTTACTCTGAATTTGGATCTAGGAATGAAATTAGATTTTAGAGCAATGGAGGAAACCCTTATCTTTTCTTGCTGTGAAGTTACTTCCTACCCCCAATTCTCCAGAGCTACACTTGCCCTGGATGGTACAGACTAATCCTGAATTCCTTCCTGCTGGACCCAGTCATCAATTCTGCTGGAACTCACCAAAAACTGAAAAAGCCTGGAAGTGATTCCTTTTATCTTCAATTAAAACTATCTTGATGTTCTCTTGAATGATGATCTGCCATCCTTGTTAAAGTATTTAATTATAGCATTGGATATAATTACCCTGGATAGACTCAATGAGTTTTTGCTACTGGAAACCTTCAGGAAAATCTCCTATGTAGGGTCTGAGATGCTGCACAGACATGTGTATGCATGCACACACACAAACACACATGCACATATACAGCCACATATGCACACTCTATCATCAAGTGATGCTTCCTTCTCATCAGACAGTTCAGACTATGATTCCTATTGTCCAGCAAGATACAACAAACTGTATGCTTTTCCAAGATATAGCCTGTCCATCTAAAATAAGAAAAGAGGAATACAGTGTCCATAAATCTTTCAATGACAATTCACTTTTGTAGTTATGCTATATCCAAGGCTCATCATCAAAGGGCACTCTTTGATATCTGAATTCCTCTTTGAGAACTTTCCTTCCTTTATTCTCAAATTTACAAAGATATGGATAAATATATAACTTTCCACATCTATAAAACCTCTTATACATACTTATCGTTTAACATATTCATAAAATTGTAAATTTTTAAACACACAAAACCGAAAATATATAAAATGATATATGGTCAATATGTTTCCTATTTTATACATATCTTTATATGATAGATGATATAAAATCCCACATAGCTTTCTGTATCTCTAAGGCCCTCTGCATGACCCTGTGAGCCATAATAAACTCAGTGTGGGTTCAGGAAATAGCAGAATCCCACAACTGGGTAGATAGAGGGTATTGGGGCTACAGGCAACACCTGGGTGGTGCTTGGTGCTGTAACTGAAGGAGGGTAAAGGGGAGAGAAGCATATTGAAAAGCCTAGCCTCTTAGAGTCCTACAGCTTGCATCTCCTCGCCTGTTCTTGACAAAAGCTGAAAGTCATGCCTCGCTTGAAAGACCTAAAACTGTAGTCTTCCTGCTTTTTATATTCTTTCACTTTCCCATGAGTTGGCTGAAAACTCACTCTTTTAACAAACATCTGCCAATCTGTGAGAGGCATAGCTGTGTTACAAAGTCTACTGAATCTTGGAAGAAGCCAGAATAATAGACAAAAACGCACAGTTCATCCCTAAAAAAGAAAGAGATGAGGGGTAGGCAAGCAATTCATGAAAATGAATATTATGAAAAACTTATGCATGGATTTCAAACTTCTTTGCACCAAAACAAATTCATAGTTAACTTGATAAAACATGTCTAAATAGGATCTAGTCCGAGGCACTAAGAAGGAGAAAATGTTACTTTGAAAAAAGCCCCCATCAGAACAACATGAATTCTGCTACAACTGAAGCAACAGCATAAAATTTATGCTGAGGCATGAGGGGAAGAATGGTAAAATCATTTATGCTGTACAAAAAGTTAATGGGAAAAATGCTCCAAAGAAAGTAGCAGTTTACAAATGAGTAATTCCTTTTAAGAAGGGACAAGATGATGTTGAAAATGAAGCCCATACCAGTAGACCATCTACATCAATTTGCAAGGAAACAATTGATCTTGCTTATGCTGTAACTGAAGAGGACTGACAACAGCAGAAACAATAGCCAACACAGTAGACTTCTCAATCGGGTCAGTTTATACAATTTTGACAAAAATTTAAGTTGAACAAATTTTCCACTCGATGGGTGCCAAAACCTTTGCAGCCAGATCAGCTGCAGACAAGAACACACTCTTCTATGGAAGTTATAAACAAGTGGGATCAAACCTCGAAGCATCACTTCAAATAATTGTAACAGAAGATGAAACATAGGTTTACCAGTATGATCCTGAAGACAAACCACAATCAAAACAATGGCTACCAAGAGATGAAATTGGTCCAGTCAAATCAAAAGCAGACGGGTAAGACCAAACATCATGGTAACAGTTTTTTGGGTGGCTAAAGACATTCTGCTTTATACTTTCTGCAGGGTTAAAAAAGATAACATCTGCTTATTATTGTTGCTTTGAAGAACTTAGCCAAATCTTTAGCAGAAAAACACCTGGCAAAGCTTGCAACTATGTTGAATCCAAAGTAAAGACTTTTATGCAATTATTAAAGAACATGTTGAATCTGTAAAGATGCCGTTGGTTTACTGGCAAGTAAAAATGCATGGTAAAGAACAACATGTCCAGCTTGACAGTAGATTTCATTTTAATAAAATAAGTGTAAATATTTACATATATGCTTATATATAAAGTAATTTCAATAAATGAAAACAGGTGCATACAAAACTGCAAAAAGCATTTTACTATAGCAGGATTTGCTAAAAATGAAAGTTTCATTTCTTATTGTGTGTTTAAGTATTTTTCCAAAAAATATTACAAGAGGTATAACTGCTTGAAAGGCTTAGGTAGGGGGATCACTTGAGCCTGGGACTTTGAGTTCAGCCAGGGTACAATAGCAATACCCTGAAGAAGGAAAGAAAGAGAGAGAGAGAAAGAAAGAGAGAAAGAGAGAGAGAAAGAAAAAGGAAGAGAGAAAGAGAAGAAAGAGAGAAAAAGAGAGAGAAAGAGAGAGAGAGAAAGCAAGCAAGAAAGCAAGAAACAAAGAAAGGAAGGAAGAAAGGAAGAAAGGCAGTGGAAATTATGAACAATTAACCAATTGTATAAACATACATATTAACAAGGCAATTATATATAAAAGTTGCTAACCAACAAGCATGTGGATGGCCCAAAATAATATTTTACACAGAAAAGAAATTTTAGATGCAACAAACACAAATGTCAAATCCCGGTTCAGTAAGGAATCTTTTTAAACGTTCAAAGCCAGAATACTTTTAATGTGCTAGAGGAGCAATGACTTACCTTAGGCAATGGCTTTCCTCGACTACAGTAGATACCACCAATGAAGATCATGCTGGGCATCACAGGTCTGGGATAGTCCAAAACAAAGTCGGTTCACAACAACCAAATCAATACGTGGCTGCAGAGATCATATGCCATGACAAGTGTTTGGAGAATTTCAGAGGCTAGTTTTAAGGCATTTTTGAAAAAAAAAAAAGGGGGGGTAAAATAAACACTCCACTAAGGAGAAGATGTGGTTCCATACTCTCTCCTTAAAAGTCATGGCATCTGAAAACCCTGAGACATATCTGGGGACATAGGAAAGAGAAGGGGCACTGTGCACCTTCTTCAAGATAATAACAAAGTATTCCTCTGGTAAAGACAACAGAGGGGGAGGCAGAAATATTTGGCAACAATTAAGCCACACATATTTAAAGGATCCAGAAACACTGCATCAAAAGAACTATCCTTTAAGTATTCTACTAATTTTCGGTCATTAACAAATTCCTGCAATGTGACAAATGAAGTTCAAAACTTTTGGATGAACTCATTAATAGAAAAAATAAACTTTGTGCTTGTGCTTTCCACTGAGCATTGGCAAAAGCCATGAACCCCTGGTCCTGATCCTCCGAAATGTATGAAGTTGGGTAAGTCTTCACTGTGCAATTCAGTGATCTTCCCAGGTGCCAACTCACCTCTGGCATGACTACCACCACCTCATGCCCCCTGAGGATGAGTTTCTCCACCACGGACTGCATGGTGAATCAGGGGCACACAACCATGTGCACTACCAGCAGCTTTCCTGCCTGAGCAAAGCCACAGGTCAGCAGTAGACACACATATAGCAGTAGACACACATTATTGGTCAGTCCACCCTACAGGAGCCATCAAAGAACTTCAGCCCAGAGCCAGCAGCTGGAATTCTAAGCTCCTGTAATACAACAGGCAGGAGGATTACAGGCACAAAACTTGGCCCCAATAGAGGGCATGTACCTATCATTCATTTAAAAAAAATCACAATCACTGCCAATGATTTATTCATAATAATATATAAGTAGCATTTGCTGAGATACCTACTTGTATGTTTTCCAGACAAGAGTACCCTATGTTCTTTGCTTTGGGGACAGATTATGCCCTGTGCTGCAGTGTGAGTTTAGAAGCAGAATTATTAAGCAATGCTTTTGGACCTTAACAATTTAGAAAGATAAAAAGGAAAGTAAATTTGAATAAAGATAGTATTTTTGAAATGTGTTTCAAAGCAAAATTTGGATGTTATCCTCAAACAACCAAAAGCTCTCTACCCAGAAAGGAATTGGCATCTCATGTGCCAAGGAAACACAGTAAGGCCCTCAGCACTGACTTCCTAACTGGCAGGAAATGCTCACCTGCGTCTCTGCAAAGCAGACACTGTTGCCTCCATTTCCAAACCCTGACGGACCTTTGAAAGGCTGAATAAGACTGACAACCTCCATGGATCCTTCTAGAGATTTGATAGAATGTGGCAGTCACCTACTGTAAATGGCTTTCTTCAGATATGTTGCCTGCAGTAGACTGTCGTGGCCCTATGCTTGCCCAAGTACTCTGCTGAGCTGCCGCTCTCTGCCCACTCTGCTTCTGCATTCTGAACAGAGCTGCAGGCCTCTGCTGTGGGCTCACCCCATAGGCCTGGTGCCTTCTTTCAGGAATATGTATTGGTCATCCCCTGTATCGTGCACATTCCTTAAAGTCAGAGATTATGTCTTCTTCCTATTTTCATCCTACTTCCACAGTACCCATGCTATACCTCACACAGAAGAAGTTCATGGAATTCTTGTTGCATTGGGCTGAATTACATCATGCAGGATTCCACGGATTTGCCCAGCAGTGTGTGTCAGGTAACACCCTGAGGAACATTTACTGAGGGATTCAGCAGGCAACCTCAGGGCATAATCCTTGTAGGAGCACAAGATGGCTCCTTCCAGGGAGCCTAATGGTTACTAGACATTGCTTAGTCATCTTGTCTCTTGGTGACTGGGGCACTGGCAGATGACTGTCCTTGAAAAACAAACATGACAGTGAGTGATCTACCTTCCCTGGAGGCTTACATCAGTATAGAAATCAATGAAATCAAAAATAGAAAAACAGTAAGGAAAACCAATGAAACCAAAGCTGATGTTTTGAGCAGATCAATTAACGTGATAAATCTCTAGCCAGACTGATTAGAAAAAAGAAGATATAAATTACCAATATCAGGAATGAGAGAGGTAGTATCACCATAGAATCTACAGGTATTAAAATGATAAGAGAATATAAACAAGTTCATGCCAATAAAATCTACAACTTAGATGAAATAAACATTTCTTAAAAGACACAAGCTGTCAGACTTTACACAAGAAGAAATTAATAACCCAAATGACATAATCTGTATCTTTTAAATTTAAATTGAACATTGAATGCATGAACTGTTCCCACAAACAAAACTGTTCCCACAAACAAAAAGGTAAAGTTCAGATGACTTCACTGATAAATTCTACCAAACACCAAAGGAAGAAACAATACCAATTTCTCACAATCTAGTCTGAAAAACAGAAGCATGTGAAACATCCGAATTCATTTTGTGAGACCAACATTACCACAATACCAAAACCAGATAAAGATGTGACAAGACAGAAAAACTACAGACCCTCAAGACCTTAGATACAAAAATTTAAAACAATATTTTAGCAAATCAAATTCAATAATGATATGGTTTGGCTGTGTCCCCACCCAAATCTCATCTTGAATTATAACTTGCACAATTCCCAGGTTTCATGGGAGGAACCCAGTAAGAGGTAATTGAATCATGGGCGCAGGTCTTTCCCATGCTCTTCTTATGACAGTAAGTCTCACAAGATCTGGTGGTTTTAAAAATGGAAGTTTTCCTGCACAAGCTCTCTTTCTTTGCCTGCCACCATCCGCATAAGATGTGACTTGCTCCTCTTTGCCTTCTGCCATGATTGTGAGGCCTCCCCAGCCACATGGAACTCTAAGACAATTAAACCTCTTTCTTTTATAAATTGCCCAATCTCAGGCATGTCTTTATCAGCAGCATGAAAACTGCGCCAGGCCAATCTGATGGTTTTAAAAACAGGAGTTTCCCTGAATAAGCTCTCTTTCTTTTCCAAACACATAAGATGTAACTTGCTCCTCCTTGCCTTTTGCAATGATTGTGAGGCCTTCCCAGTCATGCGGAACTGTAAGTACATTAATTTTTTTTTTTTTTGTAAAATTGTCCAATCTTGGATAGGTCTTCATAAGCAGCATGAAAATGGGACTAATACAAATAATATTTTTAAATGTGTAATACATAAAAAGATCATAAACCATAAGCAAATGGGGTTTATCCCTGGGATTCAAAGCTGGTTTTACCTTTAGAAAATTAATCAAGGTTGTACAGTCTTGTTCACAGCAACTTAACTCACAACAGCCAAAAGGTGAATGCAACCCAAGTGCCCATCTCCAGATAAGTGCATAAGTGAAATCTGGTAACAGTGGAAGAAGATTCAGCCTTAAAGAAGGAAATTCTGACACATGCTACAACATGGATACACCTTGAGAACTTTGTGCTAAGTTAAATAAGCCAGTCACAAAATGACAACTGGTTTCATCATTCTACTTGTATACGGTACCTAAAATAGTCAAATTCATAGAAGCAAAGACAAGAATGGTAGCTGGCAAGGGCTGGGAAGAGGGAGAATGAAGAATTATGGTTTAATGGATCCCAAGTTTCAGTCTAGGAAGATGAAAAGAGTTCTAGAGATGAATGGTGCTATTGGCTGCACAGCAATGTGAATGTCCCCAACACTGAACTGTGCACTTAAAATGGTTAATGTAATAAATTTTATGTGTATTTCACCACAATTAATCATAAAAATAAATAATGTTTTTAAAAACTGGCCATGTATGTTGGCTCACATCTGTAATCCCAGCACTTTGGGAGGCCAAGGTGGATAGTTTGTGCCCAGGAGTTCAAGACTAACCTGGGAAACATGATGAAACCCCATCTCTACAAAAACTACAAAAATTAGCCAGGTATGGTGATGTGTGCCTATAGTCCCAGTCACTAGGGAAGCTGAGGTGGGAGGATTGATTAAGCCTGTGAGGTCAAGGCTGCAGTGAGCCATCATTGCCCCACTGTACTCCAGCCTGGTTTTTGTCTCAAAAACAAAAATAAATAAATAAATAAAAATAACCAAAAGAAGTTGATCAATGTAATACACTAAATAAACTAAAAAAAGAAAACCATGTAATCATCTCAATAGGCATAGAAAAAGTGTTTGAACAAATCCAACATCCATTCTATATTTTGTTCTTTTCTTTTTCTTTTTTCTTTTTTTGTTTTTTGAGACAAGGTCTCACTCTGTCACCCAGGCTAGAGGGCAGTGGCACAATCACAGCTCGCTGTAGCCTTGGCTTCCAGACTCAGGCAATCCTCCCACTTCAGCCTCCCAAGTAGCTGGGACTACAGGTATGTGACACCATGTACTACTGATTTTTAAAATTTTTTGTAGATGAGGGTCTCAGCATGATGCCCAGGCTGGTCTGTAATTCCTGGTCTCAGTGATCCTCCTGCCTCAGCCTCTTAAAGTTCTGGGATTATAGGCATGAGCCACTGTGCCCAGCCTATTCTTGTTTTGTTTTTAATTCAGAAGTTCAGGACAGGCACTTCTGGAACTCATAAATGTTGTCACTTGTCTCATGTCACCTCTCTGCTTAATGTTATAGGCACAAAGCAGCAGCTGAACCTACAGCTGCTCCACTTTTCTCACACCCCTCTGTCAGCTTCTCCCATACCTGAGACAGGTATGTGATTAGCTCTATCAGGAAGGGTCCCAGCTTCTGAAGGTCACTCACATTGTCAAGGTAGGAGGCAGTAAGAACTGTCTGAGTTCTACACCCTTCGGTGGGTCCTGGCTTCTCCTCGCTGTCCCCACTTCACATCCATCTATCCTACCTGAAGACCCACCCTGGGGTCCTTAAGCTCCAGCATCAGACACCAAGGCCGTTTGCAGGGATCGTCCAGCCAGCTCCCACCTTGCCTCTTGTCAATCCCTCACCATCTATATGGCTCTTCTTCTCTCACTGAACCCTGACTGGTATAGATTGGAAGCAGGGGCTGTGGCAAAGTAACGCTTTGTATACTTCTTGACTTGAAATACAAGGGGCAGAAGGGAGAGGAGTGACGATAAAGTCTAGACCACAGCTCTACTGCAGTTTCTGGAGTAACGACAGGCAGGGCAGGAGAAACAGTTTAGGACTGGCCAGTTTGAATAATTTCAGTGGGCTCTGAGCTATAAGGATGGACCGTTTGGTATCTCTAATAATTTACTGGTCCACAGAGGGGCACTGCATCCCCAGTCAGAAAGTGATTTTAATATATGGAAACATTATAATATACAAAAAATGTAAAAATACAAATAATATAGCAAATACACTTTCTTTTCTCATGAATAAATACCTAGGAATAGCTGTGTTACATGGCAGGTGTATGTTTACCTTGTAAAGAATCTGCCAAATAATATTCCAAAGTGGCTGGACCCATGTCCCCTCCCACCACCAGGATCTCTTCACACTCACCAGCAACTGGTGTCTTAGACTGTTTGTGTTGCCATAAAGGAAATCTGAGTCTAGGTAATCCACAAAGAAAACACGTTTTTTGGCTCATGGTCCTGCATATTGTATAAGACGCATGGCACTAGCATCTGCATCTGGTGAGAGATTCGGGCTACTTCATTCATGGCAGAAGGTGAAGGCAGAAGGTGCCCATCACATGGTGAGAGAGCAGAGAAAAAGGAGAGAGGTGCCAGGCTCTTTTAAACAATCCGTTCTTACTGAAAGTAATAGAGGGAGAACTCACTCATTACCGAGGAAGGCACCAAGACATTAATAAAGGATTCATCCCCATGACCCACACACCTCCCACTAAGCCTAACCTCCAATACAGGGGATTAAATTTCATCATGAGATTTGTAAGGGACAAATATCTAAACTATATCATTTGGTATTGTCAGTCTTTTCCCTTTCAGCCATTCTAACGGGTGTGTAAATTAAATTGCAGTTTTAATTTGATTTCGCTAATCACTAATGATGTTGAGTGTCTTTACATGTAACTTCTTGCCATCTGTACACCTTATTTGGTAAATGTCTGTTCAAATCTTTGCACATTTTTTTTAAAATGTGGTTTATTTTCATTTTCTCCTCATTGAATTTTAAATGTTCTTTATATATTTTGAATATTTCTCCTTTATCACATACACGCTCTGCAAATATTATCTCCCAGTCTGTGGACTGTCTTTTCTTCCATTAAACTTTTTTTTTGGAATATATTTAGATTTACAGCAAGTTTGCAATAAATAGCACAGAGAATTTCCATATATCCTGTACCTAGTTTCCCCTATTTTTAATGAGTGGTGATAGCATATTTATCACCACTCATTAACCAACATTTGATACGTCATGATGAACTAAAGTCTGTTTTCTTCAGATGTCATTAATTTTTACCTAATGTCCTTTTCCATTTCTGGGATCCCATCCAGGAGTCAGACGACTAAATGTCATGGGAGCACATGGCATTTAGTCATATGTCTCCTTCACCTCCTCTAGCCTGTGACAGTTTCTTAGACTTTCCTTGTTTTTGATGACTTTGGCAGTTTTGAGCAGTTCTG
Organism: Cebus imitator; assembly: GCF_001604975.1. Lineage (NCBI taxonomy): Eukaryota > Metazoa > Chordata > Mammalia > Primates > Cebidae > Cebus > Cebus imitator. Next base: position 731,299 of record NW_016107421.1, on the reverse strand, counting down.
GTCAGTTGTTCTGTAGAACATTCCTCAGTTTGAGTTTGTCTGATGTTTTCTTCATAGTTAGACTGGGGTTACAGATTTTTGGAAAAAAGACCACAGAAGTAATGTCCTTTCCTTTCTTGTGTATGGATATCCAATTGCTGAAAAGACTATTCTCTCCACTGAATTGCCTTTGTACCTTTGTAAAAACTTGATTATTCACACAACTGTGTATTTATTTCTGGACTTTCTATTCTGTTCCATTGATATATTTATGAAATATTTTATTACTATCCTTTATAGGAGGTCTTAAAATAAGTCAGCATTAGCTCTCCATTTTTTCTTGTTTTCCATTGTCGTTTTTGCTTTTGTAGGTCCTTTACATTTCCATATAAATTTTATAATCAATTTGCCAATTTGTACAAAAATGCCTGCTGGGATTTGGGTTGCAATTGTATTGAATTTATAGATGAACTGGGAGAGCTGACATCTTAACACTTTCGAGTGTTGCAATTCATGAATACATCTGTTTATTGAGGTCACTCAATGTTTTATAGTTTTTAGTGTACAGTATTTCACATCTTTTGTCACATTCAGCCCTAAATATTTCATATTTTTATGCTATTAAGTGGTATTTTCATTTCAATTTTCAATTGTTCATTGCTATTACAGTTGGCCCTTGAATAAAGTGAGAATTAGGGGCACCAACTTTGTGCAGTCAAAATGAGCATAGAGCTTTTGACTCCCCAAAAACATAACTACTAATAGCCTGCTGTTTGCTGGAAGTCTTGCCAATAACATGAACAGCCAACTAATATTGTGTGTATTTGTGTATGTATTATATACTGTATTTTTCTTACAATAAAGTCAGCTAGAGAAAATGAAAATGTTAAAAGTCATAGGACGTGAAAAGATCTTTACTATTCATTAAGTGGAAGTGCATCACCATAAAGGTCTCCATGCTCACTGAGTGGACTGTTGAGGAGGAAGAGGAGGGGTTGGTCTTGCTGTTTCCAGAGTGGCAGAGGGGGAATTGGTTGAGGAGGTGGAAGGGGAGGCAGGAGACATTGGCACACTCAATTTAACTTTATATGGAAATATATCATAATTATTGTCTGATAGTTTTGCATTTTCAATTCTTTAAAAATGCTTGCATACAGTACTTAATCCATCTTCCACTATTTGCTTTAGTTTCAGTGCCCGTATCATAGAAGGGTCCAAGTTGTAAAAGAAGTCCCAAAGCAGTCTTAATCAGAATCCTTCCGCAAGATTGTCTACTGGCAATTTGTTTTCTGACAGTGCTTCTTCTATATCTTCTTCCTCATTGGTACTGATTCAAAAGCACTAATCTCCATCATCTTCTGTTAATTCCTCAGATTTGTTGTCTATAATTTCTCCAAGATCTATATCTTCAAATACTTTATGTCTATCTTATTTATTTATTCATTTTTGGTGCGATATCCACAATCTTTCCATGACATTCTTGATTGGCTCTGTTGTAAATCCTGTGAAGTCACACACAACATCCTGACACAGTTTTCTTCAGCACTAATGTGTTGTTTGGGGCTTGATGGCTTTCACAGCTTTTTCCATAACAACACGGGCCTCTTCAATGGTGTAATCCTTCTATACTTTGATGATATTCTCCCTGTCGAAAATATCATGAAAGTGATATTCTCTTCCATAGTGTTGACACTACTTTCCATAGAAAACCATATGTAATGAGCCTTAAAGTTCCTTATGACCCCTTGATCTAAAGGCTGAATTAGAGATGTTATGTTTGGGGGCAAGGAGGCCACTTTGGTGCTTTCATTATGGAATTTATGGGGCCCTAGGGGGCCAGGAACATTGTCTAATATCAAACGCAACTTAAAAGGAAGTCCCTTACTGGAATGGTACTTCCTTACTTCAGGGACATAGCACTGGTTTTCATGGAACCAATCCAGAAAAAGTGTTTTTGTTGTACAGGGTTTCTCATTGTAAAACAAAAAGACTGGCAGCTGGTGTTTATGTTTTCCCTTAAAGGCTCAGGGATTAGCTGCTTTATAGATGGTACATTTGAAAGCACTTTGGTAAACAGGTGAGCAGTTAGAAATACAGTATGAAAAGAATGTTGGGACTATCGGTGGACTAAGAACGTCAAAATGAAGTTTCCACAGTGTATACTGAGGAATCGTGGAAGCTTCTTTAACAGAGAGGTTTGAGCTCAAAGTGCACCTTAGATGGATAGTGCATCTTATAGTGATGTGCAGGATGAGTTGTGTAAAATGGGAGTCCACTGAAAAGGCTATTATCCTAATGCAGGTGAGATCTCATGGGGATGATAGGAGGAGAGAGCGCTATAAAAATGGAAGGATTGTCCAGACAATACTTTGACTTGCCACTAGCTGGATTCATAGACAAAAGGCAAAGTTTCAAATACAGCTCCAAGACTTTGATTCTAGGTGAGGAGAAGGATGGTGGTAAGGGGCCATTTGTTCATTCAATAAACATTTCTTAAAATCCTGCAATGAGCCAAGCACTGTTTGGGTTGCTGGGAACACTAGGTAAAGCCCATGTTCTCTTGGAACCAGTTTTCCAGTAGTCATTCTTGGTCAGGGAGTGGAAGTTTGAGGAATATATCTACCATGAAGAAGACGGGGAATGAAGCACAGCAGGCAAAGATGAGAACATAAAAAAAAAAAAAGAGAAAGAGAAGCAGAAAACAGAATGTCATGGAGCCAGGGTGGAGAGTCATGAAGAGGGGGCTGGTAAGGGGAGATGTGGAAGAGTGAAGACTGATGACAATTGAAAACAGGCTATTCCCACTTTCATTTTCCAGTATAGAGCTTGTTTGCCTCCTAGCTGGCCCACTGCGTCGAGTTCTTTCCCTACCAACACTTCCGGAACTTCCCAGGCACACAAATCTCCCTCAAATGTTCCAAATACAAATTCCTTGGTGTGGCATTTTCTTGGATTCCTACTTTTCCATCTTCATTGGTGGCTATCTCTGTTCTCAATCTCTCAAGTTTTGGCTGAAGCCAAAATTATTTTCTTCCTGACGCCCTCTTTCATTCTTGCGTGGAGACTGGAAAGGGATGATACCAGAAAAAAAGCCTAGCCAGGCTACTGAAATAGCCTGCCAAAAGGGCTCAGGTGGGAAAAGGAATAATTTTGAGATATTTTTAGTGTATTTGCATGCTACTTATGGTTAGTGGAGACAAAATAAAC
>NW_016107421.1:716299-727851 GCF_001604975.1 Cebus imitator | reverse complement strand
GGGTAACAAGAGTGAAACTCCGTCTCAAAAAAAAAAAAAAAAAAAAAAAAAAAAGTTCAGGGAATGTGGAACATTTTTCACAAGGTTTGTACGGAAGATACTCTTGGAAACTGTGTTTAAGGTACTTGGCAAACTTGAAGCCCTACACAACTGTTTCCCATGTTTAGGTCACTTTTACTCTAAAAGACAAGTGAGCTACGGCCGAGGCTGGGGCTCTCCAAGCCGCCACAGGCCCAGCGGCGCGAAAAGGCAGCGATCCCCATGGCCCGAGACCACTGCCCCGACACGAGTGGAGCGCCGCGTCCCCAGGCAGGCCTGGGCCGCCTCTCCCCTCGCCCTCCTCAGGCTGTGCCACCAACACTGACTTTGTACACCCTGCTGCGGGTAGTATGGATTGCGGAAAGCAATAAATATAATCTTAAAAATGTGAATGAATCAGTGCTCCGCTGGCTGAGTGGACCTGCCAACTCACCAGCCTACTTGTTATCCAGCTCATCTTGCCGGCTCCGGATACCGATCCCAAACCTTTCCAGCGGAGGAGTTACGTTTCCCATAAGTCCCCGCGCGAGAGACCGGCGCTCCCGCGGGGCATCCTGGGAAGCATAGTCCAAGGTTTATAAATCACTTTCCGGAAACCCGCCCTCGCCAACATGGCGGTGCCCCGTAGGGGCGGGTTCGTTCGCTTCGCTTTTTGGCCAAGGCGGGGGTCTGGGCTTCAGGCAGTAAGTGGGGCAGGCGGCCGGGAATCCTGGGAGGGACGTGGGAAGCGTAGGGACAGTGTTAGTGGCACAGCTTGAGGACGGCGAGGCGAGAGGCGGCCCAGGCCTGCCTGAGGACGCGGCGCTCTGCTGGTGTCGGAGCAGTGGTCTCGGGCCACGGGTACCTCTGCCTTTTCGCGCTTCTGGGCCTGTGGTGGCTTGGAGAGCTCCGGCCTCTGCCGTAGGAGTTGGAAATTTAGGAACGCAAACAGCGAGCTCAAGACCAGACTCTCGAGTTGTGTTTTTTGCAGTTCTTCTGAGGAAAAGAAAAAGTAATTGCATTTCAGCGCTTCCTGTCCCTTGGCACCTGTGCTAGGCGCTTTACATTTCTCATCTCCAAGTGACCCTCCGCCACACCCGATGTGAAACCTTGAACAAGTCACCTAGGTCCGCAGGGATAACGATGGGGTTACTGGATACATTTTGGAAGGCCTTTAGGCTCGATAATTTTATCGTTCCCCGCCTTCTCCTGTGAACTTCCTTCCGGCCCAGCAGCTGCAAGACTATACTAAACTGCTCTTGAAAAAGTTAACTTGATTCGTTCAATTAACTTAAGTGTCATAATCTGGTGTATGGTACCGAAGGGTGTGACAAGCAGAGATTTTAGTGAGTGATTGTCGGAATCTAGGGTTGGCTTTACCATCCCAGCAGTGGATTAGCTGTGATGACAGGTTTTCTTTTTTGAAAAAATTGGTGATGTGAACATGCCTTTTAAAAAACAGCTATTACTGTGAGCCAAACCCTGTACAGTAAGTGCCCTTCTTTCGTTATGTCATTTGACAGTTTAAGTGACCCTAGGAGACAGACAGTATCCCATTTTACACATGAGAAAACAGATTAAGTACATATCCAGGGTCACACAGGCAGTTAGGATCCTGACAGATGAAAAAATCTACATCTTCCTACCTCCAAAACCCAAATGCTGTACATAGAGACAGTAGTTCTATGTTCTAAGAAACAACAAAATCGACTCCCAAGTGTAAGGTAGGGAGATTTGGGGAAAAATTATTTAAAAAATAAAAGCATTTATATAATATCTCACTTTTTTTTTAAGGGTAGTATTTAGTTTCACAATGTTTGGGAACCTATTTGAGGAGGATTATTCCACTGTGTCTATTAATCAGTATGGAAAAGGGAAGAAATTAAAGACTCAAGTTCTGGAGCCACCTGCTCCTAGAGAATTCACCAATTTAAGTGGAATCAGAAATCAGGGTGGAACCTGTTACCTCAATTCCCTTCTTCAGACTCTTCATTTCACACCTGAATTCAGAGGTATGCTATGTTACATACATTTGATTAGCAGTATGTACCATCATCTTTACTTGTAATTAATTATGCAGAATCACAAATAGATCAATTATCTTAAAGATATATTCCACAGTATGTGTTTATTGTTGCAAATGTAAAATTGGTAATTCCCTCTGCAGAAAAATGTGAAGCTTAATCTTAAATATATCCTGGGTGATTACAATAATGTTTATTTTAAAAAATCGATACATTTCTAATTCCTATAAAGTGCAACATAAAGACAATTGTCATAAGTGTCAGTCTTTATTATTGTTACATTGTTTGTATTTTTGGGTTTTATAATTTCTCCAGAATAACAAACACTTAAGTCAGAGTTATACAAACAATTATATCTACCTTTGGAGTGGGGAAGAATGTCATATTATTTATATGGGTCCACAGTTGTTCATATGTCTTTCTGAAATCTGGAAAGCTCACACCCTCATCTGATCTCACCTGAACTTGTTTAGCTTCAGAACCAGACCTGGTGTGAGGCTATTTATAGTTTTTAGTTATTTCATATGGGTGAATATTCATACATTCATTACAGGAATATTAATCTGCTTGATTAATGGAAACTGTCCCAGACCCTGCTGGAAATGTAACATTACATATATATGTGTATATATATATATATATATGAATGAAACACTTTTTTTCATATTGTTTTTATAAACTGAAAATTCTGAATTCCAAAGACCCAAAGGTTTTAGGTAAGGGATTGTGTGCAAGAAACAGACCCCCAATTCAAATTAGCTAAATTTAAAAGGGGTGTTATTATGAGAATATAGGAGATCTCTGAGAAATCAACTGCAAGAAGCCAGCCTGACCTCCTTGGAGCCTTGATTTTTTGCCCCTGTTTCTCTCTACATATTTCTTTCATATCTCATCTCTGCAAACCAGCTTCCTCCACAAGGGTCCTAGGGTCTGTATTCCCTTGATCTCAGTGTGAACATTACTTTGCTTTCACATGGCCCTGACTGGGGTCCCCAGCACTACATGGCTTTGTAACACAGTGTCTATATTAGGAAGACAGATAGCCTGACCCATCCTGTATCTGGTTTGCCACCTTCCTCTTCCCTGCCGCCACCACATTTATCTAATCTTTGTGGTTCCTCTGTTGCTTCTACGCTCAGAAAGACTTCCTGCCGCCAGAGATTTAGTAAATACACTGTTCCCTTCCCAGGAGCAGTTTAATGGATTGGATTGTATGTGGGATTTAAGTGCTGTCTTAGCCTTGACTCTGTCCCCTCCATGAAAATATATCCCTGATGCAACTAGTAATTCCACCAGTAGAAATTTCCAGCTCTAATAAGTAGATTCCTAACAGGGATAGCACTTTTCCAGATTTTAATATAGTTGAAAAGGACAAGTTGAAGTAGAAATGTAGCCTCAAAGAGACTGAGGAAGACGGTGAAGCATAGTGTGGGTTATGGAGAGTACCATTAGGTAAGAGTAGAACTGTGGGACTGAGAGTCCAGGACAGCTGCCTCTCCAGCAAACGAGACTGCTGGCCAAGCACATGATTTGACATCTTAGTGCACAATGTGCCCTCCTTGTATAGCTTAGTGTGAATCCTGATGCTGATTGGCAGGAAGGTATAATTTGGAAAGGATAAGGCCTGTCAGAGAACTGGGGGAGAAAAATTTTGGAATAGTATTTTAAATAATAGGGCTAGCTTTGGTTCCATTGTACTCCATTACGATGTAGCTGAGAGTACTGTGAGATGATTGTAAAAGTTCTTTCTTGTATGGTTTTATGCTTTAACTTGTAGATTTATAGTTCGTTTTTGCCCAGTCCCAGCACTTAGAAAGAATGTAACATTAATTAACAGTAAGCACTAGAGCAGCAGTGGTTTTTCAATAGGGAGACACATTTATCCCATTCCTTGTCACCCTGGAGTATATCAAAGTTTCCCAGTAGTTCCTACCTGGCTTGGATACAGAATTCCCAAAAGATTCAGATATGGCCCATTGGGTGGCACATCACCTAGATGTTGGGTGATAAATTCTGGAGACTGGCATAGGGTTGCCAGCTTCTTTTTCCAGATAAGAGCACTATCATCTGTTATTACCTTCAACACAGAAAAGACATTTTCACACCAAAAAAAGAAGGGCACGTCTCAGAGTAAAAGGGGATCCTTCCCACGAAAGGATGGTTGTCAGCCATACACGTGGCAGGAAAACTGCAACACTATTTCCTAAGATTCCTTTTGGCTTTTGGGACTTGCTGCCATAGACAGTGGGAAGCTGTGAAAGGTTTCTGATGTTACTGTTTTTAGTTTTATGCATGAAGATTATTTTCCTTTCATAGAAATTCCATGCTGAAGCCTTAGCATGCCAGTTTATTTTCTTAGAGTCACTGATTAAAAATGTTACAAGAAAGTAAAGTGTGTAGAGTAAAAGTATAAATATTGCCATGGTCATGTTTATGAATCTATTTGATTTTACTTAAAGGTGGTCTTGGCTTTCTAAAACAATTTTTTAAATGAAATAATGTCATTTGCATCTCTGATTCTACCTTTTTGTTTAGAAGCTTTATTTTCTCTTGGCCCAGAAGAGCTTGGTTTGTTTGAAGATAAGGATAAACCTGATGCAAAGGTATTACATCTATGATTTACTGGGGTGTTTTGGAGTATTCAGGAAATTTTCTTTTAAAGAAGGAATTAAGTGACTTATTCACAAAGCAGGAATTTTATTAATTATCAAATATGGTCTTTATTTTCAGAAGGTGACTTGGCCTATACTCTATTGGTGATGGAAGTTTCCTTCTGAGAAAGAATCACTTCTCCAAGTTTAATACTGCTACCACTTTATAAATATACAGCAATCTTTATTGTGCTTATTCTTTCTTCTGATGGAGGAAATATTTGCACAACATCCACATTAGCTTCCCTCACAAATCTATTTAAAGCACTTTTTTGCAACAATACCAAAAAAAAAAAAAAATAGACTACATTCTTTCAATTTGGTATTCTGTAAATAAATGAAATAATGAGTTGGTTTATTATTTTGTTTGTTACTATGGTGATATTAAAGTACAGCTCTAATCATGTTCCTCCCTGCTTAAACATAGCTCAAAAGTTTCTTATAATGTTCAGCTCAAATTTTTACTTCCTTGGAGCCTTTCATGATCTAGCCCAGTGCTTCTCAGGCTGCTTGTGTAGCAAAGGACCTGTTTTGGTGCCTTTTTTTTTTTTTTTTATTTTCAATCTGTTGCAAATTAGCGCTTTTGTAGTATATAATAAAAATGCCATGGGAATCTCAAATTGCCATTAAAATTTCTAAATGCTTATTCTCCTTTTCAATACTTAAAGTCTGGCCTACAGACTAGACTGTGAGCAACATTGCTCAGTCTGGTCGAGCCCTCACCACATGAAGTTAAGGCAGGAAATCGTTTGGAGCCAGGAGAAAGTGAGGCAGGGTGTGCTGAGAACTCCAGAGTGAGATACAGTGTGGTGCTTGGAAAATATCTACAGAGGGGAAATTATGTGTATCAGAGATATTTTAGAGAAATAATAGACTTCTAGAAGAGATTCAGACTGTCAATCTGTAATCAATTGAGTGGTTTGTTAGGGCCTAGTTGAGTTTTAATGTTTATCTGAACTATATCAAAGTAGAACACTTGAAATAACTTAATATTTTTTGGATTTAATTAGAATTTTCATAGAAGAACTGAATCATAATTAGTTTTTCCTTTATAATAGGATATTTATAAACTTTCTCCTTTATGAACTAGGAGATATGAAAAAGCTAGTATGCAGTTGTTTTCAAAAGCCTTAGTCAACACTGAAAGAATTCATTTAGAAATATGTTTGTTTCTCATTTAGGTTCGAATCATCCCTTTACAGTTACAACGCTTGTTTGCTCAGCTTCTGCTCTTAGACCAGGAAGCTGCATCCACAACAGACCTCACTGACAGCTTTGGGTGGACCAGCAATGAGGTACGAGGGTCAGCTCTCTAAGGAAGAGAGTTACCAGCAGGAGTGGGAAGAGTAACCCTGGTTTAATCTTATCTAACTTCCTTTAATTTTGTCTTAGGGTCTCAACATATTGTTTGAATGTTTCTTTCTGACATTAAAAAATTACAAGCCAGAAATAATATATTTTTAGATACTCGTTGTGTACAGGATTTTATGAACAGCTGTGATTTGGGGCTGGGATAAGATTATAAAAACAGAGAGAAGTACAAGAGCTGATTTTTACAATTTCTACCCTAAGAGTCTTTATTGACTAGTTGAGATACAACACCTATTACATGGAGATTACCTACTATTTATATAGTTTTTTTAGTCTTTGACCAACAATAATGGATCAATTAAATGGTAAGTAAATTTTTTTAAATTCTGTGTTTGTTATGTGCTTTGTGTTTGTATCCACATGTTCTGCTTTCAGTGTTTGCTTCAGTCAAAAAATTGAAACAGTTCTTCGCAGGTCTTTTTATTCTTCCTGTCCTTTCTCCTGACTTTCTGCATTTTCTTTTCTTTCCTTCTTTCTTTCTTATTTTTGTTTTGTATTTTAATTTTACTGTATTGTTTATTTTATTTTATTTTTTAATATATATTGCATTTTAGGTTTTGGGGTACATGTGAAGAACATGCAAGATTGTTGCATAGGTACATACATGACAATGTGGTTTGCTGCCCTCCTCCCCATCACCTATATTTGGCATTTCTCCCCATGTTATCCTCCCCCCAACTCCCCACCCCCGCTGTCCCTCCCCTAGTTCCCCCCCATAGACCCCAGTATGTGATGCTCCCTTTCCTGTGTTCTCATTGTTCAACACCCGCCTATGAGTAAGAACATGTGGTGTTTGATTTTCTGTTCTTGTGTCAGTTTGCTAAGATTGATGGTTTCCAGATTCATCCATGTCCCTACAAAGGACACAAACTCATCATTTTTTATGGCTGCATAGTATTCCATGGTGTATATGTGCCGTGTTTTCCCTATCCAGTCTATCATCGATGGTCATTTGGGTTGGCTCCATGTCTTTACTATTTTAACAGTGCTGCAGTGAACATTCATGTGCATGTGTCCTTATGATAGAACGATTTATAATCCTTTGGCTATATACCCAGTAATGGGATTGATGGGTCAGATGGAATTTATATTTCTAGATCCTTGAAGAATCACCACACCGTCTTCCACAGTGGCTGCACTAATTTACACCCCCATCAACAGTGTAAAAGTGTTCCTATTTCTCCACATCCTCTCCAGCATCTGTTGTCTCCAGATTTTTTAATGATCGCCATTCTAACTGGCATGAGATGGTATCTCAATATAGTTTTGATTTGCATTTCTGTAATGACCAGTGATGATGAGCATTTTTTCACGTTTGTTGGCCTCATCGATGCCTTCTTTTGTAAAGTGTCTGTTCATATCCTTTGCCCACTTTTGAATGGGCTTGTTTGTTTTTTTCTTGTAAATCTGTTTTAGTCCTTTGTAGATTCTGGATATTAGTCCTTTGTCAGATGGGTAGATTGCAAAAATTTTTTCCCATTCTGTTGGTTGCCAATTCACTCTAATGATTGTTTCTTTTGCTGTGCAGAAGCTCTGGAGTTTAATTAGGTCCCATTTGTCTATTTTGGCTTTAGTTGCCATTGCTTTTGCTGTTTTAGTCATGAAGACTTTCTCTATTTTCTTTGTGTATCTTGTATGTGGGCTTTCTCTCACTTTCCTGTTTGAGTTCTAAAAGGCATTCTACTGTATACAAACACTACACACTTGTCAGCAGTGATTAAAGGTGATTGTTGCAAATATTGATGAGCTGTTAGCTATACAAATCCAAACAAATCTCTGTCTACCATTTTTTTTTTTATGGAATAGATGGATTTATTCCTGCAAAGACAGGCGTAGGCAACTATCACAATTTAAAGAGCAAATGATAGGAATAGTGTTATATTGCCTTTAATGGTAAACTCTGAATGGTGGTCTTCTTCTAACCAAGAACACTCCTTAACTAGGTGATACCAACTGTGTGATTAAGGAGGTAAGGCATGGACTTTGAAGTAAAATAGGGTAATGATATATTCCCTAAACAAGTATGTTAAGTTTCTGATGTAGAGCTAGTAGTAGGGGTTAATTCCTTAAAAAAAAAATAACCACTGTATTGAGATATAATTTACATGCCACAAAATTTACACTTTTAAAGGGTACAGTTCAGTGGTTTTTTTTTTTTTTTTTTTTTTTTTTTTTTTATTTTTAGCGTATTCACAGAGTTGTTCAACCATCATTACAACCAATCTTACAGACTTTTTACCACCCCCAAAAGAAATTCCATACCCATTAGTAGTCACTCTTCATCCCCCTCAACTCAGCCGCTGGCAACCACTGATCTTCTCTCTGTCTCTGTGGACTTGCCTGTTCTGGACATTTCATGGAAATGGAGTGATCCAATACAATAGGTGGTCTCTTGTAACAGGCTTCTTTCACTTACTGAAGACTACTGTTCCCAAGGTTGTAGTATATGTCAATACTTCATTCCATTTCATTGCCAAATAAGATTCTATTGGATGGATATGCCACATGAGTTTTGTTTTTTTGTTTGTTTGTTTGTTTTTAAGCTAGTCATTGATTGATAGATTTTTCTTTGTTTTTTGATAATGAGCTTCACTAAGTTGCTGGTTTCATACTTCTTAACACTGTGGAGATTTTTATTTGATTTTTTCCCAAATAAGGTCTTGCAGAAAACCCTCTAAGACTAGACCTGCAGTGGTAGGAGAAGGTCTGTATGGTACCTTTGCCAAGTGTAGGATTGTTCGGGAACAGAGCTTGAAAACTTCCACAAGTTTTCTATCTCATCATAGCCAGTGATATAAGATAAATTTGCAACCTCAAGAGTCTTCTATTTTAAAAGACTAGAAATCCTCCAGCTTTCATCCACCTATCTGCTTAAATAAGGTCTCACTCTGTCATCAACCCGGGGATGCAATGGCACAATCATAGCTCCCTGCAGCCTTGTACTCCTGGGTTTAAGGCATCCTTCTGCCTCAGCCTCATAGGTAGTTGAGATTATAGGCATGAGCTGTTGCTCTTGGTTGAAACTTATTTTTAAATTATCTTCCCTTATTGCCTCTACTTCTGAACCCTCCATTTATTCCTCTGCCTTTTTTGTTGAAGTCAACAGTGACATCCCTGTGCCAAGTCCAGAAGATGCTTCTGTGTTCTCAGCAGAAGGGGCTCTCAGTAGCATTCACCACCCTCCTTAAAGCCCCACCTCCTCCTGCTTCTTGGGGTCTCACTTTCCTGGCTCTCCCCACAGCTGTTCTTCCTCCTTTTCTCCACTTCTCAGTCTTGGTGTGTCCCTTGGTTTAGCTATACATTTTTCTTAAGAAGTTTACATATAGCATTGTGACTCATAATGGATTAAAGCAAGTTCCATCAGGATTTTTTTCTCAGGAGCACTGTGTTAGTCTTTTTTTATTGGTTTATACTTCAAAGCAGTACATTCTAGTTCTTTTCTATTGTTGGTAATTCAGACTATTCAGCATGTACCCTGATCTCAGTGAATTGTTCCTGTGCAGACACTGCCAGGTCTTAGACACTGGTCTGTGCCTGGTGTATGCCTCTCTCCTTTCTGTGACTTGGCCATGTGTATGGTTTCCCACAAGAATACATGCACATTTTGGGGGTCAAAGGAGTTGAGTTATATGTACATACTGAATACTGCCTGTTCATATTTTCATTTTATAGTATAAATAAAAATATGTGGTAATCCCTTAATAAACTCACAGCTTATCTTGCTGAGTCATTCTTTTTTTTTTTTTTTAATTATGTTTTAGGTTTTGGGGTACGTGTGAAGAACATGCAAGATTGTTGCATGGGTACATACATGGCAATATGGTTTACTGCCTTCCCCCCCATCATCTATATCTGGCATTTCTCCCCATGTTATCCCTCCCCAACTCCCCATCCCCTGCTGTCCCTCCCCTAGTCCCCCCCATAGACCCCAGTGTGTGATGCTCCCCTCCCTGTGTCCCTGTGTTTTCATTGTTCAACACCTGCCTGTGAGTGAGAGCATGCGGTGTTTGATTTTCTGTTCTTGTGTCAGTTTGCTGAGAATGATGGTTTCCAGGTTCATCCATGTCCCTACAAAGGACACGAACTCATCGTTTTTTATGGCTGCATGGTATTCATGGTGTATATGTGTTACATTTTCCCTGTCCAGTCTATCATCAGTGGGCATTTGGGTTGGTCCCAAGTCCTTGCTATTGTAAATAGTGTTGCAATGAACATTCATATGCATGTGTCCTTATAAAACAATGATTTATAATCCTTTGGCTATATACCCAGTAATGGGATTGATGGGTCAAATGGAATTTCCATTTCTAGGTCCTTGAGGAATCGCCACACTGTCTTCCACAGTGGTTGAACTAATTTACACTCCCACCAACAGTATAAAAGTGTTCCTATTTCTCCACATCCTCTCCAGCATCTGTCTCTGATTTTTTAATGATCACCATTCTAACTGATGTGAGATGGTATCTCAATGTAGTTTTGATTTGTATTTCTCTAATGACCAGTGATGATGAGCATTTTTTCATACGTTTGTTGGCCTCATTGATGTCTTCTTTTGTAAAGTGTCTATTCATATCCTTCGCCCAAGTTCGAATGGGCTTGTTTGTTTTTTTCTTGTAAATCTGTTTTAGTTCTTTGTAGATTCTGGATATTAGTCCTTTGTCAGATGGGTAGATTGCAAAAATGTTTTCCCATTCTTTTGGTTGCTGATTTACTCTAATGATTGTTTCTTTTGCCGTGCAGAAGCTCTGGAGTTTAATTAGGTTCCATTTGTCTATTTTGGCTTTAGTTGCCAATGCTTTTGGTGTTGTAGTCATGAAGTCCTTGTCTGTGCCTATGTCCTGAATGGTTTTGCCTAGGTTTTCTTATAGGGTTTTTATGGTGTTAGGTCTTATGTTTAAGTCTTTAATCAACCTGGAGTTAATTTTAGTGTAAGGTGTCAGGAAGGGGTCCGGTTTCTGCTTTCTGCACATGGCTAGCCAGTTTTCCCAACACCATTTATTAAATGGTTGTAGATGTGTGGCATTGCCTCCGAGGCCTCTGTTCTGTTCCATTGGTCTATATCTCTGTTTTGGTACCAGTACCATGCTGTTTTGATTACTGTAACCTTGTAGTATAGTTTGAAGTCAGGTAGTGTGATGCCTCCAGCTTTGTTCTTTTTGCTTAGAATTGGCTTGGCAATGCGGGCTCTCTTTTGGTTCCATATGAAGTTTAAGGTGGTTTTTTCCAGTTCTGTGAAGAAAGTCATTGGTAGCTTCATGGGGATAGCGTTGAATCTGTACATTACTTTGGGCAGTATGGCCATTTTCGTGTCTTCCTAACCATGAGCATGGAACATTTCTCCATCTATTTGTGTCCTCTCTTATTTCGTTGAGCAGTGATTTGTAGTTCTCCTTGAAGAGGTCCTTTACATTCTTTGTTAGTTGTATTCCTAGGTATTTTATTCTCTTTGTAGCAGTTGTGAATGGCAGTTCGTTCTTGATTTGGCTTT
>NW_016107421.1:637583-716269 GCF_001604975.1 Cebus imitator | reverse complement strand
CCTCCGCCTCCTGGGTTCAGGCAACTCTCCTACCTCAGCCTCCTGAGTAGCTGAGATTACAGGCACGCACCACCATGCCCAGCTAATTTTTTGTAGTTTTTTAGTAGAGATGGGGTTTCACCATGTTGACCAGGACGGTCTCGATCTCTTGACCTCGTGATCCACCCGCCTCGGCCTCCCAAAGTGCTGGTATTACAGGCTTGAGCCACCGCGCCCGGCCTGATTTGGCTTTCTTTAAGTCTTATTGGTGTATAGAAATGCTTGTGATTTTTGCACATCGATTTTGTACCCTGAGACTGCTGAAGTTGCTTATCAGTTTCAGGAGATTTTGGGCTGAGACGATAGGGTCTTCTAAATATACAGTCATGTCATCTGCAAATAGAGACAATTTGACTTCCTCCTTTCCTAATTGAATACCCTTTATTTCTTTTTCTTGCCTGATTGCCCTGGCTAGAACTTCCAATACTATATTGAATAGGAGTAGTGAGAGAGGGCATCCTTGTCTAGTGGCAGATTTCAAAGGGAATGCTTCCAGTTTTTGCCTATTCAGTATGATATGGACTGTGGGTTTGTCATAAATAGCTTTTATTATTTTGAGATACGTTCTGTCAATACCTAGTTTATTCAGAGTTTTTAGCATAAAGCACTGTTGAATTTTGTCAAAGGCCTTCTCTGCATCTATTGAGATAATCATGTGGTTTTTGTGTTTGTTCTGTTTATGCGGTGAATTACATTTATAGACTTGCATATGTTGAACGAGCCTTGCATCCCCAGGATGAAGCCTACTTCATTGTGATGGATAAGCTTTTTGATGTGCTGTTACAATCAGTTTGCCAATATTTATTGAAGATTTTTGCATCTATGTTCATCATGGATATTGGCCTGAAGTTTTCTTTTCTTGTAGAGTCTCTGCTGGGTTTTGGTATCAGGAAGATGTTGGTCTCATAAAATGATTTGGGAAGGATTCCCTCTTTTTGGATTGTTAGGAATAGTTTCAGAAGGAGTGGTACCAGCTCCTCTTTGTATGACTGGTAGAATTCGGCTGTGAACCCATCTGGCCCTGGGCTTTCTTTGGTGGGTAGGCTATTAATTGCTGCCTCAACTTCAGCCCTTGTTATTGGTCTATTCAGGATTTTGACTTCTTCCTGGTTTAGGCTTGGGGGGATGCAAGTGTCCAGGAATTCATCCATTTCTTCCAAGTTTACTGGTTTATGTGCATAGAGTTGTTTGTAGTAATCTCTGATGATGGTTTGTATTTCTGTGGAATCTGTGGTGATATCCCCTTTATCGTTTTTTTATTGCATCTATTTGATTCTTCTCTCTTTTCTTTTTTATTAATCTGTCTAGTGGTCTGTCTATTTTGTTGATCTTTACAAAAAAACAGCTCCTGGATTTATTGATTTTTTTGAAGAGTTTTTTTTGTATGTGTCTCTCCTTCAGTTCTGCTCCGATTTTAGTTATTTCTTGTCTTCTGCTAGCTTTTGAGGTTTTTTAAATCTTCCTCCTCTAGCTCTTTCCATTTTGACGATAGGGTGTTGATTTTAGATATTTCCTTGCTTCTCATTTTGGTATTTATTGCTATATATTTTCCTCTAGACACTGCTTTAAATGTGTCCCAGAGATTCTAGTATGTTGTGTCTTCGTTCTCGTTGGTTTCGAAGAACATCTTTATTTCTGCCTTCATTTCATTGTTTATCCAGTCAACATTCAAGAGCCACTTCTTCAGTGTCCACGAAGCTGTGTGGTTCTGAGTTAGTTTCTGAATTCTGAGTTCTAACTTGATTGCACTGTGGTCTGTGAGACTGTTATGTTTTCCGTTCTTTTGCATTTGCTGAGGAGTGATTCACTTCCAATTATGTGGTCAGTTTTAGAGTAGGCATGATGTGGTGCTGAGAAGGTTGTATATTCTGTGGATTTGGGGTGGAGAGTTCTGTAAATGTCTATTACGTTTTCTGGGTCCAGGTCTGAGTTCAAGTCCTGGATATCCTTGTTAATTTTCTGTCTTGTTGATCTAATATTGACAGTGGAGTGTTAGAGTCTCCCACTATTATTGTCTGGGTGTCTAAGTCTCTTTGTAAGTCATTAAGAACTTGCTTTACGTATCTGGGTGCTCCTGTATTGGGTGCGTATATATTTAGTTAGGATCGTTAGCTCTTCTTGTTGCATTGATCCTTTTACCGTTATGTAATGTCTTTCTTTATCTCTTTTGATTTTTGTTGGTTTAAAGTTTATTTTATCAGAGACTAGGATTGCAACTCCTGCCTTTTTTTTGCTCTCCATTTGCTTGGTAAATCTTCCTCCATCCCTGTATTTTGAGCCTATGTGTATTCTTGCATGTGAGATGAGTTTCCTAGATACAGCACACCGATGGGCTTTGGCTTTTTATCCAACTTGCCAGTCTGTGTCTTTCGATTGAGGTTTTTAACCCATTTACATTTAGGGTTAATATTGTTATGTGTGAATTTGATCCTGCCATTTTGACGCTAACTGGTTGTTTTGCCTGTTAGTTGATGCAGTTTCTTCATTGTGTCGCTGCTCTTTACCTTTTGGTACGTTTTTGGAGTGGCTGGTACTGGTTGTTCCTTTCAATGTTTAGTGCTTCTTTCAGGAGCTCTTATAAAGCAGGCCTGGTGGTGATGAAATCTCTGAGTAATTGCTTGTTCATAAAAGATTTTATTTCTCCTTCGCTTATTAAACTTAGTTTGGCTGGATATGAAATCCTAGGTTGAAACTTCTTTTCCTTAAGGATGTTGAATATTGGCCCCCACTCTCTTCTGGCTTGTCGGGTTTCTGTGGAGAGATCTGCTGTGAGTCTGATGGGCTTCCCCTTGTGAGTGACCCGACCTTTCTCTCTGGCAGCCCTTAGCATTTTCTCCTTCATTTCAACCCTGGCGAATCTGACCATTATGTGCTTTGGGGTTGCTCTTCTTGAGGAATATCTTTGTGGTGTTCTCTGTATTTCCTGGACTTGAATATTGGCCTGCCTTGCTAGGCTGGGGGTAAGTTTTCCTGGATAATATCCTGAAGAGTGTTTTCCAGCTTGGATTCGATGGCTCTGAAAAGAGCCATTGTATTGTAAAGTGATTTATGGAGACATTATTTGCCCTTGGCCTTGTGGTGGTTCTCGATCTTCTTGGGCAGCAGCATGGCCTGAATGTTGGGCAGGACACCACCCTGCGTGATGGTGACCTTGCCCAGCAGCTTGTTGAGCTCCTCATCGTTGTGGATGGCCAGCTGCAGGTGGCGCAGGATGATGTGGGTCTTCTTGTTGTCATGTCCCGCGTTGCCCACCGGCTCCAGGATCTCGGCCGTCAGGTACTTCAGCACCACCACCAGGTAGACTGGTGCGCTGGCCCCAGCCGGCTTAGCGTAGTTGCCCTTGCGGAGCAGGCGGTGCACGCGGCCCACGAGGCCCACGGGGAACTGGAGCCTGTCCGGAGAACAGCGGGTCTTAGCTGTGGTGCGGGCTTTACCTCCCTGCTTGCTGTGTCCGGACATGATGAAGAAACGATCAACGAAGGGCAAAGAACAGCTTTGCTGAGTCATTCTTATAGTTAATCTTTGGATTCCTTGATAAATCTTGAGTGTTTATTGGCTAGTATTTTTTTTAAATGTTTTAAAAATCTGAAGCCCAGAATTCCATCTATAAGTTACTTGTTTTGTAGGAAATGAGACAACATGATGTGCAGGAACTGAATCGAATCCTCTTCAGTGCTTTGGAAACCTCTTTAGTTGGGACCTCCGGTCATGACCTTATCAATCGTCTGTATCACGGAACCATTGTTAACCAGATTGTTTGTAAAGAATGTAAGAATGTCAGCGAGAGGCAGGTAAATACGAAAGAGTATTTGAATAATAAGTTATGTTGCAAATTATAATTTATGTAATTAAATGTATGATCTGTAATACTATACAAGGATTAAAGTGTTCATTACAGGCTGGGCGAGGTGGCTCACACCTGTAATCTCAGCAATTTGGGGGGCCGAGGTGGGTGGATCACCTGAGGTCAGGTGTTCCAGACCAGCCTGACCAACATGGAGAAACCCCATCTCTACTAAAAATACAAGATTAGCCAGGCATGGTGGCACATGCCTATAATTCCAGCTACTTGGGAGGCTGAGGCAGGAGACTCACTTGAACCCAGGAGGCAGAGGTTGCAGTCAGCCAAGATCACGCCACTGCACTCCAGCCTGAGCAACCAGAGCGAAACTCCATCTCAAAAAAAAAAAAAAAAACTACTTATTACTAAAAATAAGTTATTCCTTTTTTTTTGTTCTAACTATACTGAAATCATAGCCTGTAATCCAGATTTCTCCATGTAGACTGAAAGAAGCAAATATCTTGAAACTTAATCTTTTATTCAGTACCCTAATATTTGAAAAATAGATTTAGGGGATATTTACAAATAGAAGACTGTGGCCTCATGTGAGAAGGCAATGTCATCATGGTTAGAATATTATAAAGGAAGTTAATTAGGGAGGTAATAAAAATAGACAATACAGAGGAGTGTTTAATTTGACAAACATCTGTAGTTAAATTTTGGATTTAGTTTATTAATATTCTTCAGAAAGTTCATTTATATATATCTGTACCTGTTTTTATATATTATATATAAGGCTATTATAATCCTGTATTAATTATTATAATCTTCAGTTGTTTGTAAAGACACAGATTGCCCATTTAATCTAATTGGAAATTGGAAATTGGAAATTTGCTCATGTAAATATAATCCTGTTTGCTCTACACATCTTACATAGTCAGTGATTTTTATCACTGAATTTAGCACTGATCCTTTAATAAAAGACTGCTTTTGTTTTTTATGGCAACGGAGTTTGTGTATTTGTATGAGGACAAAATTACCATTTTCAAAATGTGTTAATTGCCTTTTTGAAAATAGATGTCTATATAAAAAAATGTGATTTTTAAAAAGCGTTGGTATTTTAAAAAATGCTTCTTGCGCCTATTGCCTGTGCTAATAGAAGCTTTCTTGTTCAGCCTCGTTTGGAAATAAAAAGATGTTGTATGTGTCTTTGAATTACTGCATGCTTGACTTAGCTGTGATGTAGTAAATCAAGAGTATTTTCAGAACAATATATGTAAGACCATTATAAATTAAAGACTAACTTCTCACATATATATATTATAAACCATATACTGTATCAGTGTTACTTTTAGTACTTAAAATTTTCACCATGAGTTAACAAGTGCCCTATTTTCATTCCCCAAAATCTTTTAAAATAAAGCTGTTGCACACACATACAGAACTGAGTTAAATTTGCCAAATTGTAATAATGTATTGCTAGAAATATTGTGATTCAAACATAGTTATAGCGGAATTCATAAACCCTCTTTTTACAAAATTTTCTTTAACTTTTATAGAAAGACCTTTTTATCCTATCTTAATAAAATTTTTTTTTATTTTGAGATGGTGTCTCTCTCTGTTGCCCAGGCTGGAGTGCAGTGGCGCCATCTGGGCTCACTGCAACTTCCGCCTTCCAGGTTCAAGTGATTCTCCTGCCTCAGCCTCCCAAGTACCTGGGATTATAGGCATACGCCACCACACCCAGCAAATTTTTTGTATTTTTAGTAGAGATGAGGTTTTACCATATTGACCAGGGTGGACAAACAAGTTTTTTCTTATAACTTCTTCAGTATGTTTTAAGGCAACCCCAGCAAAAGAAGATAAAGAAATGGAGTTTACATTAGAAAATTCAACCCTGCCCGTGCTCTTATATTCTAGTCTAGAGACTAATACAGTACTGTATACCTATATATCTACTTCTGAATTCAGATATGTGTTTTATTGTGGTTTTTATTTCCGCATAAAACAGATTTTATTGTATCTGCAGTAAACTCATAAACTTTTCTTATCAATTTTTTTCTAACATATTTTAAGCTAAATTATAGTTTGATTTCAAAATAATAATTTAGTGTTAATTAGGAGATCTACATCTTTATATGTAGTGTTTTAGAAAACATACCTGATTATTCCCAGTATATGTGTGAGTTGGTGATGTGTTTGTAAACCTCTGAAATTGTTTTTCAATATTTATATTCATGCCTATTTCAGGAAGACTTCTTAGATCTAACAGTAGCAGTCAAAAATGTATCTGGTTTGGAAGATGCTCTCTGGAACATGTATGTAGAAGAGGAAGTTTTTGATTGTGACAACTTGTACCACTGTGGAACTTGTGACAAGCTGGTTAAAGCAGCAAAGGTAAAGATAGAGACCCACTTCTTCCCAGGTTCCCCACTTCGTACTTAGTCCAAGTTAGCTTGTATGAAAAAGTCTGGAGCATGTACTGGAAGCTGTTGACACTAAGTATTGAAAATATATTTATATCATTATCTGTATTTTAATTTTTTACAATAAAGAATTTTTAACACTTTCAACCCAGCAATTACCTCAACTTTCTTATCTCTGGGGAAAAGTTCATTTGTACCTCAGTGTTTCATAAGTATCCCTGCTTTTTGCAATTACTGTTATGAAAAAAGATGTATGTATTTTTATTTCTGCCACTGAGAAGCTTGTTGAGCTTTCCTTTCTTTGTTTACTACTGTAAAAATAGATGGCTATTTTCGTTTTCTTAATATACAGTTATTTTATAATCTTGATATATGTTCTTCCTCACGTTGGCAAATCTAATATAGTCTTAACTCCTCTCCCAGGTGGGAGTACTTAACTTGCTAACTAAGAAACTTAGCAGAATACTTCTGGTTTTCTTTCTACACAGGCAAGCAAAATATAAGATGAAAGGAAGACAAGATTAAAGCAACTGATTTCTTTTGCCATGTGAGAGCGAAGAGAAAAGTAAAACAAACCAATAAACATAGAATTCTGATATTTCCCAAATTTATTCATCATATTCATACATCAATGGCTATTCCTGTAGTATAATTCATAGTTATTTTCCGTTCCAGGAAAGAAGAGACACTTTGATAAGAGGAAAAATGAAAGGCAACTACTGTTTAGTGGAATACCTCCCTGGCGTTATTTTCATGCGTCCTAAGTTTGGCACATTCCAGCTCCTTTCTGCAATGGCAAGGATTTATTATATCAGGACTTTTGGCATTTCTGAAAATCTGCCACATATTGGTGTTTTATCTCAGTCCTGATGGGAGGTCTCTCTCTGTGCTTTACTGACCATGCCTTTGGGTCCAGGATATCTGTTTGTTCTAAGGGAGTCTGACACCTGAATAACTCTTTTTGGAGAACAGATTTTAGAAAAACGTTTTGTGGGTTTTCTTTTCCCGCTTTATCTTGGAGCAGCCATTCATTTACATTTTCTTTTCACAATTTCCTGTGATTTCTCACTGTGGAATTGTTCTTTAATGTATTTTTCACACAGTTAATTTCCACCAAAAGCATTACCAATGCTAGTTAATTGCTAAATACTAGTAATTCATTAACATTACTATAAAAATGATTATTATAGATAATTCATAAATGTTCTATTTCTATGTATGTATATATTATTCATACCATTTCCTCTGACCTGGATGTGCTGTCTCTAACCTTCTCTGGCCTGTATTCTCAGCTTCTTGTACCTATGACCAATATGGCATCAACCCTGCTGCTGTCGTTATTTATTTCTGCAGTGGTGACATTCCCCTGCTTTAGATGATGTGATGAGCTGTTCATAATCATCATCAACTTGAGCTGAGTTCACTTAGTGGTTACTGAACATTGTCTTAAACAGCTACCATGAGAGACACATTTATGCGGTCACTCATTATGACAGAGATAGCACTATTCCTATAGCTGACAATTAGTCAGTTTTTCCAACAAATAAAATGAGCATTGATTTAGATAATATACAGTTCTGAATTTGTATCCTGGAGATTATAGATGAAACTATAATAAAACCTTAAACCCTATGCCTGTAGGTTTCACAGGAAGATTGAATTTTATACTGTTTCATGTGTATTTCTATCCAGTCTTTGCCCTTTCATCAAACTCAAAGAGAGAGGTTTATTATTTGCTTATTTATTTTGTATTTCATCTTTGGTGTATAAACTTCAGAGTGTGGAATAGTGTTAGAAAGATACTTACACATTCAGTTTTTGGTTAGACTTCATGTTCACATTAACAAAATAAGAAACTTTTGCTAAACAAATGCAGTTTTTAAATATACTTTTTATAGCATTGCTTTAATTCTTTTTCAGTGGAAATTGTTTGATCTTGATACTTTTAAATTTATATTCCATTCTGGTTGCATTGGATTGGTTGCAGTCTAAGTTTAGGTTTGGCTGTGCTGCTAAATAAATGCAGATTTTCTTGTCCTAGCAGTGTTTTCTCAGCCACATTATAGTTGAGTTTCTTTAGATGCATTTTTAGAGCTTATTTGAAAATCAACCATGTTGTGGGCCGGGCACGGTGGCTCACACCTGTAATCCCAGCACTTTGGGAGGCCAAGGCACGTGGATCACAAAGTCAAGAGATTGAGACCATCCTGGCCAACATGGTGAAACCCTGTCTCTACTAAAAATATTTTTAAGATTAGCTGGGCGTGGTGGTACATGCCTGTAGTCCCAGTTACTTAGGAGGCTGAGGCAGGAGAATCACTTGAACTTGGGAAATGGAGGTTGCAGTGAGTTGAGATCCTGCCACTGCACTCCAGCCTGGTGACAGAGTGAGACTTTGTCTTAAAAAAACAAAACAAACACATTACCATGTTGTTATATTGCTGGGGTTTTTTTTTTTCCTCCATTTAACTTTTTTTTTTACCCACTAGATTTGTGGAACTGTTGTTTTAAATACATTTTTAGCAATGTTAGATATGTGTGATTTCGGGTAATTTTATATATCAGGGAGGATTTTTTTTTTCTTCTCACAGACCAATAACCAAGAGGTTGGGCACAGCTGACACTCTTAAAAAGCAGCTTAATCCCAATCAATAGATCTTAGCCATTGGGGAAGTTAGAGGGCTTTTGCGAGTCTCATGAAAGCTATGAATCTTCTCCCCAGAAAAATACATATATACATACAATTTTTGTATCATTTCATGAGTTCAGATCCTTTAAAACAGATTCCTAGGTCCCAGGTTAAGAGCTCCAGTTTTTCACTGAATAAAAAGAACTAGATCTGCCAGGTAAAGTGGAGATACCAAGGAGGAAGGTGAAAGGCCAGAAATTGGGCAGGAAATAGGCACCACTCTTCAAATAGTATTTCAAGATAAAACACTAAAGATAAAACTGGTTGGTAAATTATTAGTTGTAAGTACAAATGAGTGGCGCCACCTTTATACCCATAAAATAGATGAGTTGATATCAAGTTATATTGAATCCATGGCAATTCGTTTATGTAATATTTCTCTTAGAAGTGTGTCATAGGTTGTTTTTTCAGACCTTAAGAAACAGCATGTCTCCTTTTCTATAAGTCCGTTGTTAAAAAGCTTTGTAAATTCTCTTTTAACAGTTGGCCAAATTACGTAAGCTGCCTCCTTTTCTTACTGTTTCATTACTAAGATTTAATTTTGATTTTGTGAAATGTGAACGCTACAAGGAAACTAGCTGTTATACATTCCCTCTCCGGATCAATCTCAAGCCCTTTTGTGAACAGGTTTGAACTACTTTATTTTTAAGTTCTTTCTTTTCCCCTCTCAAAATTGAATCTGTTATTGACCTGATTTTCAGTTGGTTTATTACTAGAATTTCTCAACCTTGGCACTATTGACATTTTGAGTTAAATTATTTTTTGTTGTGGGAGACTGTCTCATGCATTAGGGTGTTTAGCAGCATCCCTGCCCTCTACCTATTGGATGACAGTAGCATCCTCACGCCCCTTCCCCCAGCTGTGGCAACCAAAACTGTCTTCAGGCAAAGCCAAATGTCCTTGTCTCCTGGTAGGACAGGGTGGGCAAGATTGCCCTGGGTCGAGAACCACTGATTTACTTAGACTCATTTTGAATTTCCATAGTATAGATTTTGTTCCCAGTTTTTTTCATTAAACTCTTCTTTAAAATATTTGAAATGAAATTTTAAGAACAAAATTAGAAGTTATGCTGCATTTAGAAAACTTAAAATTAATTGGTACTGTTAATTTGGATTTAGTTTATTTTATATGTAGTAATGAATTTATGCATCTAGAAAGTCAACAGGCAAATGGAAATTCACTAGCCTAGAATTTGTAATCCTTAAGACATAGGGAAAGATCCCTCAAATGTAAAAAGCCTTCTTTTTTCCTCTGCATTAGAAATTTAAATAAACATTTTTAAAGCACCTCTTAATCTGAAGTAGCTTTTTATTTTTATTTTTTTTGTTTTTAATTGCTAGTGTAGGAGTACATCTGTTAGACCACTCATGATTATGGAGCATATGAACTGTAGAAAATGTTGATCATAGAATTAAAGCAAGAAAGAACCTCTTCCACTAAACTGCCTCTAAACAAAACCAGCTGATAGTCATAATTGCTAAGTTCTTATTCCATACATAGGACTATAGTGTCAGGAGGAGTGATAGTTGCTCTGGCTTTGAGTTTGAGGCACATGACAACCTAGTTGGAATATAGGACAATTTCAACTAGATACATATCAATAAAAAAAATGGGTGATGCATTTTAAAAGAAGAGTGCATCTGTAAAGCAGCATAAATAGGTATCATACAAAGATGGGTTTCGCTTTCTAAAAATTTCTACAACAGACTTATTGATAGGGTAGCATGTTTCATTGTTTTACTGGCTTACGTGATCTCAGCCAAAGTACATAAAATTAACATATTTTTCAGGTACATGTGTTCATGTTTAAGAGGCAGAATTTGATTGGTGTAATGTGGTTTGCATTAGATTAATTTAAAATTTTTTAATTTAAAGCCAATTATTTGAATTCATCTTTACTCTTAAATAACAATAAAGTGACGTTTCTTATTAATTTCAGTAGTTGAAATTATTTTTTCTTTTGATTATGTTAGCATTTTATGAAAGCTATATCAATCTTTATGTTCTTTTTTCTTTTAGAGTGAATTGGATGACTTAGAATATATATATGACCTGTTCTCAGTTATTATACACAAAGGTGGCTGCTACGGAGGCCATTACCATGTATATATTAAAGATGTTGATCATTTGGGAAACTGGCAATTTCAAGTATGTATAGAAATTAATTTAGAAATATCTTTGCAATTTATTTTCTATTCCTATTATTTTGTTGAGGATAATCTTTTACTATTTATTATATATCCACTCTAGAGAACTTTGACAGGCACTGAAAGTTAATACAGATACAATTTTTAAATTTTTATTTCTAAATAATTTCACATATACAGAAAAATTACCAGAATAGTAAAAACGTGTCCTGTCTACCCTTTACCTAGATTCTCTGGTTGGTAACATTTTGCCACGTTTGTGCCTGTGCATACACAGACACACACACGTTATTTACATTATTATTATTAGTGCTGAACCTTTTGAAATTAAGTTGAAGACAACAGGTCCCTTTACCACTAAATACTTCAGTGTTTATCTTCTAAAAATAAGGATATTCTCTTACATGAGCATTGATTAAAATCAGGAACAATTACTGATTTTTTTCGGAAAAATAAAATGAGCATTGATTTAGATACACAATATTGCTTTTGTGTCCTGCAGATGGTAGGTGAAAATGTGATAAAAACAATAAATCCCTTGTAAATAGCTTTCACAGTAGGATTTAAAATCAGGGTGAATTTTGTCCTGTTTATTATAGTATGACTGTGCAGTCATGTCTTTTGTGGTTGCTCTTTGAAACGTTGCTCAATCACCACTGATTGAATTACATTTAAAACTTTGATCTTCCTAGAATGGTTTCCTGTGAAAGGTATAAGGAGGTGTTTTTTCCACTTGAAAAATTACCCATTTCTATGTATTGAGTAATCAGTTTTTCTCTACCAATCTACTATTCCATTTCTGTTATGTGTGCTGTTCATTTTTGTGTGAGTCTATTTTTCAGCTCTCTATTCCATTGTTCATTTTTTTCTAGGTCTGGGCAAATACCACATTGTCAATTTCCATAGCTTTATAATAAGTCATGATCTCTGGTAGGACAAGTCTCCCTACCTGCCGTTATTCTTCAGGAGTGTGGGACCTGTCTTTGTTTTTATGCTTCTGTGTACATTTCTAGCATCACCGTGTCAGTATTCTCACAGATGCAGACCACCTATATGTATACACACACACACACACACACACACACACACACACAATGGGATTTCGAGTCTTCATATGTGAACAAGATACACCTTTTCACTTTCTAAAGTCCCTTTAATGTCCTATTAAAAAGTTTTATAATATTTCTCAAAAAGAGAGTTTGCAGACTTTCTGAGGGAAAGTGCTAACCAGTGCCTAGTTCCTGGGAAATTATAATCTATTACACATCAACCCCAAACACAGTAAAATATCTATAGGTAAGTCACAGACTGTCATGTTAGGACGTGAAATGCTTAAGCATAGCTTCCTATTATCAGAAAGTTAATGAATACTTGCTCCACATTTAGTTGTAATATGGCATCTCATGATGCCGGCAGTATCCAAGATGCAGTTTCTTTGTTGACACTTGGCCTGCTTTTCAAAACATTCATCCGTATTTCTGATGTTTTATCAGTTGTATTTGGAATGTATTGTTTGGATATGAAAAAAGTCAAACTGTGTTCTACCAGGAACATGTTTACCAGGGAGATGGTCTATGCCGAAATTTTGTGTTTTCTGGAGTGTTTGTGGCTGGTGTATTGAAATACAGTTTTCTTTAGTATATTGATTTTATATACTAAAATATATAAAAAACAATTTATATACTAACAACCAAAAATCTTGCTAAACACTCGTGTTGAAGGCATTTACGGAAAAGGACAGTTTTGTTTCACCTGTCCCAATTCTTTGCCTTCCATTTCTTTTGCTTACTCCAATGACTGGAACTCCCATTCTGGCTTGGGAAAGCTGTACAAGTATCACTCTCAAATGCTTGTGCCGCATTTGCCAAGATAACCAGCTTGTTGGGCACCTTCCCGTGAGCCGATCCTTATCGTGTAGTTATACCTTCCCTCTAACTACCTTCTTGTATTTTTAGTTTCCTGTTGTAGAGAATCCTTAAGAAAGTAGCCTTCTCACTCCCCCTTAAACTCCTCCCATCTTTTCAAACAGGCTTTATTTTGGTCTCTCTTTAAGATGAAGCCTTTCTTTAGATTCTGATAGAAGCTGGTCACCAGGTCCGATAAATGTTTATTGTGGTGTTCCTTTTTTTTTTTTTGCCTTGCCCATTCCCATTGCAGTCCGTGGCTCTTTTCTTCTAATTTTTCCTGCACCTGTTGTGACTTTCTTCAGTATTGCCGTGTCTCTCTTCAATCTTAGGAAGTGCACCCAGCCTCTGTGCCAGTCCCAGTCCTACCTCAGGGAGTGTGCCCTGCATTCCTTGATGCCTGCTGCAGTTTTTGCTCAGGCAGTTTAAAACTTTGAGGTATTTTTTGGCTGGCAATATTTATCCTCAGTTTTTTGATGCATAAAATAGCTGCTGGCAATTTCATCTTCAAGATTATCATTGAGGTCATGCACAAAGGTGGCTTCACACTCTGGTGAGGCAGCATGTTTTGAGAGTAGTGATTCTCTCTTCCCTGACTTTGTTTTGGGTTGTAGTTTCCTGGACATCCCTTTTGCAGTTTTGTGCTCATTTCTTTAGAATTGATGAGCTGCTTTCTAGCAGCATCAGGATCTCTTCTCAGTTCTGTGACATGACTCAAGGGGCAGGCAGGCATTCCTTCATTTGGCTTCAATCTTTGCACTGCTTGTCCATTTTTGAAGCTCTTACACCTTAGCAAGCTCTTCCACAGCGCTTAGAGAACAATAGAAAATTGTGCTTGCTATGTTTTCTTGTCAATGGCTATCAAGCATCCCATTTGTTAATTTTTTTCTTATTGTTCTGTTCTTTAAGAATCACTAGCTTTCCATCCAGAGCTTTATGGTGTTCAGATAATGATTGTGTGCTTTAAGAATTTCACCTGCAGTAGATATATTTGGTGGACACTGTACATGTCATTTTACTACCATTATCCTGGCAGATCCCCTGTGTCCACAGACAAAGGATCCCAAATAGTCCAATCATAGCCAGGTAGTGTTCTTTCTGCTTATAGTTCAGCAATTACTTCTTCCCTTTCAAGGAGCTGTTCCCCTGCATACATGGAATTCTTTAGTAGGTACTGCCTGTAAGGAGTAATTTTCAGGACCAACCTCGTGTAATTTTCCCTGGATTAAAGCCAACATTTTAGTCACTCTTAGTGCACCTAGAAGATGATCCCTTTCTTCTAGCATGGAGGCCACTAACTGCAAAAAGCGAATGTAAATCTGGCTATAAAGAGGAGCCTGATCCATGCCTCCAACTTCCTGGGGGGATTTTTGCTTCACAGATGGTTGGCATCATTTGGAACAACATTATCTTGCACCTTTGAGGATATGGGGCAAAGAAGAGCACCCAGTTGGCAGCTCTATGACTGGACCAGCCTGTCCCCACATGGGCAGGGTCAGACACTGGCAGAGTGGAGGAGGACAGGGCCCAGCCTATATGTTACCTGCATCAGCTTGTCACATGTTGGGATCATAGGCTCAAGCACCATGGTTTGCCTCTCCCCTCCTGTCATTTTTAAATCTCTTATTCCATTGTTATAAATTTCTTTAAGCAACTTAAAGAAACCGTGGTGCTCAAGCACCACGGTTTGCCTCTCCCCTCCTGTCATTTTTAAATCTCTTATTCCATTGTTATAAATTTCTTTAAGCAACTTAAACATATTTTATTATTTTCTGTCTGATAATTGCAGCATCTGTGTATGTCTGACGTGGATATCTTCTGATGTTGCTGATTCTATTTCCTTGTGATTTTGTTATTTTGGACTGTAGGCTTCTTGCTTTGCATGTTTGCTTTTTAAGAACTTGATTTACGGGACTAATTTGAGGCCTGAGTTAAAAGTGTCTTCTTCCAAGAAAAATATATGTTTGTCTGTACACACGCCTGGGATCACTACCAGCCCTTAACAACATTAAAATCAACTTTATAGTTTTAGAGCCATACAGCTAGTATGAATTTGGGCCTCAAAACGCACATGAGGACCTACTTGTGATTATTAGAGGACATTTTTCCCCTTTCATCCAGTAGCAAGGTCAATGCAAGCCAGTTCCTCATTGTCCTTTATTGTAAAGTGGATTTTTTTCTGGGTCATGCTTATACTGAAGGTATAGCCATTTAGGCATTCCAGCTTTTTGCTGGATTTTATCATTGTGATATATTAAAAAGTATATATTTGGTCATCCTCTCCAGTTCCAGTTCCTAACACAGAGCTCCTTGGAATTTCCTAAGTGATGGGAGTGTTTTTTGTTATTCATAACAAGCTGCTTTCCACCATACTGAGTTAATGCTAATGAAGTCAGTGTTAGATACCTCAGGATGGAGGCTGGTTGCCAGAGTAGCCAGTCCCATTGAAACTTTCAGCCCTGCCTCCCTGACCTTGGGGAGGGGAGAGAGACAGGAAATTGAGTTCATCACCAATGACTAGTGACTTGTTTAATCGATCATGCCTCTGTAATGAAACTTCAGTGAAACCTCTTGAAAAATGAGGTTTGGGGCATTTCTGGGTTGGTGAACACATTTTCATGCTGGGAGGATGGCCATGTGACTCCACGGAAAGAGCCTCCTGAACCGTGGGCCTTCTGGACCTTGCCCTATGTCTGTCTCCATCTGGCTGTTCATGTATATCCTTTAAATAAGGTGTAATATAAGTTCCTGAGTTCTTACTGTTGTTCCAGAAAATTATGAACCTCAGTTAGGGGTGATGGGAACCCTAGAATTTGTAATCGGCCAGACAGAAGTGTGAGTACCCTAGGGGCCCTATTATGTGGTAGGTGTTTGAAGTAGGGGACAGTCTTATGGGACTGAGTCCTCAACTTTCGGAGTCTGTGCTGTCACCAGATAGTGTCACAATTGAATGGAAGTGTGTGACACCTAGTTGATGTCAGAGAATTGCAGAATTGATTGTTGTTTGAAACACCAGTCACTTGACTCCTTCCTTTGGGTAGGGCTAGGCTTTTTCTCCCAAACTCTGTCCTGTGTGGGCACCAAAATGGAAGTTCAGTGTCAGCAAGATCGGTGTCTTAGTCCGTTCAGGTTCGGGCTGCTCTAACGCAACACTTAGATGGGGTAATTTATAAATACCAGAAATTTATTGCTTACAGTTCCAGAGGCTAGGAAGTCAAGATTAAGGAACCAGCAGATTTTGTGTCTATGAGGACTTGTTCTGCTTCATAGATGACACTTTCTTGCTGTGTCCTCACGTGGCAGAAAGGACAAACTCCTTCAGGCCTTTTTAATTAAAAAAATCCCATTCATGAGGACTCATCTTTTTGTGACCTAATTATCTCCTGAAAGCCCCACCTCTTAATACTATTGCATTGGCAATTAGGTTTCAACATATGAATTTTGGGGGAACGTAACTACTCTGGCCATAGCAGTTGGAGAGCTGGAGGCCTCATCTCTGGATTTCTTCCCCGCATTCCCATTTTACTTTTTGACCTCAGAAGATTTTCCTGATGTTCTTGCTAGCTCATTGTGTGTTTAAAATGTTTTTATTTGTTTTGATTTTCCTTTATCTAGTTTTTTTAGTAATTTTGTAGCAGGATGATTGTATCTGGCCTGCCATATTTTTCCATTACTTATTGGTTATTTATTTTTGGCTTGTGTTATTTAGAACTATCTGTATTTCTGGTTTCAAGTCAATTTAAAATACTTTTGCAAGATGACATGTATGGGGAAAAAAAGGCAATGAAAATAGCTTACTCAGGAAATTCTGACATATTCCCTATTACCTTCATAAAATGAAGTGAAAATTTGGATGATTAGGAAATAGAAAGGAGTGTTTAAGCTGAGCCTGGCCTGCAAAGATGAGTAGAGTTTCCTTAGGTCAACACAAGTGAATGAGACCGTATAGGACAAAGGCCAGAAAATACTTTGAACTGCATTTTTTTTTTTTTTTGAGACAGTTTCACTCTTGTCACCCAGGCTGGAGTGCAGTGATGCTATCTCAGCTCACTGCAAGCTCCTCCTCCTGGGTTCAGGCGATTCTCTTGCTGCAGCCTACCGAGTAGCTGGTATTACAGGTGCATGCCACCATGCCCAGCTCATTTTTATATAAAACTACAAAAATATAAAAAGTAGAGACGGGGTTTCACCATGTTGGCCAAGCTGGTCTCGAACTCCTGACCCCAGGTGATCCACTTGCCTTGGCCTCCCAAAGTGCTGGGATTACAGGCATGAGCCACCGCCCGGCCACTTTGAACTGAATTTTATGAAAACCAAACATATCAAATTATGTAAAATGTAGCTAAAGTAGTGCTAAGCTGGAAAATGTTGGACCCCACTGCGTGTATTGTGCTAGAAGCTTTACTTATTTCATATTCTTTTACAATTAATGCCAGAGAGATGAAGTTAATTGTCCAGGATTGCTCAACCAGGAGCTGGAAAAAGCCAGGTCTGCCTGATTCCAAGCATATGCAGATTATTGTGATGTTTTCACCACCATTCAACTCACCATCTTGAAACTTCTTTCTTTTTTTTTTTTTTTTTTTTTGTGACAAGGTCTTGCTCTGTCACCCTGGCTGGATTGCAGTGGTAGGATCACGGCTCATTGCAGCCTCGACCTCCTGTGCTCAAGTAATTCCTCTGCCTCTGCCTCTGCCTCTGCCTCCCAAATTGCTGATATTATAGGTGTGAGCTACTGTGCCTGGCCAACATTCCTACTTTGTTACTTTTTAAGGGGTTAGTGATAGAAACTCATATTGTTTTCCTTCCTAGGAGGAAAAAAATAAGCCAGATGTGAATCTGAAAGATTCCCAGAATGAAGAAGAGATTGATCATCCACTGATGATTCTAAAAGCAATCTTATTACAGGTGTAGTATGTGTGTGTATGTGTTTGTATGTATGTGTGCATGTTTGTATATATATGTAAGAATATATGTGGTTTAGTTGGTAGGTCTGATAATATTACCATTCATAGTCTTTTTCCTTAAGGACATTCTGTGTATCTATAATTTTAACAATTTTTGGGGGATTTTCTGGTTGTGAATGAAACACATATTCATGGTAGAAAATTCAAGGAAAAAAACAAAATATATTAAAAAAATGAAAAGTATAAATTGGCCAGATACTGACAGTTATTGTGAACACTTTGATATATTCTTTGTATTCTGTTTTCTTTATGTTTATATACATATATTGGAATTGGGTTATGATTTTTTATTATTATCATTTTAAACCAAATTGAACTTTACTAAATGCTGTTTTGCAATTTATTGCATTTTCATATCCTCTTAATGTCTCTGTGACTTAATTATATCCCCTTTTTCATTCCTAGCATTCACTGATAATACCTCAAGTATATGACTTTTAAAGTTTGTTTAATATGTGTTTTAAAGATGTGAGGTCTTCTTTCATTTATTCATTCATCTTTAATAAATGATTTGTTGGCCGGGTGTGGTGGCTCACGCCTGTAATCCCAGCACTTTGGGAAGCCAGGGAAGGTAGATCATGAGGTCAGGAGTTCAAGACCAGCCTGGCCAAGATGGTGAAACCCCGTCTGTACTAAAAATACAAAAATTAGCCAGATGTGGTAGCGGGCACCTGTAATCTCAGCTACTTGGGAGGCTGAAACAGAGAATTACTTGAACCCAGGAGGTGAAGGTTGCAGTGAGTCAAGATCATACCACTGCACTCCAGCCTGGGTGACAGAGTGAGATTCTGTCTCAAAAAAAATAAAAATAAAAAATAAATACTCAACCCAGGTCTCCTAGTGGGGTCCCCTACTGGGGGCCTGGGCTGAGTACTTTAATTATATAGATCTATGACTACTGTATTAATTTGCAAGGGCTGCCATGACAGATGCCACAGACCACATGGCTTAGATGATAGAAATGTATTTTCTGACAGTTTTGAAGGCTGGAAGTCCAAGACCAAGGTGTTGGCAGGTTTGGTTTCTTATGAGGCCTCTCTCCTTGGCTTGAGGATGGCCATCTTCTCCCTGTGTCCTCACATGGTCTTTCTTCTGTGTGCGTGCTTCCCTGATGTCACTTTGTCCAAACTTCTTCTTATGATAATGCTAGTCAGATTTACTTAGGGCCATATTCTAAAATGGAAAACAGCCTCATTTTATCTTAATCATCTCTTTAAAGGTCTTATCTTCAAATGTAGTCACATTCTGAAATATTGTACGTTAAGAATTCAACATATGAATTTTGGGGAGATACAATTCAGCCTGTCACAGCTACATCTCACTCCCTTTTAGAACTTGTTTATACTTCAAAACATTTAGAGAGGACATTAATCATCTTTGTTTTTGCACTTACGTATTTCTTCTAAATAATATCAGCAATTTACGCATTTAAATGGGAAACTTCTTTTTAATGTTGGGAAGTTACCAAAACTCAGGCTACTTTTGACATTGCTCTTAAAATGGTTAAACTGTGGCACATGGAAAATGGCAAAAATCCAAGTTTTCTAAACTGAGGCTTAATCCAGTTTTTTAAAAACTTTTCATAATAAAATAATTACCATTGAATCCACTTACATGTTTGCTGTTCTAGGCATGTTTAATTAGGTATAATCCTGTTGGTCTCTTTGAATTTGTAAGTATGCAATTATTTCTCATCAGATTTTCTTAAGTGACTGTGTTTCTTTCATAAGGAGGAGAATAATCTAATTCCTGTTGATCAGCTGGGCCAGAAACTCCTGAAAAAGATAGGAATATCTTGGAACAAGAAGTACAGAAAACAGCATGGACCACTACGAAAGGTAATACATGGCATTGATTTGAGAAGTCCTAGTCCCAAAAAATTTTACTATGATCCCAGCAACGTGAATTCCTTTTCAGAAGGATATTTAAAATAGGTGAAAATAAAATCACTGTATTTGTATAATGGCTAGAATTCAACTAAGTTACTTATTAAGTATTACTTACTGAGTTATTTACGTGAAACAAGAAGCAAAAATACTAGGGAGTGACTCATTAAAAATGTCAAAGTTCATACCCTAAAGCTTATCATTTTACTTATATGAATGTCTTTAGGTATTCACTCAGATTTCACTTGATTTTTTACACAAAATTCTAGTAAACTCGATTACCTGGTTTCCTAGGCCGTAAGATTAGATTTAAAAACTGAAACTGCCAGGAATAAGAGGTAATGACTTGAGTGAAAACAAACAGACAAAGCAGTACTTTAGTGTTGTAACCATATTGGAGCTATTTCCTGAAGGAGCAGAACATTTACTTCAGTAAGTGTTTAAGTGCATCTTTTAATTGGACCACAAAATATTAGATTTTCTGCTACTTCTTACATTATTTTGAAAAATTGTAGCTTTTAAGGAATTTGTCTTTTTATCTATGGTGTCAAATGTATTGGCATAAACCTGTTCAAAATACCTCATTATCCTTTTAGTGTCTGTAGAACCTGAAGTTATGTTTTCATTTCTGATATTAATAATTTTTATTTTCTCACCTTTTTTCATCAGTCTTGCTTGGAGATTATCAAGTTTATTTTATCATTATTATTATTTTATACATCCGCTTTGTTGCCCAGCCTTGAGTGCAGTGGCATGATCTCAGCTCACTGCTTAAGCCCAAGAGGCGGAGACTGCAGTGAGTTATGATCATACACTGCACTGCAGACTGGGCAACTCTAAAAGAAAAAAAAAACCTAATACAATATAAATGCTATATAAATAGTTGTACTGTATTTTTAAGTTTTTATTATTTTTCACTATTATACTGAGGACCAACTGATTATATTTGACCATTTGACATTTCCTCTCAGGTCTTGGATGTTCTGGGGGTATTTGTTTTGTTTTGAGACAGAGTCTCACTCTGTTGCCCAGGCTGAAGTGCAGTGGCACGATCTCAGCTCACTGCAACCTCTGCCTTCCAGACTCAAGCAATCCTGCATCCTCAGCCTCCCAAGTAGCTGAGAGTACTGGCATGTGTCAGCATACCCAGCTAATTTTTTGTGTTTTTTTTGTCGAGTTGAGGTTTTTGCCATGTTGGCCAGACTGGTATTTTGTTCTTTCATTTTTTTCTTTCCCTACTTCAATTTGGACAATTTCCATTGATCTGTCCTCAGCTTTGCTATTTTTTTCTTCCATTGAGACACTATTATTTTAAGATCAACCAGTGAACCAGGTGCAGTGGCTCACATCCATAATCCCAGCACTTTGGAAGGCTGAGGTGGGCAGATCATGAGATCAAGAGATCAAGACCATCCTGCCCAAAATGGTGAAACCCTGTCTCTACTAAAAATACAGAAATTAGATGGGCATGGTGATGTGCTCCTGTAGTCCCAGCTAGCCGGGAGGCGGAGGCAGGAGAATCACTTGAACCCGGGAGGCAGAAGTTGCAGTGAGCCAAGACCGCACCACTGCACTCCACCCTGGGAGACAGAGTGAGAGTCTGTCTCAAAAACAAAACAAAACAAAACAAAAACACAAGATCAACCAATGAGCTATATGTTTCAGATATACTTTTTAGCTGTATTCTTTCCACTTTATAATAGCTGTTTGCTATTATAAAAACTAGATTAATTCTGAATTTGATTCTGTTGACTCTTTTGAATTGACCATTCCGTCTCTTGATTATGAATAATGTTGTCCTGTTTCTTTGCATGTCATAAAATCTTTTTTTTTGAGACAGAGTATCACTCTGTAGCCCAGGCTGGAGTGCAGTAGGGTGATCTCGGCTCCCTGCACGCTCCACCTCTTGGGTCCTGGTTCAAGCAATTCTCCTGCTTCATCTCCCGAGTAGCTGGGATTACAGGCACATGCTACCACCAGCTAATTTTTGTATTTTTAGTAGAGACGGGTTTCACCATGTTGACCAGGCTGGTCTTGAACTCCTGACCTCGTGATCCACCTGCCTCGGCCTCCCAAAGTGTTGGGATTACAGGTGTAAGCCACCGCGCCTGGCCCATGTAATCTTTTTAATATAAGTTTTTATTTTTTAATTGCAAATTGATAGATTTTAGTTCTATATATTTATAGGGGTACAGATTGATGTTTTAATTTATAAATTCAGGATAGAATAATTAAATCAAGCTAATGACCATATCCATCATCTCAAATACTTTTTTGTGGTGAAATTTACTATCAGCAATTTTGAAGTATACAGTATATTATTATTTTCTGTATTCACCACACTGTGCAATAGCTTTTTAAAGGAAAGCAACTTATTCCTACCATTGAACTGGGGCTTCATAACCTTTGACCATCATCTCCCCATGCCTTGCCCCTGCTCCATATAATCTCATATGGCAGATGTCTTGGAAAGTCTGAATTGTTATTTTTCTCTGAAGAGCTTTGCATTGCATTCTAACAAGCCCTCAAATTACCTTTGCATCTTTTAGATTCTATGGAAGTTAGATTTTGGGCTTTGATAGTCTGTTACAATTTTGCCTTTAGTTTTAGGGAATAGCTTAACCCTAGGTCATGATCCTTCTTCCTGCAGTAGGGCTCAGCTAACCATAGCCTGTGGGCAAAATGTGGCCTGCTCCCTATTCTTAGAGTCTTGAGCTAAGAACATGATTTACATTTTTAAATGGTTACTTTTTAAAAGGTGAAGTGAGTACTAAGTAATGTTCTCAGTTTTGCTTCTAAAATATTTACCATCTGGCTCTTTAAGAAAAAGTTTGCTGTCCCTTTCTAATTTGGCAGGACTTCAACTCCATGTTCTTTCTTCTTGGCAGCAGGCAGCTCCACTGATGTCTAACCTCCTAACTGATACTCTCTGCTGGGTTCTTTGAGCTGTCCATTCTACCATTTAGGAGTTAGCCAAGGATTTAGGTGGATTTGATACAGATTTGGGCTTCCTTTATGGGATCTCCCCTTTCTGGTATTCTCAGATTCTGTCCCCTCAGTCCAGTGAGACTCTTGCCTTTTCTTGAAGTCTGTTCCACCGTGCACGACTACAAACTGGTTAGTGGTAGGTGAATCCAGAACTCGCCTGGTTTATTTCCATTGTTTGAAATATTAGGTCTTTTCCACTTTATGCCTACTTTTGGTTCCTTTCCCAACAGTTGTTTTCCTTGTTTTGCCCAGAGTTTACCGTTTTTATCAGGAAGATTAGTCTAAGAAAATTTGTCATTACTGGGACTAGACTGCACTGATGTTTGAGGCTTAAGGAGTTAATTCTCAACTATCAAACAAAGAAAAACTTGGCTATATGGAAAGTTCATTACTTAAAAATCCAAAGAACGAAAAAATGAAAAGAAAGTTCATTATTCAAAGCTTTCAAGTTGTTAATACTTTTTTGTACCTTAAACAAATTAGCTACCACACTATTTTACCCTGTTTTCATACACAATGTTAGCAGTGCTGTCTTTGGGTTATGCCCTACGCTGTTCTATTTGTTGATAAAATAATACTTTTGATTAGAGAGTTGACATTACCACAGATTACTTTCCAAGAGAAAAATGAACCAATCATCTTTCCAGGGTGATTGATGAAGCACGCAAGTGTTGAATTTAACTCCCAGGTAATTTTCTGTATAAGGTGAATTAGGCTGAGAGAAGAGAAAGAGATGCGAGGCCACACAGAGGTTAGAGAGTGAGAGGATAGAGGACAAGGGATGGGGAGGTAGAGATAGGCAATAGAAAAAGGGATTTTTTTCTTCCTAATCCTTGAGCAAGAACTTTTGGATTGTGACTTAACCCTTTCTATGCTTTGATTTTCTGAGTTTGTCTGCCATTTTTTAGAACAGACAACACTCACTTTAGCTCATGTTAAAAGATAATTTAGGTTGATGATTATTACCTTATCCCAACAGTCTGTCTGGATTTTCATATTATCTTTTATGGTGGTGCACTGTGTGATTGCCTTTGTTTTGTACCTTGTTTAGATTGCTTTTAAATATTTCAGAAGTGTTCTACCTAATCTGTTCCAGTTAAATACTCTTAAACAGCGCTAGTGAGGTATAATTAAAATGCTTTTTAGATTGTAGCGTAGTGACCTCCTCCCTTGATGTAACTATCAGACTGTTTAACAGAGAGAACACTGTGGTTTTACTAAATGTTTTATTAGACCTAGATGGATGTCCCCCCGCTAGCTGGCAAGGCCAGAAATAAAGATGAAGTTAAAAGATCTAATCACAGAAGGGAAGAAAACATTTTTAAAATCATGTCTAATTTTTGTTTGAATAATTAACCTAGCATTTGTGGTTTTTGTTTATTTGTCTGTGTAGTTCTTACAGCTCCATTCTCAGATATTTCTACTCAGTTCAGATGAAAGTACAGTTCGTCTCTTGAAGAATGGTTCTCTCCAAGCTAAGACTGATTTCCAAAGTAATGACCAGCAAATTTTCAAGACGCTTCCTTCAGAATCCTCAGGTTTAAACAATAGCATCTCCTGTCCCCACTGGTTTGATATAAATGATTCTAAAGTCCATCCAATCAGGGAAAAGGATATTGAACAGCAATTTCAGGGTAAAGAAAGTGCCTACATGTTGTTTTATCGGAAATCCCAGTTGCAGAGACCCCCGGAAGGTATGGAAAGAAAAATGTTTCTATTTGTTTTAGTTAATGGCTTTTGAAGAGAAACATGGAATGCTGTTTGAGTTTTTATTCTTTCAAAAGAACTTTTACTCTTGGAACATTTAAAAATATTTTAAAGCTAACAATAAGAGCTATATTATGCCAAATAAAATCTAACAATTTGTTATTTTAGAAAGATAATGTACTTCTCTTTTCTACCCTATAGTAGTGTAAGATCATCATTACATTTTCAAAATTGGATTTCCTTGGATAGCATAAAACCACCTTCTTGTGTTGGCAAACTTGAATGCGATTGCCATGTGCTCAGACTTGGCTCTGTCATTCAACCATATGTTGCCTTTGAATTTTAAGTGGCCCTGGTCTTATTTTATATCTTCTCCTTTATTTTCCTGATCTTTTTTATATCTTCTTCTTTATATTATTTATCCTTTATTTATATCTTTTCATATCTTCTCCTTTATTTTCCTGTTTTTCAGTAACACTTTTTGTTTATTTATTTATTTTTAGAAATGCAGCCTCTCTCTGTCTTCCAGGCTGGAGTGCAGTGGCACGATCATTCACTGCAGCCTCGAATTCCTGAGCTCAAGTGATTCTCTTCCCTTACTATCTTCCCTTACAAGTAGCTAGGCCTACAAGCACATGCTGCCAGGCCTGGCTGATTTTTTTAGACTCAGGGTCACTAAACCCAGGTTGGTCTCAAACTCCTGGGCTCAAGTGATCCTCAGACCTCAACCTCCCAAAGCGCTGGCGTCACCAGTAGAGGGTTGTGATTGCAAGTTGTCCAGGTTCTTGGCATTTTGAACAAAGAATTGGACAAAACGCCCAGGAACGCAAAGAATGAAGCAACAACAGAATGAAAGCAGGGATTTATTAAAAACAAAAGTACACTCCAGTGTGGGAATGGCAAAGCAGCAGCTCAAGGGCTCATATAAACAACCTTCTTGGGTCCAGATACCTCCTAGAAGTTTTCCCTTGGCCACATCATGCTCACCTCATGTAAATGAAGTGGTAGCCTGCAGTCAGTCTGATTGGTTGCAGAAAGCAGCCAACCAGAGGCTGATGTGACGTTACAAAGGTCACTTGCGTGTGTAAACATCTGATTGGTTGCAAAAAGCAACCTGTCAGAGGCTAGGGTGAGGTTAAACTAGGACATGGTCACCAATCAGTCTGCTTGGATATAAGCAACACTCATTCAGTGGCTGGAGTGAAGTTACAAAGTTGCAAACGAAGACTCCACCCACAGTCTGATCTGTTGCAGACAGCCAGTTTACTATATCTGTGCACAGAAAAGGTCAAACGGAGTAGCCTCTGGTCCTTTTGTTACTTAGGCCCTGAAAGTTAGGGTTTTCCTTTCAATTTATTTCTAGGAAGTCTGTGTGAAACAGCCTTAGGTTCCCTGTCTCCAGACCCTGTTCTCTTGCCTCACTGGGATTATAGGCATGAGGCCTAGTAAGATTTTTTGATCACTTCTCAAAGTCTGCTCAAAAGTTAAAAACTCTGATGAGAAAAGCTTTATAGATTGAGGCATATCTATTTTTAGAGATGAGGATATTGTTTTTAGAGAATGAAAATAGCCATCATTTTTATAAAGAATAAGAATAAAGCAGTTACTAATTTGCATGTAAATCAAAGGAAATTAACTTTCTGTATCTGAAACAGTTACATAACTATGCTGTTAATCTAAAAGGCTTTGTATTTTTCTGGGAGGAAAAAAGATATGGGAATGGTTCTGGTACAAATAACTGTGTATCAGAATTCACAGTTATAGAAATATATTGTCAGAAAAAGAATATCTTCAAATGGAGTATTAATATTTTTTACAGAATTGAATTTTAGTGTGTACATAATTGGGATGTGTACTCAATGCCCATTTTCTGGTTAGCTTAGGAATTGAACAAAGATCCAACCAAAATCTCCATGTACTTTTTTGGGAATTAAGGGAAAAAATTTTACGAAATGATTCTAAAATTCACCTGGAGAAATAAAGTAATAAAAATTGAAGAAGAGATGACTGAGGGAGAATTTGTTGTATCAGTAAAAACATATTTGTAAAGTTATAGCAATGAAGACAGGGTAGAGATGATGCAAAAAGATAGATCATTGAAAAAGAGCGGCAAACCCAGGAATTGATCTAAGCATATTTGTATTTTAATCCATGGTAAGGTAGCTCTTTAAATATTTTGGGGAAGGAAGGGAGTATGAATTACTCAATAAATACAACCGGGAAGTTGGTTAGTTGCTAGGGAAATAACTAAGGCATTTTTCTTTATTATACAAATCACTTAAATGAAATTATAGTTCCTTTAATATGTATGTAAAAAAGGAATCATAAAATGTGTAAAATATAAATATTTGATCTTAAGGTAAAGAAAACCTTTCTAAACATAAAAGCAAAGAAAAAAAAAACTAGAGAAAACTGATATTATATAACCCTTAAACAGAATTAAAAGGCAAACGACAACTTAGTGGAAAACAGTAAAATATATGACAAATTAATTTCCCCTCTCTGTAGATTGTGCTTACATATATTTCATTGTGCTCGTTAGTAAATTGGGGAGAGGATATAAATAAGCAGTTTACAAAACAAAGGTTCCTATTTTTCTAAAAATTTTCAATTTAACCTGTAATCAAAAAAAAAAAAGGAATGCCAATGAGATGAACTTTAGTGAGATGCCCCACCAAGTCAGATACTGTTTCTGTGACTCTGGGTCTCAACAGTTTACATTTCCTCCACAGCTGGTAGTATGTAATACGATCAGTTTGTGTATTTAAGAGCCTTGAAACTGTCATTCCCTTTAAACCAGTAATTCTACTTTCACAAGTTTGTCTTGAAGTAATCAGAGCTATATATGACTATTTATGCTCAAAGATGTTTATTGTTCCTACTATTTTAAAATAATGACTAATGGTAAATTATGGAAATCACCTTAATGTATAACAGAAAAAGATTGGTTAGGTTAATTATGCTACTTATAGAATGGACTACTATGCAGTCGTTTAAGACTGGAAAAATACAGTGCATGAAATGAAAACAGATTTGTTGAATATGATCCTAGTTTTTAAAATATCTGTGTGTGTACGCATATGTGTGTGTGCATATGTGTGTGTCTTGGGAGTGAAATTACAAGCAGTATCTATTTTTTTTACACCTAAAAAAATCCCAGAATTTATGCAGTAGTCAGTTATTATATATTTGTATTCAAGATGAAAATCTGAGACCAGGCTTGGTGCCTCACACCTGTAATCTCAGCACTTTGGGAGGCTGAGGTGGGCAGATCACTTGACACCAGGAGTTCAAAACCAGCCTGGGCAACATGGTGAAACCCCATCTCTAGTTAAAATACAAAAATTAGGCAGGCTTGGTGGCACGCACCTGTAATCCCAGCTACTCGGAGGCTGAGACATGAGAATTACTTGAACCTGGGAGGCAGAGGTTGCAGTGAGCCAAGATTGCGCCACTTCACTCCAGCCTGGGTGACAAAGCAAGACTCTGCCTCAAAAAAAAAAAAAAAGATAAAAATCTGGGTGTTCTTTTTAAAAAATATACTTAAAAGAGTTGAAAAAATGGAATTCTTCTAGCTTGTCTTGAAGAACTGTTTATATTTCATTTGTTTTTACTTTTTCATTTTTCAGTTGGGAAAACTGAGATCCTGAGAAAATTTGTATTCACACAGCTAATTAATAGCAGCTTTCTTAGCTCCTAGGACAGTCCTTTCTAATCTTCATGCTACCTCTTCCAGCAACCAGATTTCATTTAGCCAACACAAGTTCATGAAAAATTTTGTTCACAGCTCGAGCTAATCCAAGATATGGGGTTCCATGTCATTTACTGAATGAAATGGATGCAGCTAACATTGAACTGCAAACAAAAAGGTAATTTTAAATTACTTTTAGAGTTTGAATAGTATTTCCAGAGCATAATGATCTGATTTAGGGCTCAGGCATTAAATAATGAAAATTAATTTTTTTAAAAAAATGTTCAACTAATTAATGCCAGCGTCTGCTTTGCTGCTGAATTTTTATAGTGAGGGTAGCTTTTACTTTAAAATGATTCTTATCTGTGAGAGTGAATTAAATGATGACATAAAATGGCCATTGCTAAGTAGTGATTAAAGCCTAAGAAGAGTAGAGAAATCAGTGAGCACATGGTTGGGCTAAATGAATTGTATCCTAACCTGGCCAGATTATTTCCTTGGGTCCAAAGAGAGCCTGCCATTAAAATCACCCCTCATAGGTAAGTAGTTGTAGCAAACTGGCATGTAGTGAGAGAGGACCAGAGGTGGGCAGATTTTCAGAAGGAGAGAAATATGGATTCTATAACCTATTAAATCCAGTGCTAATCTTGGGGGAAAGCCTATAATGGATTCTTACTTAAAGAGATGGTTTGTGAGAACTTCATGATCTCAGCATTCTCTTTTGGGGCCTCACCTTTGATTGAAGAACTGGTTCTTTATTTGTGCTCTGATAGGGTTAGTAAGATATTGGGTTAGGAAAATGGGTATTCCTGTGATCTCCTTGTGGACCCAAATGCCTGATTATATGGCAGGATGTATTTGACATTTTTAACATTGGCTCGGAGCTGGGGGAAAAAGTACAGTGAATGGCACAAGATCAAAGAAACAACAAAAACAAAGATACTAAAAAGATTATAACTTGACAGTGAAATATCTTAAATCCAAAAAATAAGCTGCATGGCATAAGTGGTCTGGACTAGCAGTTGTTATTTAAAGAAAAGAAAAAAAGCAGAGCCTAAGGGGTTGTCATCAGCCCACACTGAGGTCTTTCATGTGGTCGTGCTCTCTGGCCACGTTAATCAAAGTACTGTATCCTGAAGAACCTGAGTTGTGTGATGAGCCTCGTTCCAGCTCCACATTAATCAGACTCTACCTGTGTTTCGCGCTGGCTTTGAGTCAGCTGAGTGGATTCAGAGAAGAGCAGCCAACACCAGGCTGCTGCCAAGGACTTTTAGCCTGGATAACATGCATTCTGGAGGATCATGCTACTGGCTTCAAATATTTCATGGGCTTGGGTGCCGTGACTCAGGCCTGTAATCCCAGCATTTTGGGAGGCTGAAGTGGGTGGATCACCTGAGGTCTGGAGTTCAAGACCAGCCTGGTCAACACAATGAAACCCCATCTCTATTAAAAATACAAAAATTAGCTGGGCATGGTGGTGATTGCCTGTAGTCCCAGCTACTCAGGAGGCTGAGGCAGGAGAATTTCGTGA
Organism: Cebus imitator; assembly: GCF_001604975.1. Lineage (NCBI taxonomy): Eukaryota > Metazoa > Chordata > Mammalia > Primates > Cebidae > Cebus > Cebus imitator. The sequence goes on along the minus strand of NW_016107421.1, from coordinate 686,513 downwards.
ACTTGGGAAGCGGAGGTAGCAGTGAGCTAAAATCATACCTCTGCACTCCAGCCTGGAAGACAGAGTGAGACTGTCTCAAAAAAAAAAAAGTTTCATGGGAGAATCTGCAAAATCTAGTGAAAATAAGGATGATAGATGACAGAAGTAAATCGGCTACTTAAAATTATGCGAGCAGGTCTCTAGCATTTTGTTAATAACTATAATATAATCTCAGAAGATTTCAAGTATCAGCCTTTGTTCAGAGAAATGGAGTTAACATTGCAGCCTGCATTAAAAACAGTTTGCTCTTGGAATTCATGGTGACAGCTGAACTTTTGCTATTGACTGAAAAACTAAAGTGACTAATTGTGGCATATAGAAGAAAAATTGTTACTTAGGTGGGATGGAGAACTTATTTGTATTGTAAGTCAGATATCTTTGGTTTGAGATAAAACACAGTGTCTGTTATAAAAACACAGTATTTGTGTATTTTTGTGCCTCTTTTTAAAGGGCAGAATGTGATTCTGCAAACAATACTTTTGAATTGCATCTTCACCTGGGCCCTCAGTACCATTTCTTCAATGGGGCTCTGCACCCAGTAGTCTCTCAAACAGAAAGCGTGTGGGATTTGACCTTTGATAAAAGAAAAACTTTAGGAGATCTCCGGCAGTCCATATTTCAGGTAATGTAGCCTTACTTCCTCTTAATTGAGACATCCAGGACCATCTCCAGCTAGAGTCTCCATTTCATTTTGTTTAGGATACAATTTTATTTTTCAAAGCTGCTTAGGAAGATCTGACATCTGCCACTTCATAGAGGGATGACCCGAATCTTGTCTCCTCCTCCTAAGTCTTTTAGAGAGGCTTTTCTGCACAGCTCCTACCAGCAGCTTTTCAAGTGGACAGTCAGGCCTGGTGGATTTTATTTGGAGGGAAGAAGGAGTATAAAGTTGTCTCTTTTTTAGAAAATAAATGAAAGCAAATTGTCTTTCAAAGAGAGTGAGAAAAAGATGAGCATGTTCTTTACAACTGAGAATTACTGAACAAGTAAAAGCAACTAACTTTGTACCCTATAGTATAGAACATTATTTATTAATAACACTCTTAAGTGAAGGAAAGTATCTACTAATCCATAGTAAAAAACAGTGAGGCTGGGCATGGTGACTCACACCTGTAATCCCAGCACTTTGGGAGGCCAGGGTGGGCAGATCACAAGGTCAAGAGATTGAGACCATCCTGGCCAACATGGTGAAACCCCGTCTCTAATAAAAATACGAAAATTAGCAGGGCATGGTGGCATACCTGTAGTCCCAGCTACTTAGGAGGCTGGGGCAGGAAAATTGCTTGAACCCAGGAGGCGGAGGTTGCAGTGAGCTGAGATCGCGCCACTGCACTCCAGCCTGGCAACAGAGCGAGCTCTGTCTCAAAAAAAAAAAAAAAAAAAAGTTTTGTAGTTTCCAAATATTTTTTCTAGGTATGTTTTAATGATGATAATAGCAACATCAGTGTTCTTTATTTTACTTACACTGCTTTCATATAAATTATGTGATTTGGTTCTTTAACCTCATTAGCCCCATTTTGAAGAATGGCAGTGTGATTTAAAGAGACTCAATATCTGGCCTATGGTCCTAAATCTAGTTAGTGGAGCTGGGACTCCGTCCCTGGTCTTTCTCGTCTTCATGTAGGGTTTTTTCCTCTTCATCACTATCGCTCCATACTACTTTCCGATCAAAGGAGATAGAAAATGTTAGCTTTTTGTGTTTTTTCCCCAGAAACTAGTTAAATGAATTTTCTGAAAAATCCTATTACTCACAAAACTATTAGCTTTCTTTTGATTTTCTTTTGCTAAGAAAAGCAAAGCATTTTGCTTTTAACCTTAGTTTATTTGAGGTTATCAGTGCCAGGATTTCTAAAATTGTCTAATATTTTTGAACTTTTTCATTCGAAGTTTATTTCTAAGCCAATTCTGGCACTGTTGATACAGGTGGGTGTGGGAATCTGAACCTGTCTAGAGGGATATTTTAAATGGAAAGATCTTACTCACTTTGTAAGTGTGAGGTATACTCCAGTCTGTGATTTTTGGTATTGTAAGTGTATATCTCTACTAACTATTCTCTTAGTAGGACGCTACTGACAAGAGGCTAGGAAGCTCAGTTCACAGCAAACTAATTGCTTGCAAATAAGAAAGTTCTTATTAAGAAAATACTTTATGGCATTGTAGAGAAAGACTAGATGAAAATGACTTTTGTGGTGATATTATTTTGGTGACGTTGCCACAGTGCTCAGACTCTTGGATCTAGAAAGACCTGGTAATCTGTGAAGCAAACTGGTAATGCCACTTTATAAATTGGCAATGGGAGACATTCCTTTCAAGCAGCTAGAGTATGAGTGCTTGCTAGAGTCAGTGCTGCATTTCCCTGAACAGTACTAATTCAGCAAATTAGTTTTGCTCTTTTGCGTAAAAATTCCTAGGCTGGCATGCTCATCAACTTGCTTTCTGAGAAAAGTGGTCTTTGTGTATATTAAGCAGAATTGTGTAGATGGTTGTTGTGCCCTTTGTGTATGCCAGAATTCTTCACTCGGTAAAGGAGGAGATTAGCCATCTTTGGATTTGACTAATTTAACAAGTGTTGCCTTATTTCCGAGTTCTCATTGTTGGTTGGGGGTGAGAGTATTCGTTTGCTTGCTCCCTGTGTCATCTACACGTCAGTTGGCACAGTAACCTGGAAAGGTGGTAAGCATATGTGACTTTTCAACGTTCTCTTTTCTTTCATTATATTCTTCAGCTGTTAGAATTTTGGGAAGGTGACATGGTTCTTAGTGTTGCAAAGCTTGTACCAGCAGGACTTCACATTTACCAGACACTTGACGGTAAGATAAATATGAAAACAGCAACTCACTCTATATTTATATTTTTGTTGGGCTCATCTCTGATCTTCTATTCTTTGTTAGTCATTCCCCACCTACTGCTTTCTTAACTAAGTAGATTATCTTCACACTGTAAGTTTTCCAAAAGAAATAATTTATCAAAGTTTTAATGTATCCAGTTTATGGATACATTAAAAACATTAAATATTCATGATAATTTTGGATGTGTGAAATTCTTCTAATACGGAAACATTTTATTTTTTCTGAAATAAAGGCTACCTCTACCAAAAATTTCTTGAAAAACTTTAGAATTATTTATATTAACACATATTGTTGAACAAAATGGTTTCAAACCACCTGAATCATATTTATGTGGCTTGATTTTCTCTCAACTCTCAGCTTCAGATTTTGTAGCAAAACAAGAAATACTTTGAGAGTTGGAAAGCATTTACTTCCTTCAAATAGCAGCAAAACAATGAGAATTAACAGCAGCAGCAGTTAACATCTAATTTGGGCCAAAATTTGTAATAGGTGTTTTATGTTAATTATCTCACTTGATTTTCACAAAATTATTTTATCCCCATTTCATAAATGAGGAAACTGAAGTTGAGAGACATGAAGCACACAAAGACATACAGCATGTGCTATGTACATATTGGTGAAGCTGGAACCATTCCATGCCTCAGCTTAGCTCCCGTTCCCAGTGTCACATGCCTCAAGTACACTTGGCCTTTGTATTAACTCTTTTGTCCTGCCATCACGTTCACAAAGCGTTTGTAATAACATTTTAAAGAAAAATTACAAAATGAAATAATGTCAGTAGAATAAAGATAATTACTACTTTTTAAATTTTCCTTAGTAAAAATACTTTTCAAACAAATATTTGTCTCAGCTTTTTCTTTAGCTCAGTCTTTTTGATGGTCATGATGAATGGTCTCACTGGTGATTTCTTTCTAGGGGATGAACTGACACTGTGTGAAACTGAAATTGCTGATGGGGAAGACATCTTTGTGTGGAATGGGATAGAGGTAAAAAAAATTACTGAAGAAATATTCATGATAATTTTGGATGTTTTAAGGTGGTTCACTCCTGTAATCCTAGCACTTTGGGAGGCCGAGGCAGGCAGATCATGAGGTCAGGAGATCGAGACTGTTCTGGCTAACATGGTGAAACCCCATCGCTACTACAAATACAAAAAATTAACCAGGCATGGTGGCATGTGTCTATAATGCCAGCTACTCGGGAGGATGAGGCAGGAGAATCGCTTGAACCTGGGAAGCGGAGGTTGCAGTGAACCAAGATCGTGCCATTGCACTCCAGCCTGGGTGACAGAACGAGACTCTGTCTCAAAAAAAAACAAAAACAAAAAAAGTTATGATGGCTGGGCACTGTGGCCTGTAATACCAGCAGTTTAGGAGGTGGGCAGATTACCTGAGGCCAGGAGTTCGAGACCAGCCTGGCCAACATGGTGAAACCCTGTCTCTACTCAAAATACAAAAATTAGCTGGACGTGGTGGCGTATGCCTGTAGTCTCAGTGACTTGGGAGGCCAAGGCAAGAGAATCACTTGAACTCGGGAGGTATAGGTTGCAATGAGCCAAGATTACACCACTGCACTCCAGCCTGCATGACAGGCAAGACTGCATCTCAAAAAAAAAAAAAAAGAAAGCGAATATGCAAGAGGATAAGTCAATAAAGTTTATTCTTTGAAAGATCTATAACTTGATGTCAGTAGTCAAAAAAAAAAATAAAAAAAAAAAAAAAAGAAAAGTCACTAATGAAATTTTATTCAGCTCGTGTCAGGGCAATTAGATATTAGGAAACTACTGAAATGCTTGATAAATGTTAGGGACGATCAATGCTAGTTGTATATCAAGGACATGTTTCTTGAGTACCTTTTTTATTTGTGTCAGATGCAAGGTCGAAGGCCGGTCAATTTGTGTCCTTTTAGGCCCTCATCGTGTGAAGAACTGCACCATACGTGCTAGAGTGGGGGTCTGTGTATGCCTGTGGGAATTTAGAAGAGTGAGGAGCTGTACTGAGTTGGGGAGTGGGGGTGGTTTGCAGATAGAAAGTGAATTTTCTATCCCCAGAAGGCAGCCAGGAGCACTTCAGCTACTCTGTGAACTGACCTTGGCCAATCTGGCTTCATCACCACCCCGATAACTCATAAATCTCTATCTCTGGTCTATAATAGATCTCTCTCCTAAAAAAATAAAAGGTGGATAAGAAAGTTTCCAAAGAAAAATCTGAAGTTGTTCCTCTGATGCTTAACAGACATTTGTGAAAATTTTATTTTTCTTGGAAAAAATGAGGGTAGTTCTCTAAGAGTAATCTTTTAACATTTACAATGGTGGCAAATATCACCTATACTAATGGTTGTCTTGATATGATTGCAGGTTGGTGGAGTCCACATTCAAACTGGTATTGACTGCGAACCTCTGCTTTTAAATGTTCTTCATCTAGACACAAGCAGTGAAGGAGAAAAGTGTCGGCAGGTGATAGAATCTCCATATGTCTTTCCATCTAATGCAGAAGTGGGCACTGTCCTCACAGCCTTAGCAATCCCAGCAGGTGTCATCTTCATCAACAGTGCTGGATGTCCAGGTAGGGAGAGTTGGACGGCCATCCCCCAGGAAGACATGAGGAAGACGTTCAGGGAGCAAGGGCTCAGAAATGGAAGCTCAGTTTTAATTCGGGATTCTCATGATGATAACAGGTAACTCACTAACAAGAGAAAAAGGATTTCCAAAAGTTGTTTTAATTGTAATACCATCCAGCAGAACTCTAAAGCTTGATTTTAGTGACAAGAGTTGAATGTTTCTTTATTCCTAGACATTATGTTCTAAATGTTGTATATGGGAATGTTTTAGGTTATGTGACTTAGAGAAAAAGATGATTTTTTATAAAGGGACTTTTTGGTAAATGTGGTGACAAAATAATATAAATATCCCTTATTTTTTATACTATATAGGGTATCAGTTAGTTGGCTGTAATACAAAATGTTATCGAGTGAATTCCGATTAGCGGCAGTTACAAAACCAAAGGCACATTCTCACAGAGAAAACTCCAGAAAATTTTCCTGAAGAAAGTATTAACATTATGGGTAAATTGTTTCTCGATATTTTGTTTCAGGAGACCCATAAGACAACTCACTGTTTCCTTATAATCCCTTCTGTACTCTTGAGAGCCCAGTTGCCTCGAATAGAGCAAATTACCCCCATGAATCCTGTGGTCACATTTGAAACCACATCTCTCTTTTTGTCATCTCTGTCTGTGGCAGTACATTGCTGTATAGTCATTGTGTCATACACTGTAACTGCAATATTTCCGTATATCGAGGACTTCAAGTTCCCCGTTTTCTCAGTGCTACAAATTTACTTCGATTGCAGGACCTCTGTATCATTATTTACAGTGGCTGTGATGCAGAGAAGCAGAACACTTGTAGGCTATTTCTTTTTTTCTTTTTTTTTTTTTTAATTTAGGTTCTGGGGTACATGTACAGATCATGCAGGGTTGTTGCACAAGTACACACATGGCAAGGTGGTTTGCTGCCTCCATCCCCCCGTCACCTATATCTGACATTTCTCCCCATGTATCCCTCCCCACCCCACACTGTCCCTCCCCTAGCACCCCCACAACAGACCCCAGTGTGTGATGCTCCCCTCCCTGTGTCCATGTGTTCTTATTGCTCAATACCTGCCTGTGAGTGAGAGTATGTGGTGTTTGATTCTCTGTTCTTGTGTCAGTTTGCTGAGAATGATGGTTTCCAGATTCATGCATGTCCCTACAAAGGACACGAACTCATCATTTTTTATTTCATATTATACTTACCACTATAACTCTTTTGGACAGGGGTTTCTCAGATATTCCCCACCTTGTTTAAAAGAACCTCTGTATTTCCTTTATAAAAGGCAGTATATATTTATTAGGACTGGAGAATTACGAAAGTGAAGACTGAAGAGACCCAAAACAGTATCCTACTCACCATGAAGTGTCAACCACTGTTAGCATTCGGGTGCCTTTCTTTTTAAACCTAATAATGATTATTTTGTAGATAAGAAGTTGTATCCTTCTCTCCATCCCCCCACCCCAACAACCCTGAGATTTGTAGACTCTTTATAAACCACCTTGGATGGCTACATAGTAATCTGCGTGGCATTATAGTTTGCGTAACTGTGCTTCTGAGCAAGTCAGTAGGATGTAGTGGAACCCTGGGCAAGATATTTTATCTTTCTCTGCTCAGTTTTCCCATCCATAAAATGGGAATAATAACTAGTGCCAACTTCATAGAGAGGATTGAAAGAGTTAAGTGCTTATGAAGTACACACAGGTAAGTGCTAAATGTTTTAGTGAATATGTGATGATCATTGTCATGATTATCATACAATGTTTCACTATTGTAAGGTAGTCATCAGGGAACAGCTCGTACTTCAAACTTTGTTTTATTTGGGATTGCTAGCCTAAGGTAGGATCTCAGAATGAAATAACTGCGATAAAGAGTAGAATTATGTTTCAGGGCTCTGATGTACATTCCCAAAGAGGACTTATGCAAGCCCATTAGTGCTTCTGTGTGAATTAGAAAGAAGGCACCCCTTCAAGACCCTTTACTACTCTCTGTAGGAGATGTTAGAACAAGATACTCTACTGCCAACCGCTATTATAAAACAAAACTCTATACAAAAATGCAAATATACAATGTGTATGCTATGTGTGACACTCATTAGATGTGGCACTTTTGTGCGGTTTCATTCTACGGGCTGCACATGGCTGCCCTGTTGTTAAACTAAATCTAGATCCAGTGGGGTGGGCTTCTGGTATAGGTGCTCTTTTAAAGCCCCCCTAGTGATTGCACGGTGCAGGCAGAAGTCAGCAACTGATTGTTCATTTACAGAAGTTCTCTGTGAAAAATGTGGCAACAAATTATGTGCATAAATCAAAGACTATTTGGAGTCAAGAAGATAGACTCCATAGACTACTGCCTAACAGCACCCTGCAAGGATAGCCCACTTTCATAGAGATGACTCAATAGAACTTGGTCACCTTTCATTAGTCACATTAAGGCACACATGCAGAGTTTTAGAAGTGATGCTTAAGAAAAGATATTAATTTCTGATCTTTTCTTTTTACCTACAGCTTGTTGACCAAGGAAGAGAAATGGGTCACTAGTATGAATGAGACTGACTGGCTCCATGTTAAAAATTTATGCCAGTTAGAATCTGAAGAGAAGCAGGTTAAAATATCAGCAACTGTTAATACAGTGAGTAGAATATAATTAAAGGTTAGCGGATGGATTTTCATTAACAGAATTTTATTTAAAAAACAATACCTTAATCTTTTAGAACAGTTGTCTCAATAGACTTCAAATCTTAGGAAGTCAGCTTTTTAACATTTGATTATTGCTTGTTTACCTATGTTAGCCCTTAGCATATTTCAAGAAAATACATGCCTTTTAAAATTTCCTCCAAAGCCTAGAATTAGAATGTGGGAGTTACTTATTTAGTTAGTTCATGGAATCCTCTGGCTCCCACAAAATGAAACTCTCTGGCTTTCTTGAAAATACTATTTTCAAGGGTCTTTTCTGTATTTTTTTTAAACTATGTATACGTATGTTTTGGTTTTGTGTTACGGACTTTTGTTTTTTTAACTTATCTTAAATTGTTTCACATTATACTCTGTTTTTCTATAAAGCCAGCTGTTCTTAAAAGGAACTCTTTCAGTTCTCCATTTGAAGACTAGTTTCCTTAAACATCATCTCAGGAAATGTCTTTTTATATTTATGTAGTCTCAATTCATTATGGATTTTTTATAACAATTTGAAACTTACTAGAATGTTTTCTTTTATATAAATATTATAATTTCTTAAGTTGTGTTAATATTTACACTATAAGATGAATATACTAAAGTTGAGAAGATCTAGTACCTTGATCCTAAGTGAGAGACTTTGCTGAAGTTCTTTATGACTTCAGTCTGTTTCTTGTTTTCACAGTGTGGGGTATTGGTGGGAGGATAGAGTATATTATGCCTGACATCGGTTTTACTCCTAAATTTCCAAGATTTTATAACCTAGAGGAAATTAGCTTAAACTAAAAAAGGGAATCTAAAGTAATTTAAACAAATTTTAAATAGTGCTCTTGGGCTCATATTAGACATTTTTATGCTTATTAGCCCCACATTCATCATTCCTAACATAGAGAAGTGTGATTGCCTGCAGTTTATTTTGTTTGCTTTCATGAGAAAAGTTAGTGGTTGCCAGCTCATCGCCTTTCAGCTAGAATTGTTTCTTTAGTTTTCTGTAGGTGTCCTTTCTGTTCCAATTAACATCAATTGTTAAAAACTTAACTATGAAGATCTAAGTTTTTGCTTTTGATCTTATGAAAGAATTTCAGGGATGGAAAAATATTTCAAGTGGGGAAAACTACTTAATGTCAGGTAATTAATATCTCAAATAATTTGTTTATGCACACAGTGAGAATCTTCATTTTCACCTCCTTACATTTTTTACAATCTATACATAGTCATTAGTTTATTTCTCTATTTTAGGCGGTGTTTGATATTCGAATTAAAGCCATAAAGGAATTAAAATTAATGAAGGAACTAGGTAATCATTTACATTTGCTTTTTGGTTCTTAGTTTAATTTAATTTTGGTTTTGAATTGAAAAAAATATGGGAGAATACAAAAAATAATTTAGGGAAAACTCATGTACCTACCACACTAAATGGACAAATGTTAACTTTTTGTCATGTGTTTTTATTTGAAACATTATAAATGAAGTTAAAGTTCTCTGTGTTCTCCTCAGACTTGTTCTTTCTCTCCTTCCTGAGATACAATGAGTATATCTGATTTGGATGGGTATCTAGTCCATGTATTCATATTGAACTATATATGTTATCATTACATATATGTGTATATGTACATATGATATTTTCATATTTATATAAATTATGTACTGAATGTACATTCTACAAACTCACTGTTCACTTAGCATTAGGTTTTAACAACTTTATTAAGATATAATCTACATACCATAAAATTCACTCAATTTAAGTGTATAATTCAGTAATTATCAGTAAATGTAGAGAGTTCTATAACCATCACTACAATCCAGTTTTGGAATACTTCCGTTACCCCAAAAAGATCCCTGTACCTATTTGTATTCCAAACTCCTGGCAACTGCTAATGTACTTTCTGTCCCTACAGACTTGATTTTCTTAATATTTCATATAATTAGAATCATAAAACGTGTTTTGTGTCTGCCTTCTTTCATGTAGCATGTCATTTTTGAGGTTCATCCATGATTTAGCATGTTCCTTTGTATTGCTGACTGGTTTTTATCCATTTTTATCTATTACATGGATAGTATCACATATTGTTTATCCTGGACAAACATGAGTTGATAGACATTTGGATTGTTTCTACTTTTGTACTGTTATGAATAATGCCACTATACACTTTTACACATAAGTCTTTGTATGGAGATATGTTTTCAGTTCTCTTGCATAGATATACTGTGTTGGAATTGCTGGGTCATATGCAAATTTAGGTTTAACCATATACATTTAAACTGGATGTATTTTATTAGAAAAAAATTATAACTGCAATTAAAGTCCATTAAAAATCATTGGTTTATTAAAATGCATAGTTCACTGTCATCCCCTATAATTTGTCTCCCTTGTTCCACTCTTGCCCCTCTCCAAACCATTTGATCATCTTCAATACATGTGAATGAGTTCCTGTCACTCCTGCGCTCAAAGCCATTTAGTGCTTTCTATTGCACATAGGTTAATTCCTTAACCTAGCCTACAAGAACCTGCATAATTTGACCCCTGCTTAACTGTAACCTCATTGTGATCTGCTTTATTCACAACTCAGTTCGCATGCTGACTTCTCTGCGTTTCTCAGTGCACGAGCTTTCTTCAGCTCCCGAGACTTCTTAGTTCTCAGTCTGTCTTTCAGCTCCCTTTGCGTTTAACCCTAGCTGTTTATTTGGTCTCATCTGAAATGTTCCTTCTCCTTTAATGCCTGGCTACACAATCCCAGTTAATCTTGCTGATGTACTCTTCTGACACCCTGTACTTTTCCTTCATCACATTTTTCACTGTAGCTGCCCTTTTATTTGTGTCATTAACATCCACCTCCCCCATTAGATAAGGTTCTGCGAGGACTGAGTTTACACTGGTTTGCTTACCACTGTATTTCCAGTTTCTAGTACAGTGCTTGGCACATAGACAATACACAGTAAGTACCTGTTCAGTGAAAGTGAACAGATTTTAAAAGCACTTTTTAAGTTGGGAACTCTTTAAATAATTTGTTTATTTAAATAAATTTAAATAAATTTAAATAAAACTCTTTAAATAAATTGTTTCAGTTGACAAGAGATTCATGTGAGAATTTTATGTTTGTATGCTAGCTTCATATTACTGCAATGTAAGATATTGAACTCAGGAATCTCAGAAAGAGATTCTGCTGTGGTCTAATAAAGTTAGAACTTCTAAGGCTCACACGCATCATTGTTGTCCTTTCAGAACACTCAACCTTCCTCCACCCCTCCAATTTATGTCCTACTTTTTAAGAATTCTGTTTGAACTGAAAACTTGGTGTGCTTCTTCCAAACACCAGGGGATCTTGAGGAAATATTCTTCCAAAGCAAGAATCTATATTCTCAAACATAGTGCATGCTGGCCCATTTAATAAGCATAAAATCACCTGACATCTTTTAAGTATAGGCAGTCTTGTTGTACCATTCTGATAAGGACAAATTCCATTACTACCATTTAGTTATATAACATCAGTCCCCTAGCAACATGGTTCAAATTTCAGCAACCATGGTATATGGTGTATTAACTGTAACTGACTTAAGTACACACTTGACTACCAGCTCTTCAAGGCAAAAATCATCACATAAATAACACATGTACACCAAAAGCAGTAAGCAGTCACTTAACTTCTTTCAATTCTGCTGGTGGTTTATCACTGCATGTACACTTCACTACACCGATAGCAAATCATGTAGTTGTGTTGCCACCTTTTCTCCCAGTGACAAACCCACCATGACATTTTACAAGAATATATAATTAAAAGAGGGAATTGACCAACAGAGAAGAAAGTAGACAAAGAAAAAAAAGGTATATGGAAATAGAAAAGCAGCAGCTACCTGTGGGAGTGTCGACCCTGCTGTCACTCAAGAGCCTAGATAGGCAGCTGAGGAACTTGATGAGGATGAACTTACCAAAGTAAGTGAGGATAGTGGTTGTGAAAAAAGAAGGAAGACATCTCAGCAGACATGACACTGGCAAAAAATTCATGTTAGAAGAGTTCTCAAAGACATGAGATTAAAAGCACAAAATATGTAAAATATTGGCAGCTGATCCAAACTTAGGAGTTTGGCAGTTTGCCACAGGGTAGGAAAGATGTCGCTCCATATCACAAGTTATATAATTAGAAGAAACCAAGCTCTGCTTAAACTACTGTTCATATGTAATTCACAGAGACAGAAAACATTTTAATTCTCAAAGATTCTAGTATTTTAAATTATAGTATAAATATTGGTTTTACTGTTTCTTCATTTCCCAATACATGTATAGTATTAATAACGAAGAGAGTTTTAAATGTTTCAACAAAAATTTTTAAGTGTCATGGAACAATTATAATTTTTCCATTGATTATTAAGATTGCTTTGCACAGTTTCACCTTGTACTTTTAGTCTTGCACTACTGTGCAAAAAAAAAAAAAAGACTGCCTGTACTTATTTGGGGGGGTTTTCTTTGGTTGTTGGGGGGTTTTAGGTTTGTTTTTGTTTTTAGCATTCTGTAGTTTTCTGCTAATTAACACAGTAGAGCATCTCTCTCTTGTTTTCTGTATTTGATGCCCTAACCAGCTTCCTTTTATTTATAGCTGACAACAGCTGTTTGAGACCTATTGATAGAAATGGGAAGCTTCTTTGTCCAGGTAAATCTTTTTGATAACTTTCAAAAGGTGGCTTGTACTCATCTGTCTTTCTTGATACTTTTAATAGTGGCCTCCAATACCTAATATTTACAAATTGCCTTTTAGAAACTGATTTATGGGACATATTTTCATCCAGGTGTCTTACCCTTATATTACAGAAAACCTTAACCAGAAGAAACATTTCTGTTTTCTGAATGAAACACTGGTCTTTCTGATTATCTGATTCTCATTTTAGTCATGGGTTTGATCTAGTTATATTTTTTCCAGCTTTATTTTCAAAGTTTTTCTGTTTGTTTTGCTAATTTTATTGTGATAACAATTATGAAATAAAATATTCAGTTCTCATCTCTGTATCACCTCTTAGCATTAGATTTAATTTAGTCATGAATGAGCCTAACTAATGATGGTAATAACAATCTCAACTTTAAACTTTGAAGAAGCTAGTTCTTCATTTATGGATTGATTTGGAATATCTGCTGTTTAATCCATATAAACGACAGCTCTTTGAACAAGTCATTTTTATTAAGTAGGAAAGTAGGTATTCATAGCTTCCTTTTAGCATTGTTGTGGAGAAAACAAGAACAAAATTTCTTAGAGTATGGAAATTGAAAATCAAACATAATCATAGTGCATGTAATACTTTTGCATGAAGTGCAACTCATTTTTCTTCTTTCTTGATATTCTTGATTTTCAAAGAAATACTGATTTCAGTATATTATTTTTCTTTTTTTTTTTTTTTTTTTTTTTTTTATTTTTTTTTTTTTTTTTTTTTTTTTTTTTGATACAGAGTTTCGCTCTTGTTGCCCAGGCTGGAGTGCAATAGCACGATTTTGGCTCACTGCAACCTCCACCTCCTGGGTTCAAGCAATTCTACTGCCTCAGCCTTGCAAGTAGCTGAGATTACTGGCACGTGCCACTACACCCAGCTAATTTTTTATTTTTAGTAGAGATGGGGTTTCTCCATGTTGATCAGGCTGGTCTTGAACTCCTGACCTCAGGTGATCCACCCGCCTCAGCCTCCCAAAGTGCTGGGATTACAGGTGTGAGCCACTTCGCCCAGCCAGTATATTATTTTTCTTAAGAGAGCTAGAAATTAGTAACATTCATCATGTTATCAAATTTTTTTTTTAAGTACCGGACAGCTATACTTTGAAGGAAGCAGAATTGAAGATGGGAAGTTCATTGGGACTGTGTCTTGGAAAAGCACCAAGTTCCTCTCAGGTAAAATAAGATCACCTGTCAAAACAAAATCAACCCTTCCATAACCAGAATTATAACTCATACCTTAACTATCCCAGTAATACTGTTTTTCTCTAAAAGTTTTTTTCTTAAATGATAACATTTTATTTCAGGAATACATCCTTATAGTTCTAGATGTTTAAATATACAAAATTATGCCAAAGCATATTTATGTTTCTTTTTCTATGAAGATTTTGTGTTTAAAAGGAATCTTTAATGTTGAGTGGCCACAGTTTCAACCACTCTATTTCCTAAGTTCTAAGATACACCTTCTTTTCCCCACGTTTTAACATCTGTGAGATTAGGTTGCATCTTATAGTCAGGGGTGTTCTGCAGTTATAGCTCGCACTGGTACAGAAAATAGTAAGTCTTAACAGTCAGTAGCATTTTAGGTTTAATGAAACACAGTTTATTAATTTTGGACTTCATTATTCTCTGCACTTATATAGTCTCAGAGCAGCCTCCCTTTTGCCTTGTATCAGTGTCCATTTTCTATGTAAAACACCATCAGGTTTGACCTTTACCAGAAGCTATACCTCGCTAATCAGCTTATTACAGAAATCATAAGGATATTCTTACTGTGAATACCCTGTAGCAGGGTAATCTGGACTCAGATCAGGCTGCCCGTGGTTCCCAAATTCACTTCATTAGTTTCCTGACTACTTCCCCCTTAATTTGCTTTTCCCTGAACCTCTAGCAAATAGTGTATGACAAGCTGATAGGAAGGAAAACATGACAAGTGAGGTTGAGTTAGAAAGAAAAAGCAGGGCTATAAGGAACTGAAATGACAAGAGATCAGATTTGTGTTTTTCTTTTGCAGTCTTGAGAATTCTAATAATTTGAATCCCTAGGCAGAAAATAAAATCATAACCAAGTGACTAAGACAAAAAACTCATTAATGCTAGCTGTGTGGTAATTACAAATTCCTTTTCAGAGTGATTGAGACAGAGATGGAGATCATAGAAGAAATAGTGTATGTTGGCCGGGTGTGGTGGCTCACGCCTGTAATCCTAGCACTGTGGGAGGCTGAGGCGGGTAGATCACCTGAGGTCAGGAGTTCAAGAACAGTCTGGCCAACATGGTAAAACCCTTTCTCCACTAAAAATACAAAAAATTAGCCAGGCATGGTGGCACATGCCTATAATCCCAGCTACTTAGGAGGCCGAGGCAGGAGAATTGCTTGAACTCAGGTGGCAGAGATTGCAATGAGCTGAGATCGCGCCACTGCCTTCCAGCCTGGGCAACAAGAGTGAAACTCCATAAAAAAAAAAAAAAAAAAGAAAAAGAAGTAGTGGATGTGAGAAACATTTATTGGGAGTAAAAAACATTGATGATGAAGCAATTTTTACTTCTGGGTAGGCAAAATTATTGCTTAAATTGTGACACTAATTTACTAATCATAGTCGTAATTTCATATAATTTGAGATTTTTTTGTTAAAGTTTCATGGGCCCTTGGTTTTACATTTTTGAAAGTAAATAATACATTTATTGGATTTTTAAATTCAGATTAAATTGCATTTACACTTCTGTCTTGATCTTAGTTGTTCCTGTTTTTTGCAATGGGGAGTGATGTTCAACCTGGGACAGAAATGGAAATTATAGTAGAAGAAACAGTATCTGTGAAAGATGTAAGTAATTTTACCTTTTGTTTTCAGAGGCTGTGTGTTTGCTGTGAGGAGCAGTAGTATCCTCTGTTAAGATTTGGAGGCCCTAAGCTAGAATTAATGTGATATACTTCCGAGAATTATATGTACTCACTAGAGGAATCATTTTGGGAGCTTGACAATGGGAATTATTTTATTTTATTTTATTTTATTTTATTTTATTGAAACAGAGTCTCAACTCTGCCATACAGGCTGGAGTGCAGTGGCGTGATCTTGGCTCACTGCAACCTCTGCCTCCTGGGTTCAAGCGATTCTCCTACCTCAGCCTCTTGAGTAGCTGGGATTACAGGTACCTGCTGCCATGCCTGGCTAATTTTTATATTTTTATTAGAGATGGGGTTTCACCATGTTGGCCAGGTTGGTCTCAAACTCCTGACCTCAGATGATCCACCTGCCTTGGCTTCCCAAAGTGCTGGGATTACAGGCGTGAGCCACTGTGCCTAGCCTCAACTTGAAATTTTGAATAACATTACTATGTTTTTCTTTCTGACTATCAATAATGTTTTTTTATTATATAAGTTTTGAATATGTGGAAACTGATTAAATGAAAACCTTTCATCCCTTATCCTACCAGTATTAACATTTTGGCTTTTTTTCCTGATATTTATATACACACACAGTGGTATGAATGTTTGTATATATGTGTGTATATGATTAAATAAATAAATAATTATACTGCTGTTATCGAGAACTGAGACTTTTAATATTGTAAAACAGACAAAATCAGTGTGATTTAAAAAAAAAAAAAAAAAAAAAAAAAAAAAAAAAAAATTAAAAAAAAAAAAAAAAAAAAAAAAAAAAAAAAAAGAAATGAAGGAAGGCCGGATGCGGTGGCTCACACCTGTAATCCCAGCACTTTGGGAGGCCAAGGCTGGCGGATCACGAGGTCAAGAGCTAGAGACCATCCTGGTCAACATGGTGAAACCCCATCTCTAATAAAAATACAAAAATTAGCTGGGTGTGGTGGTGCACGCCTGTAGTCCCAGCTACTCGGGAGGCTGAGGCAGGAGAATTGCTTAAACCCAGGAGGCGGAGGTTGCAGTGAGCTGAGATTGCGCCATTGCACTCCAACCTGGTGCCTGGTGACAGAGCAAGACTCTGTCTCAAAAAAAAATATTTATTTTTTTCTAGCTCTGTCCCCTGACACAGATTAGAAAGAGTGACCAACCTGGTAGCAGCATAGTACCCCTAGTACCCAGAGTATGGCTGCGAAATATCAATTCTTACTAACAGGAACAATGGCATCTTAGAATAATGGCTGGTTACATAGCTAGGTCAGGAAATGTATAAGATGAGCCTGGAACATCTTACCATCACAGAAAGCAGTGAAGCTACTGACAAAGACTGTTGGAATCATCAAAGAGATTGAGGAGCCCGCTAGTCAAAGATGAGACAATTTGAACATCAGTGAGAAAAATAATAAAAATTAATTGAAACAAGTACATAAAATCTGTAAATCTATGAGTTCATAATTATCGTATAAAAAATACACTTATCTATGGATGCTAGGCAGCCATAATGAGAAAAAATAAAGCTTTTTTTTTTCTTGCAAACTGTATCTTAGGGTAGCTAAGCAGATAATGAGCAGTTTTTTTCATAAACATATTCCAACTAATAAGGCATTTTAGAATTTCACATTTTTTCAACTCCTAATAAATTAATAAACCTAGTTATGATCTATCTTCTTAAATTTATTAAGACTTGTTTTGTGGTCTAATGTGTGATCTGTCATGGATAATATTTTCTGTGCAGTTGACAAGAATGTGTGTCCTGCAGCTGTTGGATGGAATGTTCTGTAAATGTGTTAGTTCCATTTGGTCTATGGTGCAGTTAAAGTTTATGTTTCTTTGTTGGTTTTCTGTCTTGATATGTCCATTATTGAAAGTGGGGTGAGGCCAGGCTCGGTGGCTCAAGCCTGTAATCCCAGCACTGTGGGAGGCCGAGGCGGGTGGATCACGAGGTCAAGAGATCGAGACCGTCCTGGTCAACATGGTGAAACCCCGTCTCTACTAAAAATACAAAAAATTAGCTGGGCATGGTGGCGCGTGCCTGTAATCCCAGCGACTCAGGAGGCTGGGGCAGGAGAATTGCCTGAACCCGGGAGGTGGAGGTTGCAGTGAGCCGAGATCGCGCCATTGCACTCCAGCCTGGGTAACAAGAGCGAAACTCCGTCTCAAAAAAAAAAAAAAAAAAAAAAAAAAAAGTGGGGTGTTGAAGGCCCTACTATTACTGTATTACAGTCTTGTCCCTCTAGAGGTCTAATAATACTTGCTTTATATATTTGGGTGTTCTGGTGGTGTTTGCATATATATTTACAATTGTTATATTCTCTTGCTGAATCCCTTTATATCATTATAGATTATATAGTAAGTTATTATATAATGACCTCCTTCTACAATGACCATTATCAATTATAATAACTTTTTACAGTTTTTGAGTTAAGGTCTGTTTTATCTGACAAAAATGTAGCTACTCTTGCTCGCTTTTGGTTTCTATTTGCATGGACTTTTTCCATCCCTTCACTTTCAGTCTGTATTTAACAGTGAGGTGAGTCTCTTTTAGGCAACATATAGTTGAGTCTTCTTTTTTGTAATCCATTCAGTCACTCTATATCTTTTAATTGAAGAATTTGATCAAGGTTATTATTGATAAGTAAGAACTTATTTCTACCATTTTGTTAATTGTTTTCTGATTGTTTTGTAAATCTTTTTTCTCCCTTTCTGGGTTGTTTACTTCTGTGGTTTAATGGTTATCTATGGTGCTAAGCTTTGTTTCTTTTCTCTTTCGTTTTTGTGTATTTGCTGTCATTTCTTTCTTTGTGGTTACTCTGGGGCTAAGATAAAGTATTCAACTCAACTTTGGTCGTATAAAAATACTTGAGAATTTTTTTCCCTTCCCTCTACAATTTATATTTTTGTTGCTTTAATTTACATCTTTATCTATTGTGTCCTTAGCCACTAATTATAGCTGTTGTTGTTTTTGACTATTTTGACTTGAAACCTTCATGGAAGAGAATTGATAGATTTATATAGCACCATTGTAACACTGGGGTATTCTGATTATGAATTTACCTATACTTGTGATTTTTATACTGTCATGTGTTTTTATGGTAGTAATTATCATACTTTTGTTTCCAGTTGTTACACTCCTTTAAGTATTTCTTGTGAGATTAGTCTAGTGGTGCTAAATTCCTTTAGCTTTTTCATATCTGACATTTTTATCTCACCTTCATTTCTGAAGGATATCTTTGCTGGATATAATATTCTTGGCTGACAGTGTTTTTTTCTTCCCCATTTTCTTCCAGCCTGCAAAGTTTCTGCTAAGAAATCCACTGATAGTCTACTGGGGATTCCCTTATATGTGACTTAATGCTTTTCTCTTGTAGCTTTCAGAATTCTCTTTTTGTCTTTAACCTTTGACAGTCTGATTACAAAGTGCCCAAAGAGGATCTTTTTGGGTTTAATCAGGGACCTGTGAGCTTTCTGGATCTGGATGTCCATGTCTCTCCCAGACTTGGGAATTTTTTTACCTATTATTTCATTAAATAGATTTCTGTGTCTTTTGTCATTTATTCTGCCCTGGCTATTGTATGATTAGAAATTTTTTTCATTTAATGGTGTCTTGTTGGTCCTGTAGACTTTCGTCATTCTTTTTAAATTGTTATTTCTTTTTATTCCTCTGACTAGGTTATTACAAAAGACCTGTCTTCAAGTTCAGAAATTCTTTCTCTGATGAATTTCTGATTCAGATTGTGAATTATTTTTTTCTGATTTTGTTGAATTTTGAATTGTTTGTATTCTCTTGTTTATGAGTTTCCTTAAGATCATTGTTTTGAATGTCTCTTCAGGCATTTCATAAATATACTTTTCTTCGTGGTTTATTACTGGAGACTTAGTTGTGTTCCTTTCAGAATATCATATTTCCTTGGCTCTTTATGTTTCTTGTCTTCTTATGTTGATATATTTGCATTTACTTGAACATTTACTTTTTCCAATTTTATGGAGTAGCTTTTATAGGGAGGAGCTTTTTCCTGCAGATGGGTTCTAGGGTGTCTGTTGGAAATGATATGTTGTTGGCTTTGGTTCCTGGTAGACTCAACAGCATGATCTCTACACCAGTTCTTCAGCTATAATCCTCGTTAATGATATCTGCAATTGCTTAGGCTATGGGTGTTTGTGACAGAGGTGATGTGGTTTGCTGGAGGAAAGGGTGCTGGTTTGTGCTGAGACGAAGCACAGTCGGAACATAGCTGTGTGTTGGTCTCTCTGGGGTGGGGGATACTGCCACACTAGCTATTGGGCTGGGTACAGGCATGTGTGGTCCAGGCAGCTGTGCAGTGCTCTCTCTAGGGAGGCAGGGCCACTGCTAGATTGCAAAATCCAAAACTTTTTGAGCACTTTTTGACTCTTTGACATGACACTCAAAGAAAATATACATTGGAGCATTTCTGATTTAGATTTTTGGATTAAGGTTACTTAGCTGGTAAGTATAACGCAGATATTCCAAAAATTTTTTTTAAAATCCAAAATTTGAAACACTTCTAGTCCTAAGTATTTTAGATAAGGGATACTCAACCTGTAACTGGGACTGGGTGATGGGTATTTGAGGATCATTTTACTGTTCTCTGCAGGTATTTTCCCAGTTTTTTACTGGCCTTTTTAACTTTGCGTTTTTTAATTTCGAAGAAAGGAACCACAGAACTTTTCAAAAGTGATATATTTTCCTTTCTGTACTCTGTTGAACTCCTTGCAGGCTGACTTGTTCTTGCTGTGTCACTAAAACAGCTTATGTCAGAGTCATTTGTGGCCTCCATATTAACTATGTACAATGAGCAGTTTTTACTCATCTTACTTGTTCTGTCAACAACATTCGATATAGCTGATGACTCTATTATTTGAAACACTTTTGTCACTGGGCTCCAGAAGACCATAGCTCTTCCTTATACCTCACTGGCCTTCCCTTCTCAGTTTGCTCTCTCCTCCTCTTCTCCATCTTTGAGCATTCTGCTGCTCGGTTGTTAGACTGGACCTGGCCCCAGAACATCCAGCTGCCACTTGGTTGTCTGACAATCATCCCAACCTAGAACATATTCACAGAAAAACTCTTCTCCCTGAAACATACCCCACTCATATGTTTCTCTTTTTCAGTTAATGGCAGCTCCATTTTTTACTTGTTTAGGCTGAAAGTCTTAAAGTCATCCTTGATTCTTCTTTCTTCATATTTTTCTTTTTCAGTTAATGGCAGCTCCGTTTTTCACTTGTTTAGGCTGAAAGTCTTAAAGTCATCCTTGATTCTTCTCTTTCTGACTTCACATTCAGTTTCACAAGACATTGTTTTGGTTCTACCATCAAAATGTACCTAGGATCTGACCACATCTCATTCTGTTCATTGCCACCACCTGTCAAACCTGTCATCTTTTTCATCGGAATTTAATTTCATCCACCAGCTTCGTAACTGATCTCCTTCCTTATAGCCTTACACTTCCCAGTGTCTGTTCTTACAAAAGAGTTGAGTGATCCTTTAAAATGTAAGAGAGATTAGTCACCCCTATACTCAGAACTCTCCTGTGTTTTCCCATCTTGCCCAGAGTAAGAGGTGAAGCCTTCAGTGTATGCACAAGGGCCTCTGTGATCCGGCTCTCTGGCATATTTTTGTTTTGTTTCAAACCTCCAACCATTTCCCCCTATTACTCACTCTACTCTAGCCACACTGGCTTCCTTGCTGTTTCTGAAACAAGGCTTAAGCTCTGTTTTCCCTTGCTAAAACACAGTTAAGTTGATGGCTCCACTGTTTGATTGTTTTTCTTAAATACTATGTTTAAGACTTTAAGTTTTCTTAGACTATAAGTTTGCTTTCATTCATCCACCATGTTTTAGTATACTGTGTTTTCATTGTCATTTTCTGAACAATCCATAATTATAGTTTAAAGCCTTTTTTTATTTTTTTATCATACAAGTAACCATGGGTTTCTTCTCACTTTTTAAACTTCTCCGGGGAATAACAGTCCCCCTTGGTTACCACTCTATTCTAGTCCTTTCTCTGGAAGTCACTGTTGGAATCGGATGACATCATCTTATCCGCATAAGTAGAGTGTGTGTCCCTTCAGACCTTTGCTGTGCCTATACCAGCATGTGTCTTTGTACATACATATAGAAATGAAGGGTGTGCTTTGTTTCTGTGATTTTCTTTTAAATTATAAATGGGATCACTCTGCATATATTATACTAGAACTTTGTTTCACTTAAAATATTTTAAAGATATTTTAAGAGCAATATATATAAATCTGTTTTATTCTTTGAACTGCTTTTAGACATTTCCTGCTTTTTAAAAAATCTCCCATTAATCTGTATTTTTGTGGGTTTTTTTTTTTTTTGCCATTTTTCTCATTATAAGCAGTACAGCAGTGACTATCCTTATTTTTGCTTCCTTTTGCTCTAGTGTAGTAGAAGTCAAATTTTATTTGCTTGCTTGCCCAAGATTTAAGTTGCAATGTTTTTCCCTCAAGAAATTGTTTTAAATACTATTTTTGTTTTATTGAAACTTTTGTTAATATTGTATCATTTTTGCATTATGCCATGAGATCACAGCTTGCACAATTCTTGTGAGTTTTTGTATGATCAGTTGTGTTTCATGGATGCTAAATAAAGGCTAATCTCCTTTTATAGGATTCAGAGTTTAATGTCTATGAAATTAGCTTGATAAATCATATTTGGCCAAAGACACACAGTTAATCCTCACAGAAGGAAGTCATGGTTCAGACCTGGGAGTTGGTGAATGGAAACTTTGAAATAAGTCCTGCTTGCAAACACCAGAAACTGTTTTTCCCCCTCCTGAACTGGCCCCATCTAGCCCTTAGAAAGGAAAGCTGACTTGTGTGCCATATTCTTAACTATGTCTATCTTTACCTACTCAGGAATCATTAAATATAGTCAGATTTAAATAGGCCTAGGGTCCAAAAAGCGTGTTTGTCCTAGAACTGTAACTCAGAAACAGAAAACTAACATTGGACATTGTTTATCTTTACAGTGTTTAAAGTTAATGCTGGAGAAATCTGGCCTACAAGGTAAGTTATTTACCATAACAACATATTATTTATAAGCCTAATGAAAATTTTTTGAACTTTGTTTTTCTCCAGGGTTGTAGGAAAAAAAAAAAAATTACAGGGTGTGGAGAAATAAAAAGTAGTTTACCCTTCTTTGTGTACGTAATGAATTATCCTGTTTCTTGTTGGCATGCTACAAGAAAACTAGTGGTATAGCTCTGAAGAGAGAATGTAGATAGGATCTAGCAAAGGTACAAAGTAGGAATGCTTTACAGTGTTGGTGGGAGTGTAAATTAGCTCAACCATTGTGGAAGACAGTGTGGCGATTCCTCAAAGACCTAAAACCAGAAATACCATTGATCTAGCAATCCCATTACTGGCTATATACCCAGAGGAATATAAATCATTCTATTATAAAGATACATGCCTGTGTATGTTCATTGCAGCACTATTCACAATAGGAAAGACATGGAATCAGCCCAAATGCCCATCAGTGATAGACTGGATAAAGAAAATGTGATGCATATACACCATGGAATACTGTGCAGCCATAGAAAGGGATGAGATCGTGTCCTTTGCAGGGTCATGATGGAGCTGGGTCATTATCCTCAGCAAACTAATGCGGGAACAGAAAACCAGACACCACACATTCTCACTTATAAGTAGGAGCCAAACAATGAGAACACATGGACACAGGGAGAGGAACAACACACATTGGGGCATGTTGGTGTGTGTGTCGGGGAACGGGAGCTGGAGGGGTGAGGGAGAGCATCAGGAAAAATAGCTAATACATTCTGAGCTTAATACCCAGGTGGTAGGTTAGTAGGTGCAGCAAACGACCATGGCACACATTTACCTACGTAACAGACCTGCACATCCTGCACATGTACCTCAGAACTTAAAATAAAAAGAAAGAAAGCTAAGATTTATACCACCTGGAGCTACACAGGTCTTCCACTGATTCTTTTAAATCTCACTGGTTGCAAATTTCAGTGTGTTCTGTTTCATATCAGTATTTTTGTAGTATAGACGAGGGAATATAGAATGAATGAAAAAAATAAATCGAAGATAACTGAAGTAACTTTCCAGGTGGGATCATGTCAGTGAGCTTGATGAGACCTCATTCTCCTTTCAGTGGAGCACTTTGCTGTTCTTAGACTTCATGAATGCGGAAGCCTATGGCTTTGTTATCTGGAAAGGAAGTTAGGGTGCTCTGGGTGCAAGACATTCTTCTAAAAGTTATACGCAGTGTCTCACTTAACCTGAACAACAGTCCTACCATACAGGGGTTATCCCACATGCCCATTTTATAGATGAGGAAACAAAGGCCAAGAAAGGTGAAATGGTTCCCCCAGAGTTATACAGCAAGTATCTAGGTCATTCTCCTTTCACAACCCAAGTTATTTTTACCATGCTGTACTGTGAAGTAATAGTGTTCACTTTTAACTTACTGGTGGCTTCTTAGAGATACTTAAATTATGTTTTTTAACTGATATAAATTTTTCTGTATTTAAAGCTAGAACTTGGCTGGGTGCAGTGGCTCACACCTGTAATCCCAACACTTTGGGAGGCCAAGGCAGGTGGATCACTTGATCCCAGGAGTTCAAGAGCAGCTTGGGCAACATGGTGAAACCCCACCTCTACCAAAAATACAAAAATTAGCAGGATACAGTGGTATGCACCTGCAGTCCCAGCTACTCAGGAGGCTGAAATAAGAGAAACACTTGAGCCTGAAAGCTGGAGGTTGTAGGGAGCTGAGATTGCACCACTGCACTCCAGACAGGAATGAGAGCCTGTCTCCAAAAAAACTAGAACTAACAATAAAGAAGGTCTGCAAACAAGAGTATTGGGATTCAAAACTTGTGGCCTGTGCAGATAAATATAACATTGTGTTTATTCTTTGGCTATTTCATGTTTTTGGTGAGTAGGGGGAGTTTTGTGTTCATAAGCATTGCTATTATTTTTAATAACCAGGATTTCTTTCTTTTATTGCATTCAACTTTCTTCCCACCCCAAAAAAGATCTCTTCTTTGCTTGCCTGTTGGGATTAAAAAGCAAAAAATTCTCTTCTCATTTCACTAGTGCAGCAAGTATGCTGAAAAACAACTCTTTGATTAAAGTCAATTTAAAACTTATAAATATTAACATATCAACTGTTCAGAAAGCACTAGCACTATATTTTTGTTAGATTAACTGCTAAGTAGATAGGAATAATTTTCTTGTACATATTAATAGTTGCTGGGCAATGTTAGCATCTGTTTTCAGCCAAGACAGTGAAATAAAACTCAGTTAATAATGCTTTGAGAAGGGATTCTGTGTACATATATGTATACTGATACATAATATATGTATGTGGATACACATAAATAATAAAGGTATAAAGTAAATATCTTACTAAGCTGGTACAAAAGTAATTGTGGTTTTTGCCATTAAAAGTAAAGGCAGGCCGGGCGTGGTGGCTCACGCCTGTAATCCTAGCACTTTGGGAGGCTGAGGCGGGTGGATCACCTGAAGTCAGGAGTTCGAGACCAGCCTGGCCAACATGGTGAAATCCTGTCTCTACTAAAAATACAAAAAATTAGCCAGGCATGATGGCATGTGCCTGTAGTCTCAGTTATTCAGGAGACTGAGGCAGGAGAATCACCTGAACCCCAGAGGCGGAGATTGCAGTGAGCCAAGATCACACCACTGTAACCCCAGCCTGGGTGACAGGGCGAGAACCCATCTCAAAAAAAAAAAAAAAAAAAAGCAAAGGCAAAAACTACAGTTACTTTTGCACCAACCTAATATAATAGTAGCAAGTGTTGTTTTTATTCATGAGTATACAGCTCTTGGTAGAAGAGAGAGAAAACCAGATTGAGGAAATGTAATTTTTTTTCACGTTCTGGAAGAGATAATTTACTTAAAAATTATCAGCAGATTAAACCCCATTTGATATTCACTTATCCAGAAGGGCCATTCCTGATAAACTCGTAAAGCATATTCTGAAATTTTTTTTCATCCCAATTTTGCTTTATAGGAGATGCCTGGCATTTACGAAAAATGGATTGGTGCTATGAAGCTGGGGAGCCTTTATGTGAAGAAGTAAGACGATTTCTATACATTTTCCTCTTTCATATGATTACGTTTATGTCATATTTTCATTCAGGATACTCATTCCACTCATGAGAAAGCTTTAATTACTTTCTGTGGGATACAGATATCTATGAATGGGTCTATTTCCCTTTTTTCTTACTATAGTTTTTTTGATAAAGGGAAAGTCTCAGTGCAGTGGGAACATTTCTGACATCTGTGGTAAACCCCTTGCCATGAGTGTATGCATCTAGGAGGATTAGTTCATGAGAAGGCAGAGAACTTCACAGAACAGACATTTGAGCTAATGGAGGAATTGTATAGATAGATACACTCTGAAGTTTTGACCCCCGAATATTTTGATCTCGGAGTTTCTCTGTAAGTTAATGGTGACAGAATTTATCTTACCAGCCATTCCTAAGTGATAGGCTTTTATCCAAACTCGATTGAGCCAAACTCTCAGGGCAGCATTAGGAATAATTTTATCATAGGATAGTTGGAATCTGGTTAGTCATCTTGTTGGTCCAAATAGCTTTGCATTTCCCAGTTCAAACCCATGGCCTTAGAAGTAGAGACCCAAAATGAAGCTCTGTGAGGAGGCTTAGGTAGCTGTGGTCAGCAGCCCTTTGCCCAGTCTTCACCTGCCTGCTTCCTGTTCTGTAAGAAGGGGCACTGAATGTCAGCAGAAGGTTGATCTAGGCCGGTGTGCTGGGGACTTGCACTGGAATGCTCTTTGCTGTTTAGCAGTCAGTAAGTCAACAGAGAGAGGACCCTCTTGGGGCCTGACCAGGAGTTTGACTGCCTGGATTAAGAAGTGAGCCAAAAGACTCATTACCCTCGGAACTGGCTTCTTGTTCCAGCCTTGCCAGCTATCTTTCCCATCCTAATTTTTAAGAGTAAAATATGGTTTACCCTCTTCATCTTTCATTCTTCATGTTTCCTCTCAGCCTCCAAACCTGTCAGCTTTTCCACTCCTTCTGTGACCATTCCCACACTTGGCTCTAGGCTAGCCTTCTTATGCCTCTCACCTAAATTATTGTAATGGCTTTCCTGGACCCAGGCGTTTTTTGCTTCAGTGTCATGCATATTGCAGCCAAATTGAGCTGGAAAATCTCCTCCAAAATCTCCCATGGCTCCTTTATTTCCACTCCACATCCCTGTGGTTAGTGCCTGCCCTTCCAGTCCACTGTGACCTCCTGGTACTTTCCACTCCGATCAGTGTGGCCTCAGTGCTCTACCAAAACAAGCCATGTTAATATCAATCTTGTTCTTTTTTTCTTAAGAAATTCCTTCTCTTATTTTCTCTAGCTTTCCAAATCCAACCCATCTTTTTAGGCTTAACTAAAATTTCATCTTCTGTGAATCAGTGTCTCATTTCTCATTTCATCTAGCTCCCCTTCCTCAGGTCTTTCGTAATATTACAGTTTATACCCCACAATTTAACAAATAATGCTTTACTGATTTTATAGTCTTAGCTTATTTCCTGTGTCTTCAATATCTGCTTTATTATTCATTTATTTCTTGATAATACAGGCATAGTATTTTTAAAAGATCCAATGCCTTTCAGAAGTCATAAGTGACAAAAAAGAATTTCTGTATTCCCAGGATGCAACACTGAAAGAACTTCTGATATGTTCTGGAGATACTTTGCTTTTAATTGAAGGACAACTTCCTCCTCCGGTAAGATTTTACTTCTGAATAGACATCTCATAAGTAATAATTATTGTTACCTGATTACAGAGATGATATAGTTTCATTTAGGGAAAATAGGGAAATTCAGATAGTCATAAAGAGAATAGAGAACTTTCCCCAAATGCTACCAATCAGATATGTTTCCTAACTTTTAAATATTCTCATGCAAAGTTAATTACATATAATATTTTTATTTCCTACCTTTTATATTTGACATTTTGACCTTCTCATAAAATCCAAAAATAATCATCATATCCAAGGTAATGTTTTACTAGTTTAATTCATCTGTATCCTCATTGTTGGAAGCTTAGATTGTTTTCAATATTTTGCTTTTATAAATAGTACTTAAATAAGTCTTTCTGAAAATAGTTCTAAATGTGGAATTGCTAAGTCCAAAGGTATGACCTCTTTAAAGCCTTGATGTTATATGCAGTAGTATATGAGAGGGCTCATTTCACTGCCCTTTCATAAGCATTGCATATCACTACTTTCTAAAACCAATATTGTTTCTTTTAAACTGAGGATACATGTAAAGGTGAACCCAAAAGAGAAAAAATGGCCCTAAATTTCAGCCTCCCCAGAGTGCTGGAGTTACAGGTGTGAGCCACCAAGCCCAGCCAAAAATCTTTTAAACAGGGTCCTTGAAGTTGGTTCATGGTTTTCGGTCCCATAAACAATTTGCATGAATATTCTTGCACCTATGGCTTTCTATGCATGTACTGCTATATCAGAATGTAAATTCCTAAACATGTAGTGGCTGCACATTTTAAAATTTGGCAGATATGGGCAAATTATTCTACAGAAACTTCTCAGCAGTTTATATTCCTGCTACCAACTTACAGGTGTTCAAGTTTACTGATATTTTCACCAACATAATTTGCTGGTTTTTGACAATCTGCTAGGTGAAAAACTGGAATTTTGTTCTGATTTACATTTATTTAATTGAATGAAGGTTGAGTATTTGTTAATCTTAACCAATCTGATAAACAGAAAAATATTCCAATGCACATTTCTTGAACTGTCTATTTAAAATGTTATATGTGGTTAATTTTCACATCCTCATCTTCTGTTGTTGGAAATTAAGTGATGCAACAATAACACCTTTTATCTCTTCATAAACCTATTAAAATTCTTCACTAACAAAAAGAGGTGGGAAGAACTAGCTAAATAAGTAAAACTGAAATTACAGGGTATGTATAAGACAATGGGTTTATTCCCCTTAGTTTGTATCAGAAACACAACTTAGATCAATGGGCTCTTGCATCTGTATGATAAACGGCACTGCCGGGACTGGTATCCCGGGCCAGCGGCACTTGGACTGCACCTGGAAAGGCTGGTATAGTGTGTTCAAGCAAACGTATTGTTCTTGTTTATGCTCTCATTTATTTTATCTACTAAGATACTTCTAAGCAAAGGACATTTTAGTCCAGTCACCCCAAAGTCTGATTTTTATGATTTTAAATTTTTGGTTGTAAAAACAAGTATAGACAGTTAATAAATCTAAAAAGAAAAATGGTAAGTTCAAGAACATCTTAGGTCATCAAGGTGTTTCTCTCTATGGAAGTAGAAGTGAAGTTTCGCTTAATCTTTGTAATCAGAACAGCTAAACGTGCTCCATTCTTCAGGGTTTCCTGAAGGTACCCATCTGGTGGTACCAGCTTCAGCGTCCCTCAGGACACTGGGAGAGTCATCAGGACCAGACCAACTGTACTTCCTCTTGGGCCAGAGTATGGAGAGCTGCTTCTAGCCAAGGTGAGAACAGAACAGGATTTCGGCAGCCAGTGCATAATAAACAGAGGTAAAATGACTGCCTGTCCTCTGAGAGTCAACTGAAATATTTATTTTAAAAATGTAAGGTTAGAAATCAAGACCTCTTAATTTCATAAGTCATTCCAGACATTGCATAATAACACCATGCTATTTCTGTAGGTGCTCTGTAACCTCTGTAAAGCACTATATATCTTATTGTTATTTACTATTATATGAATATATTACACTTTTCCAAAAACTTTTATGTATCATCTCTCAAGATCCTCAGGGTAACAGGGGCCCCATTTATCACCATGTACCAGAATACCGAGGCTTCAACCAATTCTAGGGATGTCATTGCAGCCCACCGGGGCAGAGACCAGGAGTCCACATTCCACATGTCACAATCTTTCTGCGTCAGAACCCTCAGGAACTGCTTCTAGGGCATTTGACATCATCTCACTGACTTCTGAGAAGGAAAATAGACAAGCACAAGCATGTTGTCCTACTCAGCGTTCCGCCACACACATCACGATGGCCAGAAGTCACCATCAGTGAATTCAGTTGCCCTTGTACAAAGAGGAGTTCCACTTCATTATAAAGAAAACACCATTTAATCTATTTTATAACTGTAGATAAAGCAAGTATATTTTTAATAGGCCCAACTCTTTAGCTATTTTTTTCTTTTTATCATGTTTATTTAGTTTTCCTAGTGCCTTGAAGTATATTACTTATATTTCTTTTTAATCTTTTAAGCCTCAGTAATAAAATTAATATAAATGAGCCAAATTCTTATCTCCTTATTCTTTGAAGTTAGGATTATATGGATAGAGTAATGCTGAATGAGCTATAAAATTGACATAAAGTTACTTTTTAGTTGGGTTACACTAGTTCATGTTAACTAATGCTAAAAATGCTTTGGTGATAGAATTCTAGTTACATGTAGAATTGGATACAGAATTTAAAAGCATGTTTATTCAGTATGTTTCTACATGAAAGTAAATAAAAGGTTCCTTTTTTGGTAATACATCTGTATCACAACAAATGGGAAATACAGTCATGTGTCACTTAACAGGAATATGTTTTGAGAAATGCGTCGTTAGGCGATTTTGTCATTGTGTGAACGTGGTAGAGTGATTTACACAAACCTAGATGGTACAGCCTCCTCCACTCCTAGGCTATGCTGTGTAGCCTGTTGCTCATAGATTATAGACCTGCACAGCAGCTTGCTGTATGAATACTGAAGGCATCATAACACAGTGGCAAGTGTTTGTGTATCTAAACAGAAAACGGTACAGTGAAAATATGGTTTTATAATCGTATAGGACCACATCACATGTGTGGTCTTTGACCAAGTCATTGTGTAGCCCATGATTATATATTTCATTCTTTAGAATTTCCTAAAATTGTCTTTCCAGTAGTGTCAGCCTGTAGTTTACTTAAGACACAAGAAGAACGTCTAATGCACTTAGTTGACTTCTAATCTGTCTGTAATTTCTTGCCATGCATTGGTGAGGTGCTCAGAAGTAAAGACAAAGCAAAAATAACTGAAGACAATCTAAATTTAGTTGCCAGCTTTTATATTGTTTTCGATGAGAAAGCATTGTGTTTTTCCCTTTTTTTAAACAAACTTGGAAAGGGCCTTCTTACTGTCCAGATTTCCTTAATTCCGTAAACATTTGTTGGGCATTTATTATGTGGCACCCATTGTACCCCGCACTGGGGAGACAAGATAGATGGCCTCCTCCTTTAGAAAATCCTGTTGTTTTAAGGAGGAAAATTAAACACCTGCCTGTGCACACACACAAACACATGGAACAAGCTGGGATGAGTGTTATGAGAAGGAAACAGGAAGCTAACACACGGAATGCAGGCAGTGTATCCTACCCAAAAAGTCTTCTTTGAGGAAGGAGGGAGTGTGGAAAAGCACATTCACCGTAGGGTCATAAGTGTCAAATTCCTCATGGTATTTTGCCAACAACATGCCCCTGCCTACTCACCAGCCAGACGGGGCTTCCTCACAAGACTTGGATGCAGAGGCTCTTGAGTGGAATTTTAATAACCTATTTACGATATCAAAACATGGCAGTGTATTTCAGAAACACAAAATAAGTTTCAAGTTCCTTGTAAACATCCCATTCTGTGCTTTGGAAGGTGCTCCTGGGAACGAGCCTGCAGAAGTTTCTCTTCTCTACTTGGGAGACATAGAGATCTCAGAAGATGCCACACTGGCGGAGCTGAAATCTCAGGTCAGACTTCTTCCCTGCACCATAACTTAGTGGTAATGTGACTTCTTCCAGTGAGATATTAATATATTCTTCTATCTCCTTTTCCCTCAATTACAGTCTGTTCTGATATGGCATTTGTCATATGCCATGTTCAGTGGTGAGTACCCGCAGGCAACACACGCCCATGGTGCAGACGGCTCCTCGTGGCCTCACGGGTCCCTCTGACAGGCATGCTGTGCTTTTGTTTCAATCTATCCTCAGTGACTTGCGGCTTTTGTTCATTTTTATTTTTTAGGGACACATGGTTTCTTGGAACATTTGTAAAGCATTCACTTTATACCTTTATTTACATTGTTTGTGTACCATTGTGACCCATACGTTAAATGTTGTTATGAAAAGCTACGTTACCAGTTTCCCAGGCGGTCAGAACACCAGCTTTTATGTTAGGATGCTAACCTAGATATTGTGTTGGCATTCACAGAGGAGGAAGGTTTTGTCCAAATGGAAAGGCTGGGTTAAGTACAACGAAGTGTTGAAGAAGCATCTGCCTACTGTTGGACTGAAATGAGCATTCCTTTCTTCTCTTAGAGGAGAAACTGGGGGGGCCTATATATGACTAGCGCTTGTTGATGTTTGGCTTTTGTGTGCCCTCAGCATATGAAATACCCTTCCTCAAGAAAAAGCAGACATTGGCTGGGTATGGTGGCTCACACCTGTAATCCCAGCACTTTGGGAGTCCGAGGTGGGCGGATCACTCAAGGTCAGGAGTTTGGGACCAGCCTGGCCAACATGGTGAAACCCCACCTCTACTAAAAGTACAAAAAAGAAAAAAAAATGCCAGGCGTGGTGGTGCACACCTGTAATCCCAGCTACTCAGGAGGCTGAGGCAAGAGAATCACTTAAACCCAGAGGGGGAGGTTGCAGTGAGCTGAGATCGTGCCACTGCACTCCAGGCTGGGCAATGGAGGGAGACTGCATCTCAAAAAATAAAGAAAAAAGAAAATTATTCTCATGAGAACAAGTGGGAAGATACTTTTTTTTTTTTTTTTGCTTCGTATCAGGTTGAGAGATACAAAATTACTGTTTTTAGGTCAAAAAATGGATGAATATTCATAATTTTATGGACTCCAACCTAAGTGTATCAGTAGGGGCTTAAAGTGATCTAATCCTGCAGAATTAGAACAAGCAGTTTGGACCTACTGATTGCAACCAAAGATTCTGAAATATTTCAAAATCAAAAGCTGACTCATCAGCAGAGCAAACATTGGTGGAGAATTGCACTGGCATGGAATAAGGCTGATGAGTCCCTGCTATACTATTAGACCTGACTCTGCCCTGGTGAATTCTACTCACATGGAAGTTAATTCCAAAGTTTCCTTTTTCAAATGTGATTAAAAAGGAGCTTTTGGCTCAGATTTAGAGATAAGAGAACTCACTTCTTCCTCAAGCTGATTTCGGTGCAGAGGAATATGAAGACTGCTCAGGGTTAGTGTCATTTGAGAGAGAGAGATTCCTGTGACTTTTAAAATGATGTTCTCATTACTTGAGAGACTCTTTCACTGAGATGTCACTGTGTAGTGCTTCATTTTTTTTCTAAAACAGTATGTTTTGAAGAGTGCTTTTTAAAACCATTGGAGAAATGTCTGTTTCTTTTTCTAGGCCATGACCTTGCCCCCTTTCCTGGAGTTCAGTGTCCTGTCCCCACCCCACCTCAGAGCCTGGACGGTGGAGAGGAAGTGCCCGGGCAGGCTTTTACGAACTGACCGGCAGCCGCTCAGGTAGGTTCCTTGCTGGACGAAACGCTGTCACTCTCTGCTGCCGCCACACTGGCTAATGCAAGGAATAGAGGAAGAATTGCTCTTCTGAGCTGCGTGAAAACAGAAAGCCCATTCCTGGGCATGCCACACTTGTGACTTGGGTGATACTTTTCATCATAAACCCCAAGACTTCAGTTTTCCATGTTAAGTATAAATGTAGCGTTGTGTATTTTTTCTGTGCTCCAGTGACTGTGACATTATACAACTTAAAAGCATTTGGAGTGAGAAGAAAAGTAGGAGCAGCTGTTTCTCACTCAGAAATGTTGGATTCAGCTGATCCTCCTTCTGAAACTTTGAACTTAAAGAGCAGGTTTGGTTCATTTCCTTTGCAAAAAGCAGCCCTGAGCCTGCTTTTTCTTTTCTTTTCTTTTTTTTTTTTTTTAAATAGACAGGGTCTGGATGCGTCGCCCAGGCTGGAGTACAGTGGCGTGATCATGGCTCAGCTACAGCCTCAACCTCCTGGGCTCACGTGATCCTCCCGCCTTAGCCTCCCGTGTAGCTGGGACCTCGGGCATGTGCCATGACACCAGGCTAATTTTTTGTTATGACAAGGTCTTCCTGTGTTACCCAGTCTGGTCAGGAAATCCTAGCCTCAAGCAGTCCTTCCACCTTGGCCTCTCAAAGTGCTGGGATTATAGGCACGTGAGCCACTGTGCCTGGTCTTTTTTTTAATTCTTCTTGAGACGGAGTCTGGCTCTTGTCATCCAGACTGGAGTGCAGTGGCATGATCTTGGCTTACTACAAACTCCACCTCCCAGGTTCAAGCGATTCTCCTGCCTCAGCCTCCTGAGTAGCTGGGATTATAGGCACCCACCACCATGCCTGGCTAATTTTTGTACTTTTAGTAGAGACAGGGTTTCGCCATGGTGGCCAGGCTGGTCTTGAACTCCTGACCTCAGGTAATCCGCCCACCTTGGCCTCCCAAAGTGTTGGGATTATACACGTGAGCCACTGCGCCTGGCCAACGCTGCTTTCAGTTAGTTCTGATTACCATCCCAAAGTGACTGGCATGAGAATCTTAACCCTGACTGAACATAGGGAAATGTCTTTGGCAATTTGGCTATCTTCCCAGAGCCGGACCTACATGTTTAGTAAGAAATGACTCAAGTACCTAATAGTAACCACAGCAAGGATTCTCATTTTTTCCCTTTTCCAAAAGCTTGGGTGTTCTTATAAGTACTCAGAAAACAATCCTTTGCTCAAGAAAAAGGCTTAAAATTGAGAAAAAATTATTTAAGAAAATTAAATGTTATGTCACTCAATATTATTTTGTTTCACTTATTATCAGGGAATATAAACTAGGGCGGAGAATTGAGATCTGCTTAGAGCCTCTTCAGAAAGGAGAAAACCTGGGGTAAGAAACTCTACTCTGCATCGAAAGTGGCACACACATATATTAACATAGTTTGCCTTTTTAAGGTTTAACAACTTAACAGTGCAGTGTTTTTTTTCACTGTTTCTAAGTAGCCTAGCAACTTAAAATGGATTGTGTTCCAGAAATGTGTTTGTATGTCTGTGTCTAAAACTTGGAACCTATTCTCCCGTAAAAATAGTAAGGGAGAATTAATTTTTCAGTAACCCTGAAGTGCATATTGACCCCATGGTGACCCTGAAGTGTCAGCAAGAGGCCCACCCACAGCTGTCATAGTGTGTCCCGACAGTCCG
Source organism: Cebus imitator (assembly GCF_001604975.1). Lineage (NCBI taxonomy): Eukaryota > Metazoa > Chordata > Mammalia > Primates > Cebidae > Cebus > Cebus imitator. Next base: position 651,550 of record NW_016107421.1, on the reverse strand, counting down.
CCGCCCAGCAGATTTATCCTTGCTCCCTTCACTCTGCCCCTTATTCTGCTTTATTCATCCTCATATCCCGACAGCTTCTGAACTCACCGACGTATTTGTTAGTATCTGTCTCCCACTACTAGAATGTAAGTACTTGATTCATTGCTATATTCTCAATACTTAGAATAGTCACAGTGCCCATGTCCTAGTCCATAATTATTTATTAAATAAAGATGCACCCAAAATTGTCTACAATCAAACCATCTTGTTCTGTTTTCACTGTAGGAAAATGTTTTACAAGTCCTTTTGTAAATATCATGAACTATTAAGATTTGCTGTAGCTGTTATGATGTGAATATTCTTCTTGTTGTCTGCTTATTATATGAGAAAGCACTCTTTCAGCCATGTCTAACCTGTATTTAATTTTAGTGTTTTTATAAAAACAATTCTTAATACAAGTTGTACAACCAGAAATAGTTTCCTGGAGGGGAATTCCAGGATCAAATGGTATGGACATTTTAAACCTCTTTAAATAGTTAAATATTTTTCAGATAAGTTGTACCAGAATATGAGTGTTTATTTTACCTTGCCCACAAACCAACATTGAATATTTCATTGTCTAGATGTTTCCTAAATTGATAAATGAAAGATGATTATTTTGTTCTCATTTGCTGCAGTGTTTTGATGACTAGTAAGCTCAGGCATTCATGCAAACTGTATTTTGTGAGTACATGAATGAATTATTTCATGTATTTTGCCTGTTTCTGCAATGAAGTCTAAGGGAAAAGCTCTCTTGAAATTTGTGTGAGCTCTTTGTGATTTTGACCCTTTGTCACAATGGTTGTAAGCAGTGTCAGGTTTTGATAGACACAGTGCCTTTTGTCCTCTTGAAGAGGAGCTATGCACCTCTTCAGGCCCCTTCCGTGGGCTCTTCTGTCCTTGGCTGACCTCCAGACCATTCCTGCTCTCCTCAAGGAGGCCTCTAGTCCCTCCTGTTTCTCTCCAGTAGCCTCTGTCCCCTCCTTGGCAACTTCAGCATCTGTGCCAATGCCCTTTCCCTCCTCTGGTCGCACTGTGCTGGGTGAGGCCCTTCTCCCTGGCCAGCAGCCCCTCCCCTGTGGGGACGCAGGACTGTGCATCCTCTGCTCTTGCACTCTGCACTCTTCTGATTCCACAGGCCCACATCCTCCCATGTGCTCTCTTTCTTACAGTCATTTCTTTTCTCTCATTGTGTCACCTCTTTTGATGGTAGAAACGCTGACAGAATTACATCATCTAAAAATCGGTCATTGTCTCAGCATCCTAAGAACCAGTTTTCATTTCCCCCACAGCCTTCTATTTCTCATCTGTAGCTTTTCCTCCATGGCCTCTGCTGACCTCTGCACGTCTCTGTTCCTCCTGACTTGCTGAGTGTTGCTCTTTCTCCTCCTCCTGCCAGGGTTTCCCATCTCCCACAGCTGCAGCCATGTCCCTCACCCCCACGTGTCTCTCTTCCCAATTCCAGCCCTCAGGTTCTTCTCCCTGGGTACCTCACAGCGGCCCAGATGGATAGCCCCCAAAATCAAAGGCGCAAGTGCCTGCCTCGAGCCCACTCTCCTCCTGCCAGCTGCTGGGCTGTCAGGCTGGGCCCCTCTCACCCTGTCCCCCTCCGCCAACTCTGTCCTTTTCTCCTGCACTGAGGAAGGTTCCCTACCCTCTCTGCGGGGCTCTGCTGTGGACTGAGAATGGGATCTTTGCTTCCACTCTTCATCAAGATTGAAGGAAATTGAAGTGGGGAATAAGGATTTGCCACTAGCATCCAGCATTTAGGGAAAATCTCTCCTTATAAAAACCAGAAGGCCGGGCGCGGTGGCTCACGCCTGTAATCCCAGCACTTTGGGAGGCCGAGGCGGGTGGATCACGAGGTCAAGAGATCGAGACCATCCTGGTCAACATGGTGAAACCCCGTCTCTACTAAAACTACAAAAAATTAGCTGGGCATGGTGGCGCGTGCCTGTAATCCCAGCTACTCAGGAGGCTGAGGCAGGAGAATTGCCTGAACCCAGGAGGCGGAAGTTGCGGTGAGCCGAGATCGCGCCATTGCACTCCAGCCTGGGTAACAAGAGCGAAACTCCGTCTCAAAAAAAAAAAAAAGAAAAAAACAGAAAAGCTGGAGGGGAAGCTTTGCCCACCATGCCTCAAGTTACCATGAGGTTTTGTTTGTTTGTTTGGATTTGGCACTTGACAGTTTTCTGGTGCAGCCCACAGGACGTGCTGCTGAGGACACAGATGCGCATCCCCGGCAAGAGGACCTATGCCCCTGCCCTGGACCTGGTGTGGGACACGGCCCAGGGCAGGACTCCTGGCTCCCTGAGGCAGAGGGTTGCTGATTTCTATTGTCTTCCTGTGGAGAAGATTGAAATTGCCAAATACTTTCCCGAAAAGTTTGAGTGGCTTCCGATATCCAGCTGGGTAAAGTTGCGGGGCTGTCACAGAGAAGGGGGGCTTACTGGCATAGCAGTGAGGTTAGCTGCAGTTTTTCACAGTGAGAGAGAATTTAGTGAGAACTTAAGAGAGAATTTAGAGAGAATGTGACAGAGAATTTAGTGAGAACCGAGTGAGATAGAATTTAGTGAGAATGTGAGAGAGAGAATTTAGTGAGACCTTGAGAGAATTTAGTGAGAACGTGACAGAATTTGGTGAGAACGTGTGTGTGTGAGAATTTAACGAGAACTTGAGTGATAGAGAATTTAGTGAGAACTTGAGGTTGAGTTTTGCTTATTTAAGATGTTCGATTTTCCCATAGAACCAACAAATAACCAAGAGGAAAAAGAAGAAAAAACAAGATTGTTTGCAAGGGGCACCATATTACCTGAAAGACGGAGATACTATTGGTGTTAAGGTAAGCTGTTTAACAGCAGATTTACCACTTTGACAAGACATGAGGGTCACATGATTTTATAGAGACATTTTATTGAATCTTCAAGATGTAGATAATCCCATTTTATACAAACTGTTTCAGAGAATGGATTAAAAAAGAGGGAAAACTGGACAACTGACTTTACAAGGCCACTGGAACCCCAGTATCCAAACTGCCAAGGACAGTAAAATAAAATACAGACCAGTTTCACTTCTGACCATAAATGTAAAATTCTAAGTAAAATACTAGCAAGTTCAGCCCAGAAAGTATGTTTTAAAAAATATTACTGTGTGACATGATGTCAGATATCCAAGGAATTGGAGGAAGGCAGTGTGAAGAATAGATTATGTAAGAAATATCCTGCCAGACTAAAGAGATGCAGAAAAAGCATAATATCAAATTTATTACTAAAAGCCCATGTTCATTCATGACTTTAAAAAGGAACTTACAGCCAACTAGGAATCGAAGGACACAGCTTAACCTGATGCATATACCTACCCAAAGCCTCTAGCAGCAACACAGTGACAGCTTCAAAAGCTTCAATTTGCATTAAAGTGGGACCCAAAATAAGTATTCCCTTAACCACCCCTTCTGTTGAACACTGCGCTAAACAACACGGGCAGTGTGTGGCCTCCCTCCCTGCCAAAAGAAAAGTAAATACAAATTGAAAGAGAGATAAAAGAAATTTTAAAAGGAACATGTAAAACCGTTCTTACAAAGGAGGTTTAAGGGCGGGCACAGTGGCTCACGCCTGTAATCCCAACACTTTGGGAGGCCAAGGCAGGTGGATCACTTGAGCCCAGGAGTTCGAGACCAGCTTAGACAACTTAGCAAAACTTTGTCTCTACAAAAACATACAAAAATTAGCCAGGCATGGTAGCACACGCCTGTAGTCCCACTACTCAAGAGGCTGAGGGAGGAGGATCACTTGAGCTAGGGAGTGAATGTCACAGATCACGCCACTGCACTGCAGCCTGGGCAACAGAGATCCCATCTCAAAAAAAAAAAAGAGATTCAAGAGATTATACACAGATAAATGATTTGATCTGATAAGAGAATTCGAAAGGTTCCAAGATCAGTATAAAACCGTCTGGAGAATATACAAAAACATACTTACAGTGATAAAGCTTCTGTGCGACACAGAGCCACGTTATGTTCTTGGAAACCTCGCAATAGTAAGTGTATCATTTCTTCCCAAGTCTGTAAATTCAGTGCAATTCCAATGACAATCCATAGAGATTAAACAAATTGATAGCACAAATTCATATACTAGATCAAAGGGCCAAAGAGCTAAGGTTTTCTTTTGAGACAGTGTCTTGCTCTGTCGCTTAGGCCGGAGTGCAGTGGGACGATCTTGGCTCACTGCAAGAATAAAAAGGACAGGGTCCTTGCCTTACCGAGTGTTGACTGATCACAGCTGTGGTGACAGTGTAGCATCGAAGCAGGGGTAGACAAACAGGTTCATGGACAGGGTGGACAGCCCAGAAGCAGGATCACACATGGAAGGAAACGTGACAGATACTTGAGGCAACATTAAAAAATGGGTTATTCAATGAATGGTGCTGGGAAACTTAGTTCTCTGTATATAGGCAAATCATATTCATTAATTTTCATAAATAAATTTTATACAGGTTGAGTATCTGTTATTCAAGATGCTTGGGACCAGAACTGTTTCAGATTGCAGGTTTTTTGGGGGTTTTGGAATATTTGTATTATACTTAAGGGTCAAGCATCCCTAATTCAGAAATCTGAAATCTGAAATGTTCCATTGAGTTTCAGATTTCTGGATTAGGGAGGCTGAACTGGAATCAGTGTAAGGCCCCATAAAACCCTTACTTACCTTTGCTCACACCATAGTTAACAGGCCATCCAGTGAAAAGCACTCATTTTCAATCTTTAGAAGATATAAGAAAATCTTTGTCTTCAGGTCAAGGATTTCTTTTTTTGGGGGGCATGGGTGTCTCACTCTGTCATCCAGGTTGGAGTGCAGTAGTGCGATTTCCACTCACTGTAACCTCTGCTTCACAGGCTGTAGTGATCCTTCCACCTCCCAAGTAGCTGGGACCACAGTCACGTGCCACTACACCCGGCTAATTTTTTGTATTTTTGGTAAATACAGCGTTTTGCAATGTTTCCCAGGCTGGTCTCGAACTCCTGAGTGCAGGCAGTTCACCTGCCTCAGCCTCCCAAAGTTCTGGGATTACAGGCATGAGCCACCACACCTGGCAAGAAGGATTTCTTAAACAAAAAGTGCAAACTGTAAAAGAGTTGATAAATTTGGTTACATTAGAAGTAAAAATTTTTTTTTGGCCGGGAGCGGTGGCTCAAGCCTGTAATCCCAGCACTTTGGGAGGCCGAGGCGGGTGGATCACGAGGTCAAGAGATCGAGACCATCCTGGTCAACATGGTGAAACCCCGTCTCTACTAAAAATACAAAAAATTAGCTGGGCATGGTGGCACGTGCCTGTAATCCCAGCTACTCAGGAGGCTGAGGCAGGAGAATTGCCTCAACCCAGGAGGCGGAGGTTGCGGTGAGCTGAGATCATGCCATTGCACTCCAGCCTGGGTAACGAGCGAAACTCCGCCTCAAAAAATAAAAATAAAAATAAAAGAAGTAAAAATTTTTGTTCATGAAAGGAAACCATAAAAACAGTGAAAAGGTAAGTCACAAATAGGAGAGACATACGCAGTGAGACAGCAGCAGGTTATTCTCCGCATATACAGCAGACCTTCTACAGATTGGTCATCAAAAAATGACCAAACAGAGGAGAAGCAGACCAAGATTATCATCTGGCAGTTCACAGAGAAGAACAGAATGGCCAGGAAACACAGGAAAAGGGAACCCACTTCCCAAGTGAGCTGGGAACTGCAGAATCCAGCAGAGAGCTGCCGTTGCTAATGAGACTGTCAGAACGCCCACACACGGCTGGGCGCAGTGGCTCACGCCTGTAATCCCAATACTCTGGGAGGCCCAGGTACTCTGGAGAGCAGTTTGGTGTTATTTTAGTACACAGATGCTCAGTGAGTCCCACTGCTAGCTATATTCCCTAGAGTAACTTGCCCATAGGTGTACAGAGACATAGACTTGCTCACTGAAGCACTCACTAGTGGTAACAGAATGCAGTGGAAAGAAATTAAGTGATAAGGTGTCTTTTTTTTTTTTTTTCTTAAGACAGAGTCTTACTCTGTCGCCCCGGCTGGAGTGCAGTGGCATGATCTCAGCTCACTGCAACCTCTGCCCCCCGGGTTCAAGCAATTCTCCTGCCTCAGTCTCCCAAGTAGCTAGGATTACAGGTGCACACCACCACACCCAGCTAATTTTGGTATTTTTAGTAGAGATGGGGTTTCACATGTTGGCCAGGCTGGTCTCAAACTCCTGACCTCAGGTGATCCACCTTCCTCAGTCTCCTCAAGTGCTGAGATTACAGGAGTGAGCCACTGCACCTGGCCAAGTGATAAGTTCTTAAGGGGATAAATAAATGGGGAAAAATGTATTAAACCAGAGTGGCATACATCAGCATTAATATACGCCCAGATATTTAATGTTGAAAATGAAGTCACAGAGTGATCATTTATATAAACTATGTAAAATGCTAGGGGGCTGAGCGTGGTGGCTCATCTCTGTAATCCCAGCACTTTGGGAGGCCAAAGCAGGCAGATCACTTGAGATCAAAAGTTTGAGACCAGCCTGGAAAACATGATGAAACCCCATCTCTACTAAAAACACAAAAATTAGCCAGGCGTGGTGGCCTGTGCCTGTAGTCCCAGCTACTCGGGAGGCTGTGGCAGGAGGATCACCTGAGCTGGGAGGTAAGAGTTTGCAGTGAGTGGAGATCATGCCACTGCATTCCAGCCTGGGTGACAGACTGTGTCTCAAAAATAAAATAAACAAAATAATGCTAGGGATTGCTGAGGGCCGTGTCTCTAGGTAGTAATGGAATGAAAGTGAGGATGGGGCAGTGACCCAGCCCCAGTATAGTGGTCACCTCTTGGGCACGGAGGGGCATCAACAGAATCTAGTAAGTTTTTTCCTTTAAAAACGAAGTAAACATGGTAAAAGGTAAATACTCTAGGTAACAGTTACTGAGCATTTGACTACATGCCAAACACTATATACTAGCCCCATCCATGTTCACATGTAATTCCTATAATCTTCATAACAGCCTCCAAAGTAGGTGCCATTGTAAGATGGGGGAAGTGAGACCCAGAAAGGTTATGTAACTTATTCAAGGGTGCACAGCTCGCATGTCCATGGATTGGAGCCCAGGCAGTTTGGCCCTGGTGCCCTCGCTGATCAGGCCCGAGAACATGGGTGCATGGGTGTCTGTTCCATCACCTCTGTATTTTCTCTTACTTTGTAATGTTCCACAGTTGTTTGTTTGTTTTTGAGACCATCTCGCTCTGTTGCCCAGGCTGGAGTGCAGTGGTATGATCTCAGCTCACTGCAACCTCCACTTCCTGGGTTCAAGCAATTCCCCAGCCTCAGCCTCTCCACAATTTTTAAAACATGTGTCACAAGCAGTTTACTGAAATAGAAATTACAATATTTGCTTATCATGTCAGTGTATTGGAATAGAGACAATAATATGTGTCACAACGTGTTCCTGGCAGAGGTGGGGCACTGAGAAGCACACAGACCCTCCTGCAGAGCCTGGTTAATATCTTAGTCATTGAAGGGTCGAACTGTGATGTGTAACCAGAACCAGCTCCCCCACATCTACCCCTGAGAATGCAGCCAGCAACCTGGGCAGCCTCTAGCATGAATGCCCCAGGCCCTGCGCTGCATCTCTCCTGACACGCACCTCCTTTCCCGGGTGCACTCCTGAGGCATCCTCCCTGTGGACAGTGTTTATGGAAATAACATGTGTGTGGAAAATGACCTGCAAGTCCTAGGAAAGGGAGGAGGCTTGCCCATCACTGGCACGCACTGAGCAGCCTGTGTTTGCAAACCCAGAAGTTAAGGCTTGTGGGAGATGCCAAGGAAGGAAAAGCCAAGTTGGTGCCTCTCAGAAACTGGGGCTGGCTATAGAAATACAGAGGGGAACACAGACTGACAGCACCTATAAGGCAGCAAACAGCTGTGCTCCCAGGGCGGCGACGAGAGACCGGGTGCCGATGTGGATGATCTGTGCTTCGTGTTCTTGCCTGGTCACCCTTTAAAGCCGCCTGTTGGGCCACTCCCAGTGGGAGCTTCTGGAGCTGAAGGCAAAGGTCAGATGGCTGCAAATTAATTTTCCTCATGATGTTCTTCCTGCTACCCCCCCCACCCGTGTTTTCGTCGAGCAAGAGGATTTTTTTTTATCAGTTATTAACCTAGTTTATGTAAATTTGGATCTCTCCTTTTGTCAATATAGGTAGTTTTTTTAAAGATGCCTCTTTTAAATGTAGGCTAAAAAGATGTCTGAAAACACTGCTCATAAATTCTTTTGAAATGCAGAATCTCCTGGTTGATGATGATGATGATTTCAGTACAATCAGAGACGACATTGGAAAAGAAAAGCAGAAACAGCTGGCTCTGGGGAAGAGGAAAAGGTAATTCTGGGATCTGCACGGACCCACAGCTGGCAGAGTCCTCTCCGACTCTCTTGCTCCTGCCTGCAAACTGGTAGGGGCTGGGAACGCTTGTTGATTCAAATCACATTCAAGGGCGCTGGTGTGGCAGGTCCTTCTCCCTCTCCTTGAGTGCCTCCTCCTGGAGCTTTCTGTAGAACAGGTGATGTCCACGTGGACCACTGAGGCACGATGAGGAGACCACGGATCCACAGTTAGGCGGTCACCCTCCTTCCTCCCCATGCACAGCCTCGCCCTCTGCCTGGGTCTGGGCTTTCCTTCAGGTTTCCATGCCCTCAGGTCTCCAGCACCACCGCGTCCTGCTGCCGCCTTGGCCCTGCTGTGGTCTCCCTGTCCTCCCTCTCTGTCCAAGGTTCCCAAGAGCCTGGCCACTCCTCTGGGGGAAGCTGCCGTGGCTTCAGCGCTGCTGCCGCCTTCCTCCAGGGCACTGCCTCGCTCTGCTCAGGTCGTTCCCTCTCTCCCTCCTCTCCACGTGGCACCGCCTGCTCTTGCTTGGCCCTGTGCTCACTGCCACCAAAGGAAGCACGTGCTGCTCTAAGGCAGGCCAAGCCACAGACTGTGCAGCCGGCTCTCTGCTGGCCTCCGGGCCACACACAGCTCCCCAGGAACTTCCACTCCGCACACCCAGACCTGGGGCATGAGGCACCGTGGGCACTGTGCTCTCCACCACCACAAGTCTGGGGACCTGCCCATGGAATCAGCCCCATGCAGGCCACCTCTTCCTCCTCACTCCAACTCACCATCTCAGGGACTCTGGGTCTCTCCTAAATCTTCCTGCTGTTATGTTCTGACCGCTTCTGCCCTGGTGGATTTCATCTTTTCCTGCCCAAATGACTGCAAGAGCCTCATCTGGCCCTGCTCACCCTAATCCCCCTCTCCTCCTGCCTCTCAGTTATTGTCTGCCCGTGTGCCAGTGACTCCATGCCCTCTGCCACTGGGGAAGAGAGGTCCAAGGTAGAGGTGGCAGGGAGGTGGGCATGACCTCATGACTGGCAGAGGTGAGGATTCGAGCGTGGTTAGAGACTACTAGAGGGTGTGAATGGGGACACCTTGACATACTTGCTGGCTGCTTCATGGTAGGTTCTAGGAGGTAGAAGTGGAGTCAGGGAGTCAAGGGAGGAGACTCCCCGAGTGAAGACGGTGGCAGGTGGGGACTTGTTGGGGGAGACGGTAATGAAGGAAGGGCTTACAGAGTGCCTACAAGTCTGGGTACTTTGTATTGCTACAAAAGGGGTTTTAAGCCCTTGAGCATGCTACATACTGTGACAGAGTCAAGGGCACTCCGCACCTGGAACAAGAAGGCTTGGGGACGTTCACCTCCCCAGAGGCCTGGCGCAGTTTGCCGCGGTTTAATGTTCCCAATACTTGTAACCATTTTATGTAGGCACTCTGCAAGCCCTTCCTCCATTACCGTTCCCCCTCAGCAGGGCCTGTGTGAGCTCTGCTAGCAGCAGGGTGGCCTGTCATTCACAGCTGGACCCTCAGTACCTAGAACGGTGCTGCCCTAGCTGCTTAGTAGACACTGTTCAGTGAGTGGGTTCATTCATTCATTCTGGAGGTGCAACAGGGGGTCCTCTGCAGCGGCATCTCAGACTGTGATGCCCTGCTTCCCTCTGCCAACCTCCCCAGCCCCTCCTCCAAGGTATCGCCCCTAGTCCTGGGGTCCCTTCCTCTCTGCTCTCCGGAAGCACCAGGATGGCAAAGAACATGTGTCCTCACCCCCATTTGCAGCTCTGCAGCCCACAGGTCCTGGTTCCCTCAGAGACCTGGGGACATGGGAGAGGGGCCTCAGCGCTGGGTGCTTCGGGGTTTTCTTCCTCAAAGTCCAGACACACACACACAGGTCAAATTCTGTGTCTAATACATAGAATACATAGACACTAAAATATTGCATTTTTCCTCATTTTAAATGTGATGCCACTGACTTCACCAGGCTTCTCACACACATTCTCTGTCAAAGCCTTCGCTGTTACCAGGGCTGTTATTTAGACATCCAACAGTTTTCCAGGCCCTAAAATCTCCATTTTCATCTGTCGTGCTTCATACAGCACATTTTAAAACTCTGTGTTGCTGTCACTGAAAACCTCATCTTAAGCTTCACACATGCTGTTTGCAAACAGTAGACCACTGGTGCCTTCTGAACACCATGATGTAACCACTTACAACGTTGTTTTTATCTATTTTTTGGAGTAATAGAGTCACGTGCTTTCAAAAGGCACCAAAGAGGTTCACTGAGAAATCTCTGCACTCCTATCCCCAGGTACACAGCCTCTCCCAGATGGGCCAGCGTGACGGGCACCTGCGTCTCCTAAGAGAGACCTGCATATAGGGGCAGATGAGCTTTCCCTTCTCTTTTGACACAAGAACTTTCTTGGTATCCTTGCTGTTTTCACACACCAGTGTGTACCCAGCTGCCCCATCTCGTGGTGGGGGCATGGTGTCCTTATGCCTGGGTAGACCACAGTTTAGGCGACATATGCCCACCTCACGCACTTCCAGGCTATTGCCAGATCTGTCACCATCACAGTGAATAACCTTGTATATTCACCATTTTGCAATACAGATGTGGCTGTATCTGTAGGGCAGATTTCTGCAAGTGGAATTGCTAGGTCAGAGGTATGGCTGTAAACATACCTGCAAAAAGTAAGAAAAAGGCAACCAATCCAATACAAATACAGGAAAGGGTAAGAACAGTTCATAGACAAGGAACTGCAGATGGCTTGCCAACACAGAAAAATATGCTCAGCCATTCACTCATGGTAGAAGAGATACAGACTGAAGCTACTCTGAGACAGCACCACACGCCCACCAGCAGCGCTGAAGTGGAAAAGACCCATGTGCTGAGGATGCAGAGCGGATGTCATCCCGTGTGTGGGTGTGGAACTGGCACAGGCACTTTGGAACTTGGGACAGTACTTTCTTCTGCATCTCCTGCGCACTTCCCAGTACCCAGCCATTCTACTCCTCTAAATGTGGAAATGTGCCCACCGAGATGTCCCCAAAAATGCACAGCAGCTTCATTCAGCATGGCCAGATTCTAGCCATGTTGAAGGAAAGGCTGCTCAGCAGCGGAAGGCAGGTGGGCCATGGCGGCTTCCTGCTGGGGACTGCGCAGCATAGGCAGGCCACACACATCAGGCTGGGCCGAAGCACCCGCTACAGAGCACCTGCTGCACAGGGCCATGGGCCAGGGGGTCACAGTGAAAGCCAGTATCCTGGGTGAGATGCCGAGTGGTGTTTCTCTCAGGACAGGACTGAAGAGACAGAGGCAGCCGCTGCGCCATGTCACACAGGTGTGCATGATCGTGACGAGTCACACGGTGTGCTTGCCGTGTGTGTGTGTCTGCCAGTTGTGCCCTCCAGGTGTTACTCTTCCATTTACAAAGTAAGGAAAGGAAGGTTTCTCAGCTGTGAGGCGTTTTCGCTGAGCAGATGTGGAAAGCCCCAGAGTCTGCACCATGCCAGGCCGCCAGGACAGGGCAGCCACAGGCCTGGCACAGGGCTGGCAGCAGGGCAAACTGGGACCCTCTGGCAGGTGGCTCGGAAATATCTGTCCAGTTGCAAATGCATGTCCCTGCGGCCTATGAAATTAGAGTGTATTTTGGAGTCTTTGTGAACCCCTCACCCTGGTACCTACCACGGTCCATGAGTCAGTGACTGTCTCTGTGTCTCCGCAGCCGAGAAGCCCTCCATGAACAGAGCAGCTACATCCTCTCCAGTGCAGACACGCCTGCCCGGCCCCGAGCCCCAGAAGCTTCTCTTTCCATCCACGTGGGGAGTTTCAGATAGCCCTATACAGCTCCTCTCCCAATGAACTCTCCAGCTGATGTCACGAACGTGGGTTTCCTGGGCATGGGGACTGACTGACGACTGACTGCCTGGCTGCCTGGAGCCTCCGATCCCAAAACTTCTGCTTCCTTTGAGCACAGGGACTGCTGCTCTGAGGCCCAGCCAGTGCACATGGCCACTCAACTCTGCAACACGCAGCAGCCACGGGGGCTGGCCTGGCACAGGCCTGGATGCCACCCACGCAGCTGCCAGTAGGTGCTGAGCTCTCACACAACACCTGGCCCCAGCTGCCTTTTTCTGCTTTTAACCAGAAACTGCACAACGTGTGCATGAACTGCATCTATGCAGGCAGCGCATGCTGTCACTCTGCTGGGGGAGGTGCGTGCGATCAGCCCACCTGCTTTCCTGTGTTCAGATGACCGTCATTTGCCCTGACTGGGTTCTCATAGCGTCGTCTCAGGCCAGTGCCCCACCATGCTCGTGCTGAGCTGAGCAGAGCAGAAGCGGGGTCTGCTTTCCTGACCTCATTTCCCCCACTCATTCTGGCCCCACACGCTCCATGTCTGCCCTTTGGTCTGAGTTAAAACTGCGATGCTGAAAAGTGCGAGCTCTTTCCACAAGGAGGAGCCAGACAGGGCGCCCTCCAAGGGTGAACCCGCTCTGCTAAGCCAGGGCGGCCGCTGCGTAGGTCCACAGCCCAAGGGCCCAGTGTCTCCTCGGCACTCTGTGACATGAAGGTTCTTGGATCTCGAGGACTGTGGCTGCTGCCATCCACAGCGCCTCAGCCTCTCTTCCTGTGTGGGAGGGAGCCAGGCAGGGCCGTGGCAGACAGGGCTGGCATAGCACAGGTTCCAGGTGTCCTGGGCGGCCTAAGTGGGTTCCTGAGTAGCCTCAATGAAAACACCTGAGAAGAAAACGTCAACTAAGTAAGGGTTTTTCCACTTAATTCAGCCCAGATCTCTAGTCAACTTAAAGGACTTAATTGGCATTTGTGAGAGAGAAATAACACCTGTGTCAATGAATTGACAGCGAGGTACACAGATGGTTGACTTTCCCAGACAGCAACTTAGTGGAAAGCAGCATCCCTGAGTCGGTGTCACCTGGGCCTCATAGTTTCTCATCAGCCTCATCACTGATGTGAAGCAGCACTGAAGTGTGAGGGGCAGAAAGGACACTGCCGGCATCAGGCACTCCCCTGCCTGTGACTCCTTTCCAACAAGCTGACGCTGAGCCGGCAGCCCGCTCTGCCCCATGTCCTCCTCCCAACAAGGTCAAAACCACTACCAGACAAGCCGCGTCGCTTCTGCACACGTGTCTGCGAGCATCTGTCGTCGAGGTCTCTGTGTTTCTGTGAAGCACTGTGCCATAAGGACTGGACTCTGACTCGCAAGCTGCCTTCCAGCTCCCAAACACTAACCCCGCTCAGGAGACTCACACTGAGTGTAGACTGCATCTTTATAGAGGGAGATGGAGGCTTCTCATGACACCAGAGATGTTAAGTATCGTGACCGGAGCTGGGCGCCCAGCCCTTCTGTAAGCTGTTCTGTTTCCGTGACTGACATATTTCTGTAGAATGTCCCTTCATCTCATCTTGACATAATGAATACTAACAAAATCGCTGAAAAGCTTTGCTGTTGAGAGGCCAGAAGCCTCCTGGAGTGTCTCTGGAAGTCCCATGACGCACGTGGGTTGAAGTGCCGTCCAGCAGGGTGTGCGTCCGGGCCGGCCT
>NW_016107421.1:626644-637080 GCF_001604975.1 Cebus imitator | reverse complement strand
AAAAAAAAAAAAAAAAAAAGCTTTCGGCTGAATGCAATGGCTCACGCCTGTCATCCCAGCATTTTGGGAGGCCAAGGTGGGCGGATCATATGAAGTCAGGAGCGTGAAACCAACCTGGTTAACATGGTGAAACCCCATCTCTACTAAAAGTACAAAAATTAGTCAGGTGTGGTGGCAGATGCCTATAGTACCAGCTACCCAGGAGGCTGAGGCAGGAAAATCGCCTGAACCCGGGAAGCGGAGGTTGCGGTGAGCCGAGGTCACACCACTGCACTCCAGCCTGGGATACAGAGTGAGACTCCATCTCAAAAAAAAAAAGAAAAAAATTTTGAGGCTCTTTTTCCCAAGCCTGCTTCAGATGCTAAATTGTTTAAACAGAGTTTATATTTAGAAATACTGCAGCAGTGCTGCTTTGGAAATAACAGAAGTTTGCTTTGGTTTTAAAAAGTTCAGACTCATAGGAAAAAGGCACTGGAAGAAACTGGATAAATTGGATGTATCTGGGTCTCTTTTCCTTCTAGGGAAATAGGCAATGGTGGTGGCATCACAGAAAACATACTTATTCAACAGTGACTTTTTCTAGCCAAAAAAAGTGAGGGGCAAGAATTCCCTTGCAAATCATTCTGGTGCCACTGATGTGAGTTTACCTGCAGAACAGACTTCACAGCAAGGGACCAGCCCCTTCACCCTACAGGCCATCCTTCATTCTGCTCTGGTAAGGCACCCACCCAAAGCATGGCCAGACTAGGGTTCAGTCAAATCTATAACGAACGCATTCTGGGTGGATTTACATTCTGGAGATTCACTGCACTTGAGAGAGGAAAGTGAAGCAGTGACCTCAACACCCAAGGAAAGAGACTGCTTCCAGCTCCCTCCAGCCACGCATTCCCCCACCCCTACCCCACGCGCAAACACACACACACACGCGCACGCGCGCACGCGCGCGTGGCAGGTATGCTGCCATGCATCCGGGTCCCCATGGCAATGGCTGCAGAGTGTGGCAGGCAGGGCCCTTCATCTGCAGGTCCTTGCCCCCAGCTTGGGGTGGCAGGAGCAGACATGGCAATCTCCTGGCTCACAAAACAAGAGCCCACCAAAGAGCTCACTGAGACATTGGTTACCACCTACAGAAGTTTGACCTGCAGACCCTGACCTGATGATGGATGAATGAATGAATGAATGAATGAATGAATGAATGAATGCACTCTCACACCATGACAGGGATATAAGTGGGCTAGGGATGCTGCTTTCAGAGGGCAAAAGAAAGCCAATTGACTCAGACCCTCTGTCCATCCACACTTATTCATAACACAGGTTTTAAATTAACACACTTGTGCACAATTAACATGGTTAAAAGAGTGCTTATACAAATAAAAGCTTTAGGTTCCGGGCCCAGAGTAAACACCATCAGCAGGAAATTCCCCTTTAATCTCCCACTGAAAGGGTCACCCAGCACAAAGTGTACATGAGTAAACAGTTAAAGCAGAGACAAAGAGGGGTAAACAGACTTAAACCGGGAAAGCCATGGACCAGCGGGCCACCTTTGGCCTGCCCCAATAAAGCCTTTCGGCCTGCCAAAAGGTTTGAGACTAATCTATAACTTTTCCCAATATACCTTTAATATTTTGCCAGCCACCCTGAATAAATATCAACACTCACACCAGGCCAGGGTGGAGCCAGGCAAGTGCTCAGGAGACAGTGGCACCTCTGCCAGGCCCCAGTGTGCTGCTCTCTGAGGTGGTTCCGTCTCCACAGACACCTCTCCAAGCGTCAAGACACCACCAGCAGCTCCATCACACCTGGCAGCCACCAAGTGCCTCTTTCTACAAACCAGTGAAAGCCCTGAGCTCTAGTGGGCGACCTACATGGGCTCCATCGAATGACAGTTGGGGGAGAGGGAAAGATGGGTTCCCCAGAGCCTCCAGGTGCCCAGGCCCTTCACAGGCCTGTGCTTCAAAGATGGTAGCACTCAGCCACCCCATCCCCACCCCCAAGAGATGACATCGAGTTGCACCCACTCCTAGCCCAGGTCTAAGAGCCCTAGGAGGGGTCTAGCAACCTACATCCCAGGCACACATGGGAGCCCACCTGGAGCCAGGGCACAAAGAGGTGGGGGGACCACGGCCACACTGCTCTGGCAAACAACAGAGGCCACAAATTCAGGGGTCAGTTAACATTACTGGACCAAGCACCCAGCTTGTTTTTCTAAAGGTGGGGGTAGTTCTCAAGAAGATCAGTTTAGACAGTACATACCGCTGCATGCTCTCCACTCGACTGCACTGTTGCATCCTGTGACCACGCTACACTTGAACTGCCCGTCCGCTTTAGACTGCCGTCTGGCCTCGCCCCGCTGTCAGATGCCGTCTGTGAGAAGCACCCCTCACTGCTGACACAATGAAGCCACGCCCCATGTGAGATGGGCCACGTGGGCGCAGGAGTGAGGCTGGCGGAGTGCACACCAGCCTCCCCTGCCGGTCTGCCCCTGCCCAGGTATCCAGTGCCACCAGCAAGTGAGGCGCCCTGGCCGCTGTGCCGCAAAGCAAGCCTGTCACTTGGGCCCAATCTCCTCACCTGTCACGTGGGCTGGGCTTGCTGTGAGGCCTGGGAAACATGAAAGCATAGCCCTTCAAAAGATGTGGCAGCTGCCTCCCGTCTCAGCCACGCACTGGCTGTGCCTCATGGGGCAGGTCGTGTGACCTCTCTGAGCCTGTCCCTTGCCTGTAAAATGTAGATAACCCAGCGAGTAGGGCTGTGAGGGAATTAGAGGAGTTCGTACATGCAACTTAGACCAGTGGCTGGCATAAAATACTATAAAGTGTTGGCCATCAGCATCCCCGTCACCGTCATGGCTCGTACCCTTCACACCCATTGGTTTAGTCATGGGTGTGTGAGGCAATTCTAGCCAACAAGACATCAGGTCAGCTGAAGTCAGGGCCTCCAAAAGGGCTCCCATTATCTTAAAAAGACACACAGGGCTGCTTAAAGCCAGGAGTTCAAAACCAGCCTAGGCAACAAGCGAGACTCAGTCTCTACACAAAATTTTACAAACTAGCTGGGTGTGTTGTCATGCACCTGTAGTCAGCTACTAGGGAAGCTGAGGTGGAAGGATCACTTGAGCCCAGGATTTGGAGACTGCAGTGAGCTATGACTATGCCATGGGACTCCAGCCTGGGAGACAGACAGAGTAAGACCTCATCTTAAAAAAAAAAACAAAACACACAACACATAAAAGAGGCAGCCATCTGTCCCCATACAACTTACACTGGTGTGATGTCTACAGCTGTGGTGACCATCTTGCAACCATGAGGCCTGAGGTCCTTAATGGCCAGAGAAGAGACTACACACCAGGATTAAAAAAAAAAAAAGCAGGGGGATTAAAAAAAGAAATGGCTGATTCCACGTTTGATGCAGAAAAATTCTAAGTTGAAATGAGACATCTTATTGTGCCAAAAGCATCAGGATTAAAAAAAAAAAAAAGCAGGGGGATTTGTCAGCATGGAAGGAGCAGGGAAGAGCTGCTGGGAAGGCAGCCAACACCCGCAGAGCGCGTGCAGCCCCGACCAGCCTGACGCTGCCTCCGTGAACCCAGCCCCCATCCCTCACTCCAGGAAACTGGAGGAGACAACTCAAGTGACCTTGATCTTAGGCAATGCCTTTGGAATAAAAGTACCAAGACTAAACGGAGAAGTAGGAGAGCTTCAGGTTTGCAGTTTTACAGAAAAGATCTAAGGTTAAAATATTTGTTAAAATGGACCTCAGTCTCCCGGGCCCTGAGGCCGTGTGATCACACCTGAGAACCTCAACACTGCCCAGTACCCTCTCTCTCGCTGCTGAATTTTTAGTCCAACAGATCACAGAACCCACACCCTAAAAAATACAATGGCATTCTGTTTTGCTTTTTAGCCACCAACAACTCAACTTATTTTCAGAGCAGCTGAAAAACAATTCTGCTACAGTTCGGAAAAATCCTGGCAACCAACACTTTGTCAAAGCACAGGAATGACGACGGACTGGCCATGGAAGATCAAAAACAGGCTCGTTTTATTTATACACAGAACAACTTATGTACAGCACTCAGGCATGGACTATGTACATAACAATACAAGAGGCATTTGTTTCCACGGTGGTCACTATATAAATTAAGATTATAAATACGAGGGGGAGTAAGCCCCACCTGAGGGCACAGAACCTTTTCTCCAAGATGCTTCAGGGATCCTTCCTGCCTTCCTCTGCACAGCAGACCGTGAGGCCTGTCTGGCAATGGCAAAAGGGGACCTGGGCCGGGGCAGCGGAGCAGCCTCCCGGACAGCAAGGACACCCCAGTGTGGGACGCCAGCCCAGCAGCAAAGGGCCGTTCCCTGAACATTCCCGTTCATTCCTTTCTCACTTCTAACTTGTTAGAATTAGAAAAATGGTTTTTATGTAAACAGTGTTGTTTTAATCACTGACAACATATTAAACACTTTTAACCCAAACCCAACTCCTTGCCAGGAGTAGGACACTGAGGACGTGGGGTGACCCTGATGTCCCTGAAGCCACAGTCGGCTGCTTCTCCTCATGTCCCCTCCTCACCCGAGTTCCGGCTTGTTCTGGGACCCCAAGAGCCCCAGGGTGCCGACACCAGGCCAGCAGGGCCAATGGTAACACAGGGACTGCGGGCCAGGTTGCCATCATCCCCTGGGCCAACCCGTTCCACCTGGGAAACCAAGCGACTGCCATGGCCAGCTTTACCTCCATCCACAACGTCCTGTGCAGAAACAATCACAGGTGCAAAAGGTGACACACAACCACCTTCCACCCACATGAGCAGCTAAGTCCACCGACAGCGTGGGAAAGTTTCATCCCAAAATCCCAACACTACGCACGCAGCGACAGGACGCTGCGCTGGGGGAACCCAAGGCCCGGCTCAGCCTGCATGCTCCAGAGGCCTCAGCCCAGAAGGACCACAGAGGGGAGCACCCCAAGGCACGCGGAGGGGCCCACCCGGGGGCACTGTAGAGGGGACAGAGGGCTGTGAGAGGTGGGCCAGGCGCTGGTCACTGCCACCTGTTCAGGGCCGGGGCTGCCGCAAACCAGCCCCATCCAAGCCACCCCTGCAGGTGCAGCCCTGCCTCCGCACAGCAGACGGAGCGACGCTGACTAAGGGGCTGGGATGGCGCCGGCAGACACTCCAACACTGCCCTCTTTGGGGCATGGAGCCACAGCCAGGCAGCCAGGCCAGAGCTATTTCCTCCTCACACCAGGGTTGGGGTTCCAGAAACCTCTTTCCAGACATCTACGAGCCCCTGTGAACGATGACTATCAAGGGGGAAAGGGACAGAGTCATGCGCAGGAGGACCAGGGGCGTCCTCCGCCTGGGGACTGTCCCTGCAGTCTCCCCAGGGGAGCTCCCTGCCCTCTGGCACCGTCATCTGCTGGTTCAGAGGCAGGGCAGGAGCAGCGTGGACCATCAAGTCAAAAGTCCCGGCCAGCACTTCCAGCGACACCAGGCCCAGCAGCAGAAGACAAGAAGCCACTGCAGGGGCAGAGACACTCAGGACAGGGTGAAGAGCTCAAACCACCCCTGCCCACCAGGGCCACACTCCCTGGGAACCACAGAACGGGCAGAAAGAGTTTCCCAGAGCCAGGAAGCGTTTTCCACACAAAAACACTGAACTCATGTGGACACACATCCTCTGCGGGGACGCAGCTGGCGATCGGTCTCACTCATGGCCCCAAGCTGGACTCGAGGCCTACAATGTCCAGAGACAGAAGGGGAGGCGTCCCCAGCCCACAGCTCAGAGGCAGTGGGGGAGGGGCGGAGGGAGGTGCGCAGGCTCTGTGGACCCAGGGAGGGACTCCCGGCCTGAGAAACTGCTCCCACTGCCTTGGCTCACGCAGGAGGGGTTTCTTTTCCCATCATGTCAAATTACATCAACAGGCCTGGAAACATCCAGGCTACTTTCAAACCAGGAGAGAGCACGACTTTTGTTCAACAACAAAAGCTGCATCAACAAACAGGGCCATGCAGGCTGCTGTGAAGCCACAGGGCGGCTGGACCCCAGCCACGTTTCTGAGAGCCCCAGGGCCAGGAGGCGGAGCCACACAGTGTGGCCTGGAAGGACACACGGAGGGGAGCCCCCGGGACAACCTGAGCATGAGGCCAGGCAAGCGGTGCCCAAGAGGCCAGACGCTGCCGGATTCCCTGGCCCGCAACACAGGTGGGCGAGGGCTGAGTGGCCGTGACACATGTCCCCCAGGTGACTCTGAGCTGGAGAAGGTGTTATTTCAAAGGTAGCTGTGTTGTTATGTTCGAGACCCCAGAGCTCTGGTGGACGGTGTCACGGAGGCTTTCTGTAGCTGACAGAGTGAAGTAGCACCATGAGAAGGGGGCGGGCTGCAGCGTCCGCCCAGGGCCTCAGTGGTAGGAGGCGCGGAGGCCGCAGGCTGAGAGGGTGGAGGCTAGGCCTCGGCGGCAGGAATGTGGAGGCCGCAGGCTGAGAGGGTGGAGGCTAGGCCTCGGCGGCGGGAATGTGGAGGCCGCAGGCTGAGAGGGTGGAGGCTAGGCCTCGGCGGCGGGGGCGCTGCGGCTCAACTCCTTGATGCCACACAGGATCCTCTTCATGTGGCCCACCTTGGTCACGCCCAGGTCCTGCAACAGAGAGGACATCCCCGTGGATGCGGGAAGACAGACAGGGCCAGAGGCTCCACAGCAAGCCTGCTGCCAACGGCCCTTCCCACTTGGCTTGTGAACACAAATGAGGGTGAAAATCACAAAGACCATGAAACAAGACGGGAACAGCTTGGGAACAGCTTAAAAACAGCAACTGTACAGATGCCTGGCCGCTGTTCCTGCATTCTAGTCCCTTCCATCAGCAAAGACAAACCCAAGACAAAGACAAAACACAGGCCCGAAAGCAAGGGAGTGAGTGACCTCACAAGAGCCACCGTCCAAGACACCCAGTGGCCTTTTGCCCTCTTGGGACTTGGCCAGTAACTCAACACCCAGAGGCGTCCCCACGAAGCCAACCTGGGCAAGGGCGTGGGCCCATGAGACGGGGCATGAAGGCTGGCACAGACCGAGGCCTGGCATCTAACCGCCCCCTCCCAATGCTCCCTGCAGACAAGCGGCAACACCTGCCCAGGAGCAGTGTGGGGACAGTCACGTGTGACTGTGCTTCCAGGGCTGTGTCCCCTCATAGGATTTTTATCACGAAGACAGTCTGTGTCTAATTAGGCTAAGAGAACCAAGGCTCTGCCCCCACTACGTCTGCTCCTGGCTTCCTCTGGCTATGGCGGGTGGAGCCATCACTGCCTAGGGTGAGGGCCACAGCCATCCCAACCTGAGGTATACACGAAGGCCTGAGAATCGTGACGCTGAGATGTGGCCAGCTCGGGAGAGAGGACGGAACAGAAGGGACCATGTGCAAGGTCAAGTGCAGGTTCCAGGGAGATGCCTGTGAAGTACCTTGAGGTCCCTCCGCTCCAGGTGCAGGAGCTCAGAGCCCCGGATGTCGTGCCGCATGAAGATGTCCTTATACTCACAGAGACTGAGGTGCTCCAGCCAGGCAGCAACCTCCTCTGTCCCCCAGAGATGAACTGTCGGAGACGGAAAAGCATGAGTGCAGTGAGTGCCCAGAGCCCAGTGCGAGGCAGGCAGTGGCCGGCACCCAGCACCAGAGACAGCCCAGCAGCCAGTGCCTGAGGTATCCCAACAGCCGGCCCCCGAGATAGCCCAACAGCCAGCCCCTGAGATAGCCCAATAGCCAGCCCCCGAAATAGCCCAGCAGCCCGTGCCTGAGATATCCCAACAGCCGGCCCCCGAGATAACCCAGCAGCCCGTGCCTGAGATATCCCAACAGCCGGCCCCCGAGATAGCCCAGCAGCCGGTGCCTGAGATATCCCAACGGCCGGCCCCCGAGATAGCCCAGCAGCCGGTGCCTGAGATATCCCAACGGCCGGCCCCCGAGATAGCCCAGCAGCCCATGCCTGAGATATCCCAACGGCCGGCCCCCAAGATAGCCCAGCAGCCGGTGCCTGAGATATCCCAACGGCCAGCCCCCGAGATAGCCCAGCAGCCCGTGCCTGAGATATCCCAACAGCCGGCCCCCGAGATAGCCCAGCAGCCTGTGCCTGAGATATCCCAACAGCCGGCCCCCGAGATAGCCCAGCAGCCCGTGCCTGAGATATCCCAACAGCCGGCACCTGAGCCATCTCTGGCAGCCGGCACCCGTCACCCAGCCAACAGCACCACCCACCAGCAATGCAGAAAGAGGCAGAGAGCCACCCACTCGAGGGGCGACAGCTGCAGCAGAGCTGGCATCTGTTCCTGCCAGGTGGGTCGCCAGCCTCTGGCCATTTCCCTGTGTCCCAGGAGGGACTGAACACCACCAAATACAAGGGAAATGTCTTCATGACTGTGGCCAAAGCCAGCTTTTCCACTAGATTCTATAAGTGTTACATTTCACTTGTGGACCATAGCAGGAAGAGAGATAAGCAGAGATTTCAATCTCACATAGAAGGGCCACCATCATGAACAGAAACCCAATTTCTGGACAACATGCAAAGAAGAAAAATCAATAGGAGCTGCCCTGACTGGTGGCAAACACCAGTCCCAATATCCAGGCTCGCAGGCCTCTCCGGCCCCTGACAGCGCTGGATATGGCCTCGGTACTCAGGGCTGATCCTTCAGAGATTTTAGCTCCAATTTACTGGCCCAAAGGAACAATGTCCTTTAGGACCACATTCGATTGATTTCATCACCCACAATCACTGGTGGCCTGGGTTTCCAGCATGGGAACCTTGACCAATGCATCGATGTATCAGGAACCAGCAGCCCGGAGGGAGCAGGCAGAGCACGCCCCAGCGTGGCCTGAGTCCAGAGCTTTGTGTCTCCAAGTTTGTCTCCTCCCCACCTCGAATTCCCCAAGTCAGGGGAGGCAAACAGCCAGAGAGCACGTCAGGGCTGGATGTGACAACGGTCAGAGGGAAAGCAGGTGGGGTGGAGGGCTGCAGCCACCAACAGACCACTGTGGCTGCGGGACCGGGGGTTACAGCACAGGGACCAGGAGGGAGGAGCCGCAAGGCCAAGGGAGAAAGCAGAGACCAGGAGAACAGGGCCGAGCCAGCAGGCGTGGATGGCCAGAAACACGCAGGAGAGAGGCAGGTACCCGGGGCTCCCAGGCTACTATGAGCTTCTTTGTTCTTGTTGTTTTTCTCCTTTTTAAACTTGGTCACGAGGCGGAATTTACCACTGCGACTGCGCTTGGCAAGATCCATCATCACGCTCTGTTGGGAAGAGTGAGAAATACTGAGAATCAGACTGCAACTAGCCACGGGCTCCTGCCCATCACCACCAGCAAGGCTGGGAGGCAGGGGGGCTGACACCGGGGGAGCTGGGAAACACCTCCGCTCCTCAGAGGACTTCTCTCCCTTATTTACTCTTGTATTTACTGATTTTAATGACTGTTTAAAAGTGTTTAGTTTAAAAGTGATCATAGCCTCTATTTTCATCATATTGTACTTCACTTGATTATGTACATTTCTCATGCGATTTCAAAACTTTTTGAAAATATCATAAATATCAGTATCTAAATGAAAACTATGAAAGTAACCTATTTAGCCAATCTTCTAGTGTTGTATTGCTGGGCTGTAATTATTAGTATTATGAGTATCTTTCTAAGGAAAGCTCTTCCCACACTTTGCATTCTTTTCTCCAGTACACTCCCCGAGGCAGAACAGGAGAGGAAGGGCGGGCAGCAGAGCCACGCAGGAGCTCAGCCTCTGCTCTCGACAGCCAGCAGCAGCAGGGTCTCTCGGGAGAGCACTCCCAGGGACGCACGGAGGTAACACTGGCTCGCTCTGTGATGCGCTCTTTGTAACAGACACCCCAAATAAAGCTTGAAAGTAAAACTATGAAAAAAATACAGCAAGCAAGTAGACTTGAAGATAAAAAGAATTACTAAAGATAAGAGAATCATATTATGATAAAACCTATGGGTACCCAGTCACATAGCTTCAAAATACATGAAGCAAAAATACAGATAACCACAAAGATAAACTGAGACATCTACAATTATGATATTAGAGTTAACTGGTAACTGAAATATCAAGGCGGCAAAAAAAAATCTCAGTAGAAACTTAATGATATAAACACAACTGCATACAAGGTACATTTACAAAAACCACCTAGTGGGCCGTAAGGCAAGTCTCACCTCAAATACATTTCAGGGAAATGATAACACAAAGACCATTGCTTGGAGCACAGTAAAATTAAGTTAGGAAAAATTAAAAACATATTACTGAATAACTAATTTAGATGCTTATTATTTGGCACACAGTTTCATGACTATGTGCCAGTCTATAACTGTCATTAAGTTTATAACTGTTATGTTTATGACTATATATAACAATTACTGTATTTTACCAATATAAAGTGATCCTCTTTGCTGTCTTTG